>NC_090928.1:239302981-239606011 GCF_040938575.1 Ambystoma mexicanum | reverse complement strand
ATCAGAAGGACAGAATTACAGACACCAAGAACTGAAACATCTAACTGGTACATGATTTGAAAACATTAGGCATACAGCCTCCGACTGATCAACACCGAAACAGGCTCCCCCACAGGCAGTGGCCCCAGAAACAGAAAGCATAGCCCATCCCAAATGTCGGACAGGAGGCAAAAGACAGCGGTGCAACAAAAACAAGCAACAATGGACACCTACACAAAGAAGAATGAACCAAAGACAGACCCCAGACACCAAGGGGGAACAACAGAGAGCAGTGACTCAGAAACTTGACAAAAAGCCGACGGAAATAAGATCCTGGAAGCAATTGCATCTATGCGCACCTCTATGGAAACCCATATTGGGGAGATCAAATGCGATGTGACCCTCCTACGCCAGGACGTGCGTAATCTAGCCAGCAGAGTGGGGGAAACAGAACAAAAACTAAATGAGACGGCATCTACGACAAAAGAATTAAAAGAGACAGTCCAGGAGCTGACAACCAAACTTAAAATGCTCCAAGAAAGGGCAGAAGATGCAGAAGGAAGGGCGTGAAGGAGTAACATTAGAATACTACGACTGCCCGAGGGTGTAGCGGGGAGAGACCCCACTAATTACATCGAAAACTTGCTCCTCCAAGAGATAGGGCCAGGAGCCCTGTTCCAAGGGTTCACAGTAGAAAGAGCCCACCATGCTCTCACAAGGAAAACCCCCCAGGAACCCCTCCGAGGCCGATTATCGCAAACATTCTCAATTATCTCGACAAAGAGAAAACCCTAGCTTTCTCCAGAACAGATGGAATGATCCAAAGGGACTCAGCAACTCTGGCAATATATCCAGATTATACAATCCAAGTCCAAAAAATGGGAGCACAGTTTGTACCTACCAAAGAGAGACTTCGAAGCCAAGAAATCAAAAAGATGCTCCTCTATCCCGCAAAATTGAAAATACTCTATAAAGGAAAATCGCTGCTTTTCGAGACACCAGAAACAACGAACGACTGGATGGATGAACAGAATCTAGGTCAGACCTTAGAGAAACAATGAGACATGAACCGCCACAATAAAACCAAGAAACAGCAGCAACCTAGACACTGCTAGCACAATAAAATGGAGACGGTAAGCAGAACTCCGCACCACAAGATCACCACCCTCCTGCCAAGAGTCCCAACTTGATTCACAGAAGGGAATGGAAAACGACACTTCCCATGTTTCTAACTCCCTCTTTCAACCGGCTAAGGCACCAGTCCCCACGCCCTAATCTCAATGGACTATGAGTACCCTGGAGTACTCTGCCACCGACTTCCCGGGATCCCACAGGAAGATGGTGGAGACGCCTCTACGGAACTACACTGGTGGACAACAAGTTAAATGTTACGTTACAGTTCAGTTGTTAAAGTCACAAGGCGGTCATAGCAACAGCAAGTTGCAAATATATCATGGGTCACAGACACAAAGAATGCGCAAGAAGAAAGTTCCAGCACGACTGGGCAAAAAACAGGTTACAGAAATGAAGCGTAGTATTGGAACTGAAGATGGTTCAATAACCACGAGAACAAACAAATATGCCCCCGGGCAGCACAGATCAATAGCGCGAGGAACTCAACATCCGACAACGGAGACATTACAAATAACACACACCAAATGGCAGACACACTGAAAATGATCACGTGGAATGTACGCGGTTTGAATAACTACGTTAAAAGGATGAGAGTAATGTCCTATCTGCGCAGGAAAGCCATCCAAATTGCATTATTGCAGGAAACCCACCTGATGCCCGACAAACAGTCACATATATTTAGTAAATGGAGGGGTAAAAAGTATGGCTCAGCTTATTCTAATTACGCGAGAGGGGTACTCATATGGATTGCCCCAGGAGTACCACATAGAATATTACACACGCATTCACACTCGGAAGGGAGGGTCATACTAATGCAAGGATACATAGAAAATTATTTTGCATAATCAATACATATGCACCTAATCAAAATACAGCGACGTTCTATCACTCATTATACTCTGTCCTGTCCCCGTACAGGGGTGCCTTCTGGCTCTGTGGAGGAGATTTTAATTGTATACTAGACACAGCTCTAGAGAGATCAGTACACTTACAACAACCACTCATCCAAAGCACTGAAAACGTTAGTACGAGACCTGGAGCTCCAGGAAACATGGCATTGGCTACACCAAGATAAGCAAGAATTCTCATTTTGTTCAGGAGTAGACAAAATATATACAAGAATTGACTATGGCTTTACGTGAAGGGAACATCTGGGAAGTGTAGTTGGGGCCATATATGAGGGTAGAACCCTGTCTGATCACTCCCCCATGATAGTACAGTAGGCCCCGGCGGACTGCCCAGAGCCTATCCCCACATGGAAGCTGCGAGAAGAATCACTGCGAGATAGCAGCTTTAGGGAAGACCTGAGATCACAAACAGAGCAGTTCTTTGAGCACAATCTGGGAACTGTCAAAAATACACAAATAGTGTGGGAGGCTTACAAGGTGGTCATACGGAGGGCGGCCATAGCCACAGCAGGAGGGGTTTGAAAAGACCTGGAAAACCACATATCAAGGGTAGAAGTCGAGATTAAAGAATTAGAGACTACTGACTCACTGAGTGAGAGGAAGAAAAAGAGCCCAGACTGACTACCCCTCTCTCTTCGGTCTGTCAAAAAACACTGAGTGAGAATCAGGAACATGCCCTTATAGCATTGAGACAAAAATGCATAGAGCAATGGGAAAAGCTAGGCAACTTCAACTTTGTGAAGTATACAGAAAAAAATACAGTCAAGGTGACAAGCCAGGCCGACTACAAGCCTGGTTGGTCCGGGGCTTGGACACCATAGAAGGGGTAGTAGAAATAGCAGATGAGTGCAGACACATATGGCGATCACAAATGGAGATTAATCATACCTTTAGAAATTTCTACAGCAAGCTATATGAAGATAACACGCAATGCAGGGAAACAGAAATAAAAGAAACTCTAGAAGACATAGGACTACCCACATTAAAGAAAGAACAACGAGAAATGCAAGATAGTCCCCCTCACCTTAGAAGAAATACAAGGAGTTATCACTTCACTACCCACTGAGAAAACGCCAGGTAGCAACATGCTCCCACCCGAATTTTATAAAGAATACACAGACTTATTAGCCCCACAATTACTACAGGTTCTGGAAGAGGCATACGAAACGGGTGCCCTCCAGACACGATGGAACAAGCCCTGGTACTTTCTTTCCTAAAACCAGGAAAAGATAAAAAGTTATGCAAATCCTATAGGCCAATCGCATTGATCAATCAGGACACTAAAATCCTCACAGCGGTATTGGCAGAACGGCTTAAAAAAGTAATCACTACGCTGGTCCACCCAGATCAGACATGGTATGTCCCGGGTAGGGCCACAACAGCAAACCTGAGGCGACTCCAGGCAGTCATAGATGGGACAGATCCTAGATCAGAAGGCGATAGCAGCACTTGATGCCATTAAGGCATTTGACTCTGTGCGATGGGAATGGCTGTTTGCTACTCTAGAACACTATGGGATAGGACACTGATTCACGAGATGGATCTGAATGCTTTACGCACAACCATCGGCGAGAGTCTGCACAGGTAAAAATATCTCAGACCCGTTTCCGATCCGTAGAGGCACCAAACAGGGCTGCCCGCTGTCACCCCTATTGTATATCTTAGCACTAGAACCCCTAGCAATTTACATACGAGAATCATTCATAGACACATGATTGCACATAGACAGTACCACACACATCATATCCCTCTATGCTGATGATATATTGCTGTATATGAACCACCCAGAGGACAACCTGGAGACATACTTAGAAGTGCTAGACAACTTCACACAATTATAAGGAATCTTCATAAACAAGAGCAAGTTCTGCCTGTTTCCTCAAGCAGGATGGGCAGGCAAATCAGAACACCAACTTCCCAGCCCCGACCTCTGGTGGAACCCCCACACGTTCTGCTACCTGGGCATAAATATATGTCACAACATGCAAAACACATACATCGCCAACACACTGAGGGAAAAAAAAGGCCTAGACGCATCCATAAAACTCTGGGAGAAACTCCCCCTGTCAGTGATGGGACGGATATCGCTGATAAAAATGATAGCCATTCCCAGACTATTATACCATTTAATAAATGTACCATATCTTATACCAAAGACATTTGCCGAGAAAAATCATTGAACTTTTTTGGGGGGGTTAGAAAAATATATAAATTGGTTGTGGGTGTTCGGGAATATATAAAAGATTAAAGGGGATGGGGGTTTAAGGGGTAACCCCCCCCCACCAAAAATAAAATTTGATTAGAGTTTTTTCATAAAAAAATCTGCGGTAAAAAACCCAGGGAAAAAAAGATCCCGCAATGAAATTACATGGAACCGCAGGGCCGATACTAGAATACCAAGACATGGTCGAATCCCACGATCTGTACCGTGGTCAATACATAACCTATGCAAGACTCGCCAGTCAACTGAAAAGTAGATGGCCATCCCCAATGGCCCTGCAAACTGAGAACCCGGTGTTAGGCCTGCTGCACGATATCACTGAAGGTGGACATATGGTATCCAGGTTATATCAAATGCTCTTAAAGGAAGTGCCCAAAGACCTATCCAAAGGGAAACAGGCGTGGGAAGCGGAAATCGGGAACGAAATCACAGATAAAGAATGGACCAAAGCGAAACTGTATCCAAAAAAAGATATCCAGATACACCAGGCTGAAACAACTGCAGCTCTACATACTTCACAGAGCATACCTGACCCCGAAAAGGATAACATACTTTCCAGGAGCAGGCACACAGAGCTGCCCAAAATGCGGGGTCGAGAAAGCAGACATGGGTCACATGTTCTGGCTATGCCCAGTAATCCATCAGTATTGGCAAGACAGAGCAGCGTCTGCATGAAAATGGGATAAAGGGCCAAGATTTGACAGCCGAAGCTTGCCTCTTAGGCCTATGCAAATATCCAAACAAGAACAGAGCAATGAAAAGGATTATAGACCTGGCGTGGGCGTTGGCCAAAAGGCGAATAGCAATGAAGTGAAAAGCCAGAGAAGCAACGAACGTGTAAACGTGGTGCAAAGATCTAAAAAGGTGGACAACAGCGGAAACAGAGGTGTGGTAGGAAGAGGAGGAAGAGAAAGCTCTGCAGACATTACATCATGGAATGCGCTAGTACAAACATTATACACCTCACCAGACGACAAACCCCCCTGAACATACCACCTGACAAGAAGATACACACAGAACACCAGAGAGTCACAAAGTGCCCAACGATTGATAATAAACGTCATCCTTAAAGACAGTTCGACCTAGATTTTGTAACTCCAGGAAATATGGTCTCGTGGCATGGTTACGGTTTAAAGTTGGGGTTAGGGAGGGTACTGAAGGGAAGGCGGGAACAAAGAACCAACAGATGTGAAACATATGAAAAATGATCTATGTTTTAATTGTAAATGTAAAACTTTAATAAAACAAAAAAATCAAAAAGAACAATGTTACTTTCTTCATCTTTGACAAAGTTTTTACTTGTGTTGAGTCTGGTTAAGCCACATATTATGGAACATATTACATATGTGGGTGAATGCTTATTCTTGGTTGGCATGAAGTTGTTATATGGGTTAGGTCCTAACTGCTAGTAGACATTCTGTTAAATTCCCCTCAGCTCATACACGTAGAAGGGAATCTGGTGGGAGAGTTTCTTTGATGGCCTGGGATATAGCGTGCCCACATTGGGCGTTATGCTGAATAGAGATAGGCTCTTAACACCGTCCCCCCACTAGCCACCATCTTGGCCTCCAAAGGGGGCATGTGCACTCTCGTTCAATGAAAATATACCACATTTATTCCAGATTATGGTGACAAGATCACCAATAACCTTTCCTACATTTGCAAAACTATGGCCACTCTCCACCAAGACAATTCCTCTGGACGGTCTCTGATGTCCTGGCTAACAGGCACCAGTGGTTCTCTAGGAGCCCAGAGCTCGCAAAATCTCCTTGCCCATTCGCATAGGCGAGGAGATTTATTAAGGACAAGTAACATTTGCAATGTACTTCTCCTTGTAGGCGAGTAAGTTGATGTAAAATCATTTGACGTTTAATAATAGCCTGGCACTTAAGGGGTTAATACAAACAAAGTTTGTTTGCATTAAATGGAAAATAGGCCTAAGCATGCCTGGCTGGCAACTCTGTGGCAGCATTGCTTGAGAAATGAAGTGATTATGGCATGTACATGAAGCAGAACGTTTAGACACTAGTTATGCAGCGCCTGATGTTCCAGCACAGCTTGTTCACCGAAGATACCCCGTCTGTACCCCGTTGGGCGCGCCAGCAGCATACAGGGACCCATTGGGCGGTATGTTTCAGCATGGGTGTGAGGAGGAGACAATGCGATTAGGTAACGGTCATGTTTATGTGTTCTTATGTACTTGGATTCACGCAAGCCATTGCTCATCTGCTCTTGAATGGGGCAGAGGCAGACTACAAATACAGCACAACAAAGCATAATAAAAGTCACAGGTAAGCAAAAAATAAATGCAGCACATTTAAACAAATGAACCGAAGACACCCAACCACAAAAACAACTAAGCACAACCCTTCTAAAACACAAGTGATTGGTAACACGTCGTTCAGAAAACACACGCCCACACGTCCTACCGAAACAAGCGTAGAGATTAAAGATAATCCCATATATACCATAATAATGACAATAAAGATGTCGAGCAGTCAGTTTCCAGTGGGTTTTGACCATTGCTAAGGGACTAAGTCTTCCGCAAAGGGAGTATGTGCTGATTACCCAAAATCAATTTATTAAGGCAGCTGACCTTGAAAACATTCCCAAATTCCCAGAATACGACCCATGAAAAGTTATGATATGATAGGTTGTTTATAACGCGCTTAATACCCAGAGGTTTCTAAGCGCAGACCCGGGGATCGAACCTGTGTTGCTCCGTGTCGTCTTGCTTCCCGAGGCTGTTACAAGTTGTGACAATGCAAAACACTCATGGTATGCAGCATCCCCCATCCCACTATTACTGTGACACACACAACTCTGCCAGTGCATCTCCACATGGACATGACCCTCAACCCTGACTTGTCACGTATCCTGCTATTCCAATACTGGGCCTTTTACCCAGCACTACCACTGCACCTCACCCCCTAATGTTATCTGCACACAACTCTTGATGAACTTGAGCCCTGACCAAGAACATATGCTGCTACATATATGTAGATATGCCAAAGTAGATCAATCCTGGCATGTATCACCCCTATTATTCGCACATACATGCAACTCTGCCAATGCACCTCATACCTGGCCTACATTTGCCCCTCCTATTCCAGTACTACGACCCACACACAGCTCTACCACTGAACCTCGATCTAAACTTGCAGCATCCCCTCCAATTACAGGACTGTTAACGATACACCTCTGCTGATGTATCTCAATCCTGAAGTCACATTCAGCTATTGCAGCACTGGGATCCATATATAGCTTTGCTGATGTAATTCCATTCTTAACTATACAACTCCCTGATATTCCAGTGTTAGCATGCAATGTGGCCCTGTCATCACACGTCAATCCTAACCTTTAAAGGCCCCTGCTTTTGCACCAGGCAGCCACACAGATCTCTGCCAATGCACCTCAATCCTGGCCGGCACCTTCCTTAAGCACCTCCCTTGAGAGTCAAGCTTGTCTCAAGAGCCTACCTCCCTACTAACCCACCCACATCCTATGGCTTGCAGTGATTGGCTATGCCTGTACTCTCATATGCAATAATTATTCCAGCTAAAACACACCGCAGAGTTCCGAAGTTGATCTGCTGCCGCTGCCTTGCTTCTTCTAAATTAAGTCGTTTATTACTTAAGCAGCTTAAACCTTTTCCCGCCAAAGACCTGTGATTCTCAGCAGCCAGTGCATAATTATGATACATTCAAATACACGTGTGTGCTTGTGCGCTTGTGCAATGACTTTAACACTCCAAAATAGATTCATAATTTCTTTATACAAAATTATTGTAATTACAATTTATTAATTGATTGACTGTTTCACTGTTGCCGACATGTGTTTCGACATTCTGGTCGTTTTGAAGACTTTGCTATATACAGTCAATTCACAGAATTAATTTATTTTAAATTAAACAATTCTATATCTTTCCTACTCTGCTATTCAATTTATTGTTAAAGTTTCAATTAATATGTTGGAAACAATACATCACCATAAATATTCCAATTTCTTCATAATCAATGAAAGATTGCAATTCACCAAATCGTCGAGTTAGAAGAGTAGCTCACCCACATGTGTGTTGTAATTGCCATTTAGGGCAACTAATAATAATTACAAATTGTTCGGTTTGAAATATTTTTAGATACATGTACTTGGTAAAATTGGTTGTGATGTGTGCCACACCGTGTTAGTAACACCAATACCATTTGGTGTACTATCCAATTAGAGTATCTAATTTCAACTCACCATGAATGTCTTTTTCATCTGTCTTCCTAATGAATTATATAGGTTCTTAATTTTGTATAATCAATTCTTGAGTAAGAGTGGTCCAATAAATAAAGATTTATATTGAATTAATTATATTGCAAAGCATTTTAGTTGTTCTCACCTAATGTTCAAATCGTAAGAAGGTATAAACATAAGTCTTGATGCATAAGTCTTGTTGCATCAAGTTGATTGTATTAATTGTCCCATTGATCTCCATCAGCGTCTATGTATAAGTAAAATATATAAATAAAATATTTTGACATAATAGCTGATAATAGTTTACCGTTTTATGGTCTGGATACCCAAATACTAGTGCATGTCTTACCTTAATAATGTTGCAATCCTCCCAAAACTGAGTGTAGTACTGTTCAGGTAGCAGCCTTTCACCTAGCAGTATCCTGCAATCGCCAGTTTGAGTGTGATTTTATAATCGCATCATCATGATGCAGCATGACGTGTGTGCCCGCAGGTCTGTCTTCACTTACAGTTGGAAGTTATGGCAGCAAGTGCAACATTTTAAATATTTGCTCTAATGCTCATCATGATCAGTATTAGTCTTGTTGTATGTGTCAATAAACTCTAACTCAATTAGGGTCCACATCATCCTGATACTGCATGATGTGTATAATTTCAAGTCTGTCTTCATTTCCATTTGGAAGTTACGGCAGCAGATGCGACATTTTTAAACGTTAAACCTAATGCTCCTCATGTTTTATATTAATACTGTTAGATCTTTTGATGTATCTAAACTCAGTTTGGATTCACAACATCATGACACGGCATGTGTGTGAGTCCAAGTCTATCTTCACTCGCAGTTGGAAGTTTTGGCAGCGCATACAAATTGTCCCTGAATGTTGTTTGTGAAGTTCCTCATGAAACCTATTGGTCTTATTATATACATCAATAAATTAAGAATAAATTACAATGTATAGTATACAATATGCTGTGTGTGAGTTTTCCTTCACATTATGTGATTAAAGTTTTCAGAATACATAGCAATGTTTCTATCCCACTTTCTATAGAAATTCCCTTTTTATTGTGCGTAGTCGCATTTTTGGTGTTAATTTTAAATGTTCTAGTATTCAAATCAGTAAGTGAAAATTCAATAGTAATCATCACACGGTTTGGGTGAGCAACTGATCTTTTTCCAGGTTTTGTACAGCAAAACCTTGTATCACACAGTCCCCAAAGGTAGTTCTAAATATTACAATTAGGTGTATGCCTAGACTGAATCTACTGTTAACACTTTACAAAATTCAAATACATGTTACTCCTTCACGCAAGAACATTCATCTCATGTTCTCACAGATAGTTCTAAATATTACAATTTGAACATTATCAAAACTGAGTACAGTGGTAGCACTTCACAGAATTCAAATACATGTTCCTTCTTCATAAGAAAACATTCATCTCATGGTCACAATTTGAACCGTTTTAAACACATCGCAATTTACAAATCATTTTAGATTCTGCCCGTCTCAACATCAGGTTCTGATCTCCCCCGGGGTACTACTTTGTAGTTTACTTAATCCAATAAAGGGGATATGGTCTTTGTTACACATTTTATGACATTCCTGCCAATTGTTTGACAAAAGTAGTCTAATGTCTTGTGATTTCAAACTTGCCAAATGTTCACGTATACAAATCTGTAACTCCCGGATTGTACTCCAGACCTAGATTTTGCTGCACACACAGATAATCGCATACACCACATGTTTGGTTCTGCAATGAATACGGTGAAAAAATGGGGATAGCCATACCATCATTATTTCCTGGTATCTGAATGTGCATACTTGCACCTACTGCAATTACCACATTTGTAAAAAAAAACTTGAGTGCGTGGATTCATCGATGTACACGTCCCCAAAATGTGTTTAAGGAAGGAGGGACTTAATTTGCTTTCTATATACTCAATTCAGTCATTATCCATCCTTAAAAGATGCCAGTGTTTGTTCACTATTTTAAATAACAGATTGCGGTCTTCTGAAAATCTGGTGACTAAACTCACCTGACCATACTCTTCAGTCTTTGTTGACAATTTCGGTTTTAACATGTCATTTCTATCATTTTTCTGACCTTACTGCATGCTGCAGAAATGCATTCTTTGCTATATCCTCTTGCATTAAATCTCTCGCTTAACACAACACATTCTTACTCAAAGTCTTTAGTTATTAAACTAGTTACTGCGAGCAAGTGAACATTCTCCAGTGGGGATATTGCAAATAGTGGATTTTGTGTGGCAGCTTGAAGCAAAAAGGGTGGAGTTGACTTCCTTTGAAAGTTTTTATTTCAATTTTGCCATCTTAAATATATATGTTGAAGTCGAGAAAATCTATATTCGTTTTGTCACCGTGTCCTGTGAATTCCAATTCAAAGCTAGTGTCATTAAGAATTGTTGAAAAGTATCTGAAGTTCCTTTCCAGATTATAATAATATCTATGAATCGTTTCCACATGATGATTTGGTGTTTGAAGCTCAAATTGTACGCAACATGGGTGTGTTGATAATGTCCCATGAATAAGTTTGCTAGTGATGGGGCATATTTTGCACCCATCGCTACCCCCTTGGTCTGTAGATAATAATTCTGGTCAAATAAAGTTATTATTCAATGTGAACCATCACAATTCCTTGCCCATTTCTATGTGTTGCCTGTTAGATGCAGAAAATTGTGCATAAGTGAAATCTATCACTCTGATTGCCAATCCATGGTCTATTGAGGTGTATAATGCTTTTCCATCCAGGGTTCCTAATATATAATAAGGTTTCCAAATGATGGTGGCTAAAATCTGCAAGACATGTGTCGAGGCTCTGATGTAAGAGGCTAGTTGATCCACTTGTTGTTTTATTTGAGTATCTATCTATGAAGATAAGCCTTCCGTGGCCCAGCCAATCCTGATAACTATTGGTCTAACGTCTTGCAATTTGTCAATTATTTTGTGAATTTTGGGGAGAAAATGTATACCAGGATCTTTTATATTAAGAAAAGCTCTCTCAAGATTGGCCAATAGTCCTTTGCTATGCCATTTAGAAATAAGTTCTGTCATATGTTTCACTACTTAGGATTAGATGTTAGCTTTCTGTAACATCCAGGTGTTGCTAAATGTAAAAGTCCCATTTGAATATAATCATTTCTATTGAGGATCATGACAGCTCCACCTTTGTCTGCCTCTTTAATTACCAATGTATCAGTGCTTGCTAGATTTTGTAAGGCTTCATTCTCTTCAAAGTCTAGGTTATGTCTCCTGTATTAAGGTTTAGTTCTATCCATATGCCCATGAATATCATCAACCACTGCTTTATGAAATGTTTCTATAACACTTTCAGTAGTCATTCGTGGGCTAAATTTAGACCTAGGTTTGAGTTCTTCCATTTCTATATTTTTTCGGATGTATACCCAATTACTCACAAATCTGATCCCGTGTTTTTTCGGATTCATTTTCCGAGGATAAAAGGAGATATGTGTTCTCTATATCTGAAATAGTTAAACTACTAGATGGTGTAACCTGTTCTGGTGTTTCAAACATACGTACTCTGATGAAAGAAGTTTTTCAACCATGTTTTCTAATAAACTTGTAAAGGCCTATCTGGAAATAAATGAAATTCGCTTTAGTAGTTGGGGCAAATGAGAAACCTCTGTTGAGCACAGATTCCTCTGCTGTTGTAAGAACTATTTCAGATAAATTAATTATTAAGTTCTGCTTGGGTTTTTTAATGTTTGTTTTCGAGTTCCCGTCATTCTTTGTGTTTGATTTAAATTTCCACCTGTTGCTCCGTCTTCCTCGTCTTCGCCGCCTGATGTTGTTGGTATTGATATGGAATACATTACTCACCGTAATTGTATTTCTGATGCTTGTATCTGCTTAGATTCACATGCTGTGCATAGGCTGACATCTAGTGGAAGCTGCAGAGTATTACTGTTTGTTTTTTTCGAAACTCGAAAATGGGCGTCGACACAGGGCGTGCCAGTAATACTATCCCTAGTGTGACGTCCACTTTCCCCATTATCCCTCACTCGTTTAGGACCCTCAGATTGTATTTTTTCTGACATGAGGTAGCACGAGGAGTAGCGCGAGTACAGATAATCCAAGCAGATAGATAGATAAGACAACAAGCATCCATGCGCCTTCTCTCAGAGGGGAGGAAGGGTGCGTCGCATGTGAATCTAAGCAGATAAAAGCATCAGAAATACGATTACGGTGAGTAATGAATCCCTTCTGAGGTTTGTGGAATCAGCTTAGATCACATGCTGTGCATAGATTAGCGAGCAGTGTTAGAAGAAGGAGGTGGGATGTGAGAAGGGTCATGAGCAAATAAATGTCTTAGAACTGCTTGTCCCACTTGAGTATCTGTCTTGGAATGGGTGTCAATGTAGAAGTGCTGAGTAAAGGTGTGAATAGAGCTCCAATTAGCTGCTTTGCAAATGGTGTCAAGGGGTACATTTGCGATGAAAGCCAGAGTGGCCCCAATGCCTCTTGTAGAGTGGGCTCTTGGCGTGAAAGGCAACGTTTTTTCAGAAAGGGAGTAACACAGCTGGATACAGTTAACAATCCACTTAGAGATGGCACCTTTAGAGACGCGAGCTCCCTCTTTGCCTGTTGCTACGGTGACAAACAGTTGGTCTGTTTTCCTTAGCGGTCTGGTTTTGTTTACATAGTATAGGACGGCCCTACGCACATCTAGAGTGTGTAGTTTCACCTCAGCCGAGCTTTGAGGGTCTTGGAAGAAAGCCGGAAGCTCGATGGACTGGTTCACGTGAATTTTAGAAATAAACTTTGGTTAGAACACAGGGTGTGTACGTAAAACCAGTTTATCTTTATGAACCGTAAAGAAAGGATCCTGCACTGACAGAGCCTGAATTTCACTGACCCTTCTTATAGCTGTAATTGCTACTAAGAAGGCCGTTTTATAAGTCAGGTGTTTGAGACTACTTTTATGCATGGGCTCGAAAGGGGGGCCCATGAGTTTAGGTAGCACCACATTAAGGTCCCATCCTGGTGCTGGGTTAGAAATTGGAGGGTGAAGTCTCTTTACTCCTTCCATGAAGGCTTTAACCACTGGAACTTTCCACCACAAAACCTTGTTATGGGAGGTGGTGTATGCTGACAGAGCTGCCAGGTGTACCTTCAGTGAATTAAAAACTAACCCTGCGTCCAGCAGGTGGAGCATGTATGTGACAATTGTGGAAGGAGTGCAATCAACTGGGTTGATTTGCTTATTCTGGCACCAGATAACGAATATTTTCCATTTGTCAAAGTAGCAGTGCCTCGTGTTTGGCTTCCTAGATTCTCTTAGGATGTCCATACATCTCTGTGGTAAATTGAGATGTCCAAACTCTATGACCTCAGGAGCCATGCTGCCAGCTTCATTGAGTTGGGTTGAGGATGCACTTTCTGACCTTGGTGTTGGGACAGTAGGTTGTGCCAGCCCGGGAGTTTGATGGGTTCGCACACCGCTAGTCTGCATAAGTGTGGGAACCACGGTTGTCTCGCCCACATGGGAGCAACTAGGACGAGCGTCATCGATTCTCTGTTCATCTTGTTGACCACCTTCTTGATTAGAGGTGTTGGTGGAAAATTGTACGCAAACATCCCTGACCAGTTCATCCACAGGGCGTTCCCCCTGGGAGCCTGGCTGGGGGAACCTGGATGCGAATCCTGGGCACTGTCTGTTTTCGCTTGTGAAAAATAGGTCTATAGTGGGGAAACCCCACTGAGAGAAGATATCTTCTACGATTTCTCTGTGTAGACACCATTCGTGTTTCTCTGGGAGGGGATCTCTGCTCAAGGCGTCCGCCAGAGAATTGAGATCCACTGGAACATGTTGTGATGACAGGAAGATGTTCCGTCTGAGTGCCCATATCCAAATTTTCTGGGCAAGCTTGGACAGATTTGGCGAACGAGTCCCCCCTTGCTTGTTCAGGTCAAACATGGCTGTAGTGCTGTCCGTCCGGATCTGCACTGACAGGTTCAATAGGTAGGGCTCGAACGCTTGGAGCACTCTGAATACTGCCAGAAGCTCCAACAGGTTGATATGATTCTTGGCCACCGAGTGAGACCAGAGACCCTGAGCTGTGTGGTGGAGATGGTGTGCACCCCACCCTGACATGCATCCATCCGTTGTGACCACCGCCTGTATCTCGGGATCGTAAAAGGGTTTCCCCTTGGACAGATTTTCTCTTGTCCACTAGTGAAGGCTTTGTACCAGTGTTGGTGAAACGACCACTAGATCGTCCCACTGACCACTTGCCTGAGACCACTGTTTCGCCAACCATTCCTGCATGGGATGCATGCGCAAGCGCGTGTGGGGGACCAGGTAAACACATGACGCCATCATGCCCAGCAAACTCATTGCTTTGCGTACCGTTATCTGGCGACCGACCTGATATTGCGGAATTTGCAGCAATATATTCCGAATTCTTTCCTCTGATGGAAAGGCCAACCCCTCTTGTGTGTTTAGGACAGCTCTTAGGAACTGTTTGGAGGCGCTTGGCACCAGACTTGACTTTTTCTCGTTTATGGAGAAACCTAATTTGAAGAGGAGGTCGATCGTTCTTTGAATGTTTGTTCTGCAAATTACTGGGGTCTCCCCCGTGATGAGCCAGTTGTCCAGGTAAGGGTACACTGGGATTGCCTCCCTGCGTAGGTGTGCCGCCGCCACCACCAGTACCTTGGTGAATACCCTTGGAGCCGAGGGTATCCCGAAGAGCAGTACCTTGAATTGGTAGTGCTGACTGTCCACCTTGAAGCGCAAGTATCTTCTGTGCGCTGGGAACATGAAAATATGAAAATAGGCATCTTTCACGTCCAATCTTGCCATGTAATCCCCCTTTTTTAGGAGGGGGATTACCTCTTGGAGAGTAGTCATGCGAAACTTTTGGGGCTTGACATACTTGTTTGCAGGCCCTAAATCCAATACTGGGCGCATTGTCAAATCTTTTTTTGGCACAAGGAAGTAAGTTGAATAAATACCCTTGTTTACCTGCTGTCCTGGGACGAGTTCTATCGCGTCCTTTGCTAGAAGATTGGCGATCTCTTCGAGGAGGATCTGCTGGTGGTCTAATGAGTGTACTTTTTGTCGTGGAGGGTGGTTTCGGGGGCGCTCCAACAGTTCTATGCAGTATCCTGCGGATACTGTGGACAGCACCCATCTGTCTGATGTGATCCCTTCCCAAGCTTGGGTGAAGTTGGAAATGCGTCCCCCTAATGTGGATGCATGAGAAGGGACCCTGAACGGAACGTCACTGTTTTGGGGGGAGGCGTGCTGCCGCCTGTACTGGGGCTGCCTCTACCCTTACCACGACCTCTTTTGTTACCCCTGCCATAACCCTGGGTAGACTGCTGGTTGTTGTTCCATGGTGTACCCTGGCCCTGGGAATAGTTGGAGCCTCTCTGGGAATTTTGGCCGTGTGGGCGATGAAAATTGCCATTCCCCCTTTCATTCGGGGTTTTGTTGGTTAATTGGCCCAGGGATTTAAGAGTCTCGTACTCATCCTTGGCATTTTTTAGCGCATCCTCTACCGCCTTGCCAAACAGTAGATCAGGCTCCACCGGTTTGTCTATTAACGATGCTTGGGTCTCGGGTTTGAACCCAGATTGCCTTAACCAAGCATGTCTTTTGATAACAGTGCTCTCTGCTATCAATCTGCTGGCGTTATCCGCGGCATCAAAGGTTGCTTTTAAGATGCAACCGGACACGGCTCTTCCCTCCGACGCAACCCTTGCCAACTGGCTTTTTAAGGGCTCTGAGGCGGAGTCGATGAGTGCCACAACTTCTTCCCACTGGTGGCAGTTGTAACTCGCCAGTAGGGTGGTGGAGTTGGCAATCCTTGCCTGGTAGGCGGAAGTGGAGGCTACTTTCCTACCCAAACCATAAATCTTTTTGCTCTCCTTGTCGGGAGGAGCTTCAGACGATGATAGGGGCGTTCCCGCCCTCTTTCAGGTGTTTGTCACTACCAGGGAGTCCGGTTTAAGATGCCCCCTTATGTACAGCAGGTCTGATTGGGCTGTCCTGAATAGTTTTTCGATCCTGGGGTTTACCGCCCTGGTGAGGTTAGGATTTACAAGGGAAGGGTCTATTCTCCTTTGTATAGATTTGAGGATAGGGATGGCCTGGGCAACAGGTCTCCTTTCTCCCACTAATTCTTCGGCGAAGTCCCTCTCTTCCTGTGCTCTCTGGGTGTCAATGTGGAAGTGTTCTGCCGCTCTGGACAAAACTTCCTTCAAGAGAGGTTGGTTGTCGACAGGGGAGTTGGTAACCGGGGGTTCTTTGTCTACTGGGGAGTCTACCCTGTAAGTTTCTGGGTCGTCCTCGTCCTCCCCTTGGTCCTCGTCATCCCCATAGTAGCCCGTCCTAGTTTGGTCTCCCAACGTGCCCAAATCTGGATCCTCAATAAAAAGTGGATACTCATTATATTGAGAGTAGGCCTGTATACAGAAAGGGTCCGAAGACCGACCTTGTGTTGGTGTTTCAACCCGCGACTTCTTACCTGGGGGTATCGAGTCCCTAGAGCCTGAGGGTGTAGCCCCGTCAGGGGTATAGGAGAGGAAGTGCTCAGGATTCTTTGCATAGAACTCTGTCTATGTTGTCACTAGACCATTCCTTAGAGCTGGGAATTACTCTTTCCTGGGAAAGTTTGCCTGTTTTATCTTGACTGGACCTATGGCCTTGTGCAGGGATCTTGGGTAAAATGACAGAAGGCTGAGACTTGTCTGTCTGTTTTTGTGGAGTAGAAGACTGTGACCTGTCCGACTACTTCTGTGGTGTAGAAGAAGGTTGAGAATGCTTCTTTTGTTGTATTCCCCCCTCCCCGTGGGTGGAAGAATGTTTTCCCTGTGTTTTCGCCCCTTCGGAGCTTTTTGACGTCTGGCGTCGAGGTTCGGGGATAGTGTTCCTATCTCTAGAGTGTGGAGGTCGGGACTCGGGAACAACCGTCACACGGTCTGCTGACGCCGCCTCCTGGAGTGCGGCCTGGGGATAGAGGTCGGCTTCGTCTTCCGACGATCGAACCTCCGTTACCTTAGGGAGCGAGGCACTTTTGGCAACAGTGGATGGCTGCCTGGAGTCATGCGGCGATCCAGATCGAGAACGCCCAGAGGACATCGATTCGGTGGACCGTTCTCTGTGTGCCTCTTTCTGAGAACTCGACGTGCGCGTCGAGTCTCGGTGGGACTTCGCGTGTTTGGTGGAAGTGCTGTGGGTAGCGCTCGTGTCGCCGGGGGTTTTCCCTAAAGCTGCCCTGCCGGACAACCTTCCGAGGTCACGGACTTGCACTTGGCAGTCTCTCGACACCACATTGCCCTCGCCGTCCGAAAGCATGGTGTCGCTGCCATCGCTGAAGGCGCCCTCCGCTGCCATGGCCTCTTGTTGACTGGCGTGGTGGGCCCAACGTTTGGTCGAACGGTCCTTAACGGTTTTCGGTTTAAACCGACTACACGCTCTGCAGTTGGCCTCGGGGTGGTCCCTCAGCAAGCAGAGGTTACACGTGGCATGTCTGTCAACCCAAGGGTACTCGCGGTTGCACTTGGGGCAGATTTGGAAAGGGGTACCCTCCATACGCACCCTGTGGCAGCGGGCTAGTGTGTGTAGGAATATATAAGAAATGCCTAATATAGTTAGAGTGTGGAGTATGTACCACCTCCCACTCTCCCTACTTGCAGGGCCAAGACCAGAGGCCTTTCAAGGCCCGGGCCGAAGCCAGTGGCCTTCCGAGGCCCAATTCCGTCATGCAGCTCTCGACGGTTGTTTTTCTTCTCCGTCGGCGTCGAGTGTCGAAGGTCGACGTCACAATAGGGATAGTATTACTGGCACACCCTGTGTCGACACCCATTTTCGAGTTTCGAAAAACAAACTAATACTCCGCAGCTTCCACTAGATGTTGGCCTATGCACAGCATGTGATCTAAGCAGATTCCACAAGCCTCAGAAACCTTGTTACAAAAGGTGTCCGAAATCTTACTGGTTTGGAATTGGTTTGTAGATTGTCTATCTTGTATCTTTTAATTTCTCCAAAAAACTTTCCCACGACTGGTAGACTCATTGCCTGTATTCATTGAATTTGAATCAGATGTTATTGAACTAGTTTGGGTTTCATTGTTGGATTCTATCTAGCTACGTGGGGATTTGATCATTTTCAATATAGTTGATCATTGATGCCTTCTCCCAATATTTATTTATTTAAAAATCTCTCCAGTCTTAAGAATATTTGTAGCACATTTTCAGATGTGATTGTACCTGTTCTAAATTGGTTGCTTGTGCTCCCTCTGGATGCTAACAATGCTGCACGATCTTCCTCCCTATCCAACAGATATTTTGCCATTTTATATTATTTTTTTTTTAACCTTTTTTGAATGCTTTCCAGAGATTTCCTGGCTTCGTCTATCCATAAAAATAACAAGATAAAGTAGGGTGGGGTAAGTATGGATAGTAGAAGCGCTTATGTACTGAGCTATTAAATGAGATAATCAATGCGTTGGATATCTGCACACCTGTGAATGTAGAGATTAACCCTCTAAATCCCTATTGGTTAATAATACATTCAAATACACTTGCACGTTTGTGCGCTTGTCCAATGATTCCAACACTCAAAAATCTATGAGTCATTTCTTTGTACAAGATTGTTGTAATTGCAATGTATTAATTGCTTGACTGTTTCACTGTTGCCGACACGTGTTTCGACATTCTGATTGTTCAAGGATTTGCTATATACAGTCAATTCATATAATGACTTTTTTTTTTAATTAAACAATTGTACCAAATACAGTAATGAAACAATAATAAACAAATATAAGTTCATCAATATTATCATTTCGTATCCCAATTTTGGCAATTTACAGAAGTTGAGAAGAGTTTGGGAGCAAATAAAATAAACACATTAAAATAATAAAGAAAAATAATAAAGAGAAAAAAGGGGTATAAATCTCTGTTAACTATATGTCTTTCCTGCTATGCTATTCAATTTACTGTTAAAGATTCAATTAATAGGTTGGAAACAATCCATCACCATAAATATTGCAATTTCTTCAGAATTAATGAAAGATTCCAATTCACCAAATGGTCAAGTTAGAAAAAGAGTTGCTCACCCACACATGTGTCATGTAATTGCAATTGAGGGCAACTAGTAATCATTACAAATTGGTCCATTTGTAATATTTTTTAGATACAGGTACTTGGTAAAATTGGTTGCGACGTGTCCTACACCATGCTAGTAACACCAATACCATGGTGTGTATTATCTAATTCGAGTATCGAATTTGAGCTCATCATGAAGGTCTTTTTCATCGGTCTTCCTAATGCATAATTATGATCCTAAACCTAGCACAGCCTTGCTATGTGCGTAATAGGGGTCATTATTACCCTCACTCATGTGTTCACCTTTTAACCATCTCGTAAAGATAAAAGGCTGAGTTGTCAAGCGTCAAGATTGGAATCTGCGGTCGGCAAGGTAGGCCCTGGGTTCTCCAGAAGGCACGTTAGCCCACTGAGGAATCTTACCATACGGTAAGGGGGAATCTTGACAGAGTGGTGTAAGGCCACTCAGCTCTTTTATGTTAAGGCTGTCAGACTTGGTGGCCAGGCATGCACCTGTTCGACAAGTTGTTGTTCACAACTTTGTATGCGGGGCAATGCAAGAAGGGAGTTCAGCAACTTGCTCCTTGCATCTTTGGGGCTGCAGTTCTCCCTTTACATGTCCATGGTTTACGTAAGGTATATACTAGTTGTATGAGCCTCTGGCTGGGGGCTCAATGGACTCACTGCAGATCCCCTATGGAGGTGATGTGCTGAATGCATCCTAGACACATAGTTATGTTTGGCACACTGATGCCGGTTCTCTACCCACTTTTCCCTTTCTCTACGATCATTATTTGAACTAAGCGTTAATGGGCCTTCACTGAGAATTACATTTCTACCATCCCACATCTGTTTGGGAAGTAGAAAGGCAAAAATATCAATTGAAAAGCTCCTGCCGAGCACCATTAAGATCTCAGGCAGTTGTGCTCATTACCTTCTGCTGGGTTTCCAGAAGGGGAGACCAGGCACAATAGAAAGGGTGATGGTCTGCCTCAGAAATTCGCACACTCTTCTGTGAAACACAAATGCACTTGCCTTTTCGGTAGTCCTTCCACCATCACACGTGCATGTATTTTTATTCTGCTGAAGGGCATGTGGTTAAAAGTTTACTTTTGGGAATCACTTGACCAACAGTGTGTGTTTTTTCCAAGTGTGTGTGTGAGAGTGTGAGAGCGCGAGTGTGTGAGTGTGTGTGTGTGTGTGTGTGTGTGCAGTCTAAGGACACAGAAGTGGAGGAAAGTGCTATTTGTATTTGGCCGTCAGTCCCTGACAGACATGACACAAGAGTCTGTGAAATAGAGAGAGAGAGGGGAACAAGTACGGGGAGAAAAGCAGGGGGCGACAGAGACAGAAAGAGAAGAAGAAAAACAGTGATAGAGCAAGAGAGACAAAGGGAGTGAACTAGAGAAAGTGAGCGAGAGTGAAGAAGTGAGGGTGGAAGAGAGATGAGAGGAGCAAGAGACATTTCTGAACACTTTTCCCTACACCTCTTTGCCAAAAGTTCTCCTGCAATCAAATGTAGGTGGGCCTTCAAACACTAGAAGTGTGTTGGTGCAGGTCGTGGGAATGTGTATATGAATATTTTTTGTCACCACTAATTTTGGGGCTACTGCATTTCTTTTAGGTTGTGTATAAAATGAAGGCACTCGACCTGCAGGACTAGTACAATCGTAAAAAATTTGCAAGGCCTGCGAGCCTCAATCTTACATAGAGTGGTATTGATTTTTATGCTCCTAGCAGGAGCATACTTTCTATTTCTCCTGGCTAAGTATCTATTCTCGGACTTGCAAAAGAAAGCTACTGGAACTCTTGTGGTTCCCTGAATGTTGCTCCTAATTGCTCACCAAGAAATATTAGAGGGTTGAGGCTAATGAGATGATCTCATAAGGGTGGCTTCTGGTGGAAAAAGAATGAAAATGCAGGTTATACAATATGTTCCGTTTCTTCATTTCAAATCAGAATGCTGCTTTATTAATCAAACCAATATAAACCAGGCCAATATAACGTTGCACTGGCTTACATCGCACTGGCCTGGTTCGATGATCAACACCATTTTGAAACTGTGAACCACTTGCACATATACAAGGGTTTCCTTTTGGCACACACATACGCGAGAAATTCTCGTTCCATGTTACTCATTGCTTTGTACTCGAAGCTAGATAAAGTTGCAGCAAATCTTTTTAAATATGACCCAGCTGCAGAATCGCAGATGAAGGCAACAACATACTTTGCCGAACCGTCACGGATAAGCTACACCAGTTCTAGCTCCTAACCACAACTGCAGCTAATTACTAGAGACATCAACCCAGGATTGGTTACTTTTGAACACGATTTGTCAAAACAAAGGCACTGCAGGATAAACACTGTCTAATATGTTTGAACATTGTTTTTCTTGATGCTGTATTGATGTCCTGGTTGTGAAAAGCCTAAAATTAGGAGGCCAAACAGTAACTTTAAATCGGAAATGGGTGTATGCATTATTTTGGTTTCATATGTTTATGTCAATGTACCATGAAGAAGATTTGCAATAACCTTTCCAGTTTTCCAAATTCACTTACATGTTTTTTTTTTTACCACGTATATGTTCAAATAATTGTTTTTTGTCTAAAATACAGCATCTTAAGAAATGGTCACGTTACTGTTCTAAAAATGTTACAAAAGAAATAAAACATGGCAATTCTAAAACTCCCAGACAGTCAGAATTTCTTATGTATGTCTTGACTAATAGTATTTGAAGCTTAGGAGGGAATTAAACACCTCGCACCAACAAATAAGATAACATGTAGGATTGATGTATGTAGAATTCTTAAGTGGCAGGACACCCTTAGTTATAGCAGTATCTTTTCGCCCACCGTCCTCCCACTTTAGGACCAGAATAGCATTTGGGCTATACTGTACAGGGCCAGGAGAAGTGAAAGACTTATGATTACTCTTTGAAGTTGTGGTGATAAGCAGGAAGCTGAAAGTGTACTGATTGCGAATGCTCTAACGAGCACCTTGGTGTACAACCCTGAAACTGGTTTCAATGTATTCAAAAGGGTATAAGAACTGCTCTGTTATGGGAGGGGCATGTTCGGGTTGGATTGTCTGTGGAAATCTGTCCTGACACTATATGCTATTTGTTTTTCTCTGCTTTGCTGTTATGAAAGACCGTTAACAATCTACCTTATTCAGAACATGTGATTGGCGATTTCTTCAACACTGAATTTCTCCCCACTTCCTCCCACCATCCACTTTTCATGTCTCAATTTGACCCAAACATTTCCACTCCAAAAAGCAAATACAAAGACAGACATTCAAAATGTGATGACTTTGCATTCAACTTTTTCTATAGGTCTTATCATGATCTTAATTAAATATTTATAAATATTACTGAAGTTAGAAACGTGCCCTAAAGCTGAAAAACAAGAACATTTTCTTATCAATTTATCTGATCATTTTGATGACCATATGCCCTAAACAACAGTTCATTAACATTATCCTTTCCTCTTTTGAAACCACTAATAAATCAACCGATTAAATGGACTCTTTGACAATTTGTGATTTTTGTCATACATATCTCACACAAACTCCAAGCTTGAAACATCATCGATAGCACTATAAATGCCCAACCTCAGTTAGGTGAGGATGTTAGGTAGGTCTAGTACAGAATGGATGGTGAAGTCCGGCAGAGGAACCAGATTTTCTTTTCTTCCCACAGGTGCTGCTTTATTGACCCAGATTGTTGCTTTTAAGCCAGCATTGAGCCCTCCCTGAATATCTGTGTCTAGATTGTCACCAACCATCACACAGTCTTGAGGTTGCACTCCAAGCAAATCACAACAGTAACGAAATATAGAAGGTGATGGCTTCTCTTCTCTGTGCTCTCCACCCACAACAATGGCATCAAAGTATGACCGACAGGCACAAGCCTCAATTTTCTCCCACTGCACATGCTTTTCACCATTAGTCAACAGAAGCAATTTCGCAATTTTCCGCAGGTCAGTGAGCAGGCACCTAGTTTCCTCAGTTAGCTTTAAATGCTGCAGTCTTGTCGATTTCCAAAGGTAATAGCACTCTGCTGCCATATTTTTACAAGTAGCGGAATGCCTGGTTTCTTCAATAGCTTCTTCCCAGTGCAGGATCCGTAGATCATCAATATTTACTGTAGAAGGATCAAACGACTCAAGAAGGAGTTTTGCATGGTACCTTTCACAAAGGAATTGTCCTTCTTCCTCATTGTACTGATAAGCATTCTTCAACAAACTTATAACCTGCAATAAAATTAAAGTTTTAAGAATCAGAGTACTAAATTGAATCTCAAAAGTACAAATAGTGACATTTTCAGCACAGAATGGCAGGAATTATCAGAATATCATATTTTTGTAGAGTAACCCATTTTATTTGCGACTACATACTCCACCATCGTGCACAATAGACACATATATGCAAAGGTAAGAAAAATATGGATAACAAAATAATGGTAATGGGTGCAAAATGTCATCTCACCTGAAAAAGTGTAACATACTGCAGTCTCAGCTGGGTAAAACTGAATGCTTACAGCAACTGGTGCAGGCAACAACTTGGCAGAGAATAAATCCAAATCAGCAAAGAAATTCCAGAAACACGCAAAGGAGAGAAAAGATTGGCAAAGAAAATAGCCCCAAGTGGAAAGTGATCAGATCACAGCATACTAGTAGCAGAAGAACAAGTTCCTTACCCATGGTAACGTACTTTCGACTGGATGTTCCTCCCATGTATTCCTTATCTTATGATATCTCCATATCCAGCTTTAACTGCTCCGGATAACAAAAAATCAGCAGGGGCGCTGCGCGTCGATGCCTGTCAACTTGATCGAGGGCCTCCTTCTCAGTGCCGACATCATTAATGGTATATAGCACGCGCAGCAACCGTTGGCTTCAGTTCTGTTTTTTTTATTTTTTTTAAACTTTGTTTTTATTGACATCACACAAAAAAAGGTAGGGTGCGCGAGCAATCCCTGCCGGCATGACATTGAACAAGTTCTGTTTTTTACGTGTATTGGTTTATCCAACGCTCGACAGCTACTCATCCAGAAAGAGCATAAGCTGCAATGCCATGGAAATTCTACTCCGTGGTAGGCTTGGAGGGGCGATGTGGAATACGTGGGAGGAAAACAAGTCGAAAGAACGTTACCATGGTAAGTAACTTGTTCTTCAAATGGATTGTGTCCTCCCACATATTACTGATTTTATGATAGATTCCCAAAGCAGCATTATGTTCTTTTGAAGGAGGGAGTCAGAATTTCCAATTTCCAATTAGAATTTAGGAGTTACTTATTGGTCTGTGTGGACAGAATGTAATACTACCTTATCAAAAATACCTTCCTCGCCTGAGGAAGAGTCCAGGCCATAATGTTTGGTAAAAGGTTGGACTGAGGACTATGTTGCAGCCACATATATATCCTGAATGTGTACGCCCCTCTGTAAGGCACAGGAAGTAGCCATGTCCCTGGTCGAATGTGCTCTGAGGCCCTCAGGAGGATATTTTACAGCTAATCTGTAGCATTCCAGAATTCTTAGGATGATCCAGCTAGATTAAGTTTGCTTTGAGAAGTTTGCTTTGAGATGCCATACCCACATATGGTCTGTGTAACCAACAAAAAGTTAATCATCTTGTCTTAATTTAGACATTCTGGAAAGGTAGAAACTAAGTGCACATCTTTGGTCAAGCCTGTTTAGCCTCTCCCCTTCCTTTCCATGAGGAGGTGGGGGATAGAAAGAAGATAGTATGATTTTTTGAGTTAAAAAACTCAGACACAATAAACGGTAGAGAGGTAGGTTTAACCTTAAGGACCTTTAAAGAAGACTGTGTAAGGAGGCTTGCAGGACAAGGATTGAGGTTCACTCACCCTAAGGGCTGATGTAAGAGCCACTAAAAGGATGGTCTTTGAGGTTAACAATCTTAAAGGACAAGAGTGGATAAGCTCGAATGGAGCGCACATTAGGAATTTCAGAACTAGCTTGAGATCCCATACCGGGAATTGAAAGGGGCAAAGGAAAAACCTTTGTCAACCCTTTCAAAAACTGTATAACCAGTGGAATCTTGAAGAAGATACCCCTTCAGAGGAGAGCTTGAAAATAGATAGCGCTGCCAGATATCCTTTAATTGTACCAACCTGGAACCCCAGTTTGGCCAGGTGTAACAAGAATGATAACACCATAGGTGTACTGCATGTAAAAGGGTCCACATATTTATCCCTGCACCAGCTGCAGAGTTTGTTCCAACGGCAGAAAGCAAAATCTCCATTACGTTTTCCGGGACATCCCAATCCTTAAATTTCAACCTCTCAGAAACCATGCATGAAGGTCGAGAGTCTTGATCTCTCGGTGGAGAACGGAACCTCCTCTCGTGAGAGAAGGTCCTCTCTTTGTGGAAGACATATTGGAGGGCAGTTGGACATGTCCAGAAGGTCTGGGTACCACGTCCTCCTGGCCCAATCCAGAGCAATTAGGATCATGGATTTCCCAAACTTTCTCAACCTCCTGATCACACGAGGATTGCCGGGGACCAGAGGAATCACGTACAGGAGCAGAAACTCCCAGTCCAATACAAATGCGGGGTTCCCCAAAGGTTAAAGATCTCTTGAAGGACTTCCTGAGCTAGTTTCCACCCATTCGAGACTGTGCTCTGCCTGCTGAGAGCGTCCGCTGCCATACTCTCCTCTCCGGTTAGGTGAACTTCTGATAGAGAGATTCCTCCTTGAATTGCCCAGAACCAGAGCTGCATTGCTTCTCTGAACAGTGGTAGTGACCCTACGCCTTCTCTCTTGTTGACATAGTACATGGCCAATCGTCATTATCAGGACATTCTTTCCCCGTACAGAGGGCAGAAAGTCCTTCATCGCTGCTCTGATTGCCCTCAGCGCCAAAAGGTTGATGTGTAGCTTGGACTCCGATGGAGACCAACGACCACTGATTGTCAGATCGTTGGCGTGGGCTTCCCACCGCATGAGTGAGGCATCCGTCACTACTTTTATCTCCTGCCATGGTTGCCAAAAAGGTTCTCCTTTCAAAATGTTGTCCTTGCAGGCCCACCACAAAAGGTCCTGCGCGACTGCTCTGAACCTGAAGGACCTCCTGCCTGATAAATGAGACCATTGAGTCCTGAGGGCCCATTGAAAGGAGCTCCTTCTCAGGCAGGCCTCTGGCACCAGGAAAATGCAGGATACCAGGAGGCCAAGCAACCTAAAAAAAACAACAAAAAATTAAACATAAAAATTCATAAATCGGAGGGCGGAAGACACTGGACACTCAGGAATTTGCTGACCATCTTGAGCCCTCACCTCGGGGGGCAATGCTTTTCCCAAGGAAGCGTCTAGGACAGCTCCGATGAATTGGAGCCCTTGAGATGGTATCATGTGGGACTTCTTGAAGTTGAGTGAGAAGCCCAGTTTGTGAAGGGAGTGACAGGTGGAGCTGAGATGTTCCAGGGCCTGTTCAGGAGAACGTGCTCTGATCAGCCAATCATCCAGGTAGGGGTTGACGTGAATCACCCCCCCCCCCCCCTTGAGACCGACTGCCACCACGCCATCAACTTGGTGAAAACCCTCGGGTGGAGGTCCACCCAAACGGCAGAACTCAAAACTGATATTGAGAACTGCCAACAGCTAACCTCAGGTATTTTCTGTGCCTGTGATGGATTGGCACATGAAAGCAAGCATCCTGAAGGGCCAATGATACCATCAAGTCCTGATGCTGGAGGGCCTGAAGGATCTGAGAAAGGGTAACCATCTTGAACGTGTCCTTCCCGAGGAACTTGTTCAAGTCTCTTAAGTCCAAGATGGGTCTCAATCCTCCGTCCTTCTTGGGGATTAGAAATAAGTGGAGTACCAACCCTTGTTCCTCTCCACTACAGGTACCGGTTCTATAGCACCTTTCTCCTACAGGCTCAACATTTCCTGCATAAAGATCTGACCATGGAACTTTGAAAGAGCTGTTCCCTGGTGGATGATCCTGAAGCCTTTTTAAAGGGAAGGCAGTAACCCTGGGGAACTGTTTCCAATGCCAATGCATCTGAAGTAATACCCTGCCATTCTTTCAGATGTTGTGAGAGTCTGCCTCCCACCGGAGTTTTGTGGAGTAAGGCCTCAGAGGTTTTGAGGTGGCTGATGCAGTGGCTGAGGGTAAAGCAGCCGGTGCCTGGGCAGTCTTAGCACCTCTTCCCCTGTCCACCATGGGGGAATCTTCTCTGACCTCTTTACAGTCATCTCCGTCTTCCAACTGAGTAATAGCGAAAAAACCTGCCCCCTCCAAGCTTTACCAGTGGGGCGAGATGGTTGTGGCTGTCGGATTGGAGCGCCAACGGATTTGGCTGCAGCTTTGGAGGTCTGCAGCTTCTCCAGGCTTTCGTCAGCCTTGCTGCCAAATAAATGTGTGCCATCAAAGGGTATGTTAAGAAGTGTAGACTGCACATCTGGAGCAAAACCAGACTTTCTCAACCAGGCAAATCTGTGCATTACAGTGCTAGCCGCCATAGCCCTGCTGGTACTATCAGCACAGTCGAGACCAATCTGGAGGGATTCGCACATTGCTGCTTTCCCAACTTTGAAAATGTTTAAGAAGCAGTCTCGTTCTTCGCCTCCGGGAATATGTTCAGCCTTCAGCCGTCACTGTTATGCAATCCCATAAAGGTGAAAGTGAACTTGGCCAGTGGACACGTGGCATTTGGCAATTTAAGGGCCATACTCCCCCTGCATAGAAAACCTTCCTAACCAAAGAGTCATAATGCTTGTCATCTCTGTAAGGGGGGGGGAGGGGGGGGTTGTGAGTTGGTTGGGTATGCATTTTGTTTGGATGTAGAAGTGGCAGACGCAACTACCAAAGTTACGGGAGTTGGATGCTTTGTTAGATAGTAAGGGTCACTGCTTGACGCCCTGTACTTGCTGGTCAGCTTTTTGTTCACTGCTGTAATTCTGCCGTCTCCCAATTGGCATCAACTCTCCTTTGTAAAGCTACATAGAAAGGAAGAATAGTTCCTCCTGGTGTAACGTATCTAAAATATCAGTGAGGTCGTCCTGTTCAAAAAGTGGGTCAAGGTGGCATGGCCAGCTACAGAGCAATGCAGACGCGAGTCCCCCGGGGCTCCTGCTGCCGTTGCGAATATCCTGCGAAAAGAGCCCATATCCGTGTTGTTGTGTGCTATAAACAACTTCACTGGTGGCGTAAACGTTGGAGCACAGATTGCCCTAACGTGTGGGCTGGAAGCGACCCACAAGCAGCAACCTGATCGTCTGAAGATCCCGTGGCGGTGCGCGGAACATACAGCCAAGATGGCCGCCGGCTACGAAATGCACCCAATGCAATACGAGTGAACGCAACTGACACTAAACCTACCGAAGCACACCAGCTGTCAAACTGCGAGACTGCGGCGGCATGGTCAACGACCGGCCCGCGTGACAGGAGGTGGTGGTGGGACAAGAAAGGGCACCCACAGCAGCACGTAGTGCACTGTATGCCACCTGGTGTGTAGACCACACTGACCCGCCAACATGAGCAGCCTCTGTTGGAACCTGGGCAAGACCGCAGCGCAGACAACCAGTGACTGTGAGGAGCCTGCAGAGTGCGCGGAGCCCCGAGCTGAGGCGCAACAGGTGGCCACGGGACCCTGGAGCGGCTCCAGAGGAGGGGGGCAACCATCCGGCCACCACAGAAACGGCCAAAAATGAGTACATGCCAGCCAACAAAGCGCGCGGGCCCCACTCAGACCAGCAGCTAACATACCGCGGAAGAGCGGCGAGCCCCAGGCCTTCACCTGGAACTAGAACCGGATAGAATAGGCACACCACGTGCAGCGAGACAGTCGGGAAACCAGTGGGAAAATCACCAAAGGGTTGGACACGGCATATATAAACATGCTAAAGAGGGTGCACTGGGGGTTCACAACCCAGAGCTACACAAGTACCCTGCCCCCACCCCCTATAATATGCCACCGAGAAGATCAGAGCCCAGTATGGGGGGGCAATAGGATCATACTGAAACTTGCACAATCCGGCTGGCTCCTCTACTGTGCAAAGCGCCAGGCGGCACACTCGATTCTGGAGAGCACCACACCGGGTTGCTGAGGACCCCCCCTCAAGAATCATAACGCTCCCAGCGAAACAGACAATTGACCTGCCACATACTATATGCAGGGGAGAGAACAAGAATACAAGAATAAAAGACAGCCTCCTCACATCAGTTCACTCCAAAACACTGACACAAGAGGGATAGTGTGTATGCTGACCTACAAGGAAACCAATAGCGCCAATACAAGCCCCTGCGTGAACGGAGAAATAACAAAAGCCAACTGCTTCCCCCTTTCATGCACCCCCAGCCAACGTGGGGTACACAGACTTGTAAACCAACCAAATCATAGTCAAGGCCACGGCGTGAAACTACATGGCAAAACAGAAACCACTATAATATGATCTTCACCACAACTATGGCTCTTGCTACAGTCTCGGCATTTGCCTGCGAGATAAAAGGTCTTAGTAAGTAGTAGGTAGAGGCGGAGATGACACTACTAACGTGAGCTCTCATGTTGAGGGTTTGGTCCAGAACGACACCAAATATTTTTAATTTAGGTTGGGGAGAAGTATCAACTAGGCCTAGCCTAAATGATTTAAACATAGAATCCAGTTTGGCAAGGTAGTTTGTGTTGCCCACGATCATGAGCCCGGTTTTACTTTTGTTTAACGCAAGGTTGTTGGCCATCATCCAATTTTCAATAAGGGAGAAAATTCTGTTAAGCTCTAGTTCATCCTGTAAATGAATGCCCGTTAGTTTCAACAAAATCTGGGTGTCATCAGCGCAGTTAGAAAATGAAATACCTTATTCCTCGAGTATCTTAAAGAAGGGAGCTGTGTAGATGTTATAGAGGCAGGGGGAAGTACTGGCGCCCTGCGGGACCCCAAAGAGAACTGGAATTGGATCCGCCTCTGACTGCCCAATGCAGACTCTAGTTTATCTATTGGCCAAGAAGGAGTTAATCCATGATGCAGCGAAAGGGGAGAAATTAGCCACCTCGGCCATTCTATTTACCAAAATGGGGTGATCAACCAAATCAAAAGCTGCAAACAGATCCAGGGACACGAGAAGAGTTGCCAGTCCTTTATTCATATTATCAAGTAAACGTGACTTGAGATCTAAGAGGGAGGTCTTGGTGCCATATCCCTGCCTGAAACCTGACTGGTAGATATTTACGATGTCTCGCGCGACCTTAACAAATACACAGCCAATAACCTCCACCCCATTATGGGAAGATTTGCACAAGACGTGCAGCACTGGATGTCTCTCCCACTGACTCTATTAGGAGGGGCAGCCCTATTTAAGATGATGGCGCTCCCCCGCTTTCTATACGTCTTGCAGAATGCCCCAATACACATACCCACAAAGACATTTCAGACAATAGACTGCACAGTCAGGAAACTCCTATGGAGTGGTGGGCACCCAAGAATAGCACTCCGAACGCTCCAGAGATCTATATGGGAGGGTGGTATTGGTCTCCCACAGCTACAGACATACTACTGGGCCAGCCAGCTGGCAGTGGTTAACGATGCACTGCATGATGATGCAACCCTACCACACATACGTGCAACCCCGGCGCTGAAACTATACTTAAAACCACACCCGATACTTCATAAAGATAGGTCGTCACAGACATCCAAAATTTGGGCAGAGATACATGCCTTTCTTGGATGGGAAAAGAAGATCACACCGATACAACCACTATCGGAGAACAGCAACCTCCCTGAAGTAATTAAACTCACCCGATGGCCAGCCTGATGGAGTGCGACGTGCGGAAAGTGGGGGACATAATAGCAAATGGGACCCCCAAAACCTTTGAGGATCTAATGATGACATTTAACCTCCCATCAACTGAAAGATACCACTACACACAACTCAGACATGCCCTACAACACCACCTACCTGCCCTGGCTAATATGCCAGAGTGCACCCCAGTAGAAAGGAATATAGTCGTAGAACGAATTAACACAAGTCACCACGATTATGTACGCTGCCATCACCTCCTTTGCCACACCTGAATTACTGAGTCTGAAAAACCACATGAGAAAGGGACCTAGGAGCTATTGTGCCAGAAGACTGGATCAAGGCCCTAATGTACCCACGTGAGGTGGCCATCTCAGCCGGACTATGCTTGATTCAATTAAAGATTCTACACAGGGTATACTATCCGAGAGTGGCATTGTACCACTGGGGCAAGATAGCTGAACCCAACTGCCTGCGGTGTGGTAATGCGGAGGACACGTTCTTTCACATATTATGGGACTGCCCACATATACAAATCTACTGGCAACAATGCTGTGAAATTCTGTCAAAGGTCCTGGGCCAAACGATCCCTAGGGACCCCAAGATGTTGTTGCTGGGAATGGAGGGGGAGGAGGATTTGTCCCGATACGAAAAACGATGTCTGTCAACAGCCACTGCAGTAATCGAGAGGAACATTGCAAAACTATGGGGTGCTGCAGAAGTGCCGTTGGTAGAACAATGGACTGCAGATGTACAATTATGCGCTATCATTGAGCAGAGAGTATATAGAGCAAGGGGATGCCCCAATAAAGCTGGCAAAATCTGGCAACGATGGGAGGAAGCAATGTGAGCCCCTGTCCGAAAATGGTGCTGGAGGTCACACAAGTGTGTAAAACAGAACTGTTGAGTTCGGAGCAATTGACTCGAACCCAATGTCCCCCTTCTTTGCTGCTTGTTATGGTTTTGCTTCTTTGTTGACCGTGAGAGGGTCAGTTGTTGTTGTAAATTTCAATGCGAAAAACTAATAAAATATGTCATTAAAAAAAAAAGTGGGTCAGACCTTTTCCATTCCAGATAGTCTATGACCCTAGATATCAGCTGTCTGTAAGATCCATTTGCATGGTCTGAGGGATCTGGTCTGCCAAACTATTTCTGGGGACATGTCCAACCCACTAGCAGATTGCAGGGTTTCATGAAGGTCTTTTATTCTCTAGTCCTCTAAGATTAAGGCCTCTGTGGAACATTTTGTGTCCCATACTGTAACCCAAAGGGACGCGATTCATCCGAAGATGCCTCATCATCCTCATAAATTGAGGAAAGGGACTTAAAAAAGTCTCTCTTAGGCATTGGGGTGAAAGTTTGACATCCTTCAAGGATTTAGCTAATTGCATTGACAATGGTGTTGAGGTTATTTTAGGCATCAATGGAGTCTTTCGGTGCCGATGGCATCAATGATTTTGACTTCAAATGAGTCTTTTCTCTACTCAAGAGAACCTTCAAGGGTTCCCGAGGAGTTTCCAACTGGACACTCTGGTCCGAAGGCACATGGGTTTTGTTCTTTGCCTTTTTGTCATGTTTATCGACATGGGCATGGCTCTTATCTTTCTTTGAGGGGGTCGAGGCAGCATTCTCGAATACAAGCATTTTTAGTCTGAACCTCTCCCACTCAGCCGGAGAGGCCGATTTGGTCGGACACAAGACACGTTCCGGGGAGGAACTCTATGACAAATAGGGCAATCTATAGTGCCTTTTCTTTGACCGTCGTGAGGATGATGATGAGTGGTGTGAGCCACTGCATGATCAGGACCTTCTAGCTTCCTTTCGATGAGGAGAGTCGTCTCACAAGTATTTGGGGGATCGCTTTTTCGATGGGGTTGTCAAAGGGGATTTATGAGGCCTACATGCAACTAACTTCCCTCTGCGCTCTATCAGGGCTTTTGCTGTCATTGATAGGCAGGACCCACACTCCGATGTTAAATGAGTGGATCCCAAGCACCACAGACACACCTGATGGGGGTCCGTAAGGGACATTTTCACCCCACAGTCGTGACATTTGTTTAACCCCAATCTCGTAGTCGACGATGACGACGACACTGTAATATTTTTCACTAAATACTAAAGGTTTCTTGACAAGGAACCAAAGCGCGCAGGTGTTAGGGAGAATTCTCTTATAAGGCTAATTTCCCAAACCTAGTGAGTCCCCGAGCAGCTTTGCTGGATTTTTGGGGTTTGTTTTTTTAGTGAGACTCTTTTCCTCCCACTCTTAGGCATGATTTGACGTATGTCTTTGACTTATTGTGTGCTTATGGGCTATGGGGTCTTTTACTCCATAGGGTATCATCTGTTTTAGTGTATGTGTTACACAGCACCCTCAGTGCAGTAACACAGGGGTGTCATAGTGACCCCCAAACATAGACTCCATACCCTGGGACTGACTACTGTCTCCCAGGGAATGTAAAGTCACCATTGGCTTTACTAGTCCAAAATTGTGAACAGAACCAATACAAACCATCATATTGTGGAAGTACTGGAAGGCGCTAATTCGATTGCCCCTGGGTCTGTTTCCAAGGGGGCACTGTCCAGTCCCCCCTTGTCGAGTTTTTGGCTGGTGGCAGTGGTTACCACGCGAAATAATCCACCGGAATATTTCCTATGGGATTTTCCCATTGGTTTTAAACGCACCACTTTTTGGTGCAATGTTTAAGATACCGCCGGCTTATTTAATATAAAATCACTGGTTGGGTCTTTTCGCCAGAACTCTTTTCCAAAATGGCGTTTGTGTCCGTCTCTGTAACTCCAACCAAGGTCGGGCCCTTTGTTCCACTTTTTGGCGGGCTTCTCCACAGAAGCCCTCCAATTGGTGCCACTCTGTCTGGGTTCCACAGGATGTGTGGGTGGGGGAATTGGCACCCTGGACTGCGTTGCCTTAGCAACTCAAGTCGCACTCTGTTCTGATTGGCCCAGTGGTGAGCCGGCTCACCTAGCATGTAGGAGTGACAGCTAGGCTGTTGAATGGGGGTTTCTCTGCATAAAAGCAGGGCTTTTGGGACTGGAACTTCAGAAGTCGCCACAGGACCCAAGAAATCCGAAGAAGGGAGAAGCTGAGCCATCTGCAACGACGACACCACCGGTTGAGCCCCCCACAACGACCTCACCACTTTCCTGACGACAAGAGAAAATCTTCTGATGTAAGAGGCTTCTCCCTTTGAGCCGGTGGGGACAACCAGTTCGCCATTCGCCTTCCAGGACGTCCCTTGGTCGAATCGCCCGTGCCAAGCACCCCGGCGGCCGGATAGCCAAGCTTCACCACTGAGACCGCGAATCAAAAGGAACGCACCTTTTAATCGACTAACTCCGCGGCTGGTCTCTTCCCTGGGCAGTGCAACGACTCCAAGTTTCCTCCTCGACGAGATCTTCTCTTCCCCTGGTCGAAACCACGAACTGCACCCGCTACCAGGAACAACTGCCACCGCTGGAGCTTCCTCACTCTTTAAAAGGTACTGTGTTCCGCCTGGCCTCCCTTTCTGCGGATTGCTAAACGTGACCCTTAAATCCTTGGCTTTCCAGCCGAGTAGGCCCCAGACCTTCTAACTTTACCTTTCGCATCAAACCAACCTCCTTTGAACATTTCTGCAAAGACTTGAATGCTTTTTAAACTGTGTGATCTTGGGCACATTTCACCTTGCTCCATTTAAAGTGGGCCTGGCCTATGAACTTTGGCTCTACAGTAGACTCTGCCTTCACTAACTTGCTGTGGACTCAGAAAAGTGTTGAGAACTGTTTTATTTTTATGACCTGCCTTTTTCTCTCCCTTTAACTTAATTATTGGAGTGCCATCTAAGTTACGCGCTCAAATCTGTTTTGACAAATAGTGGTGTTTTGTCTAATAATTATTAAGGGAGGTGTGTATACTTTATCTGACTGTGTTTGAACTTGCTTTGATTTAGAGTGCTTAGTGCATTTCCTAAAGTGTGTTTTAAATAAATAATTATATACTTTTGATACCAAGCTCTGGTCAGTGTTTGCTTGCTCTACTGTGTTCTTAGCCCTATTGTGTATCCTCTGTATACTGCCCTACTCATCTTGAGAGAAGTCTGACTGCTCAGCCACAGCTACCAGGTAAATCTGGTGCAGACTGCTACCAATTGGGTTTACTGCTTACTCCTGTAGTCTTAATCTTCTTGCAGTGTTCCCCAAGGGAACTGCACAGGATTCTGCCTAACAGCTCGCATTCCGAAGCAATAGCTCTCGTGGAAAAATTGAACTGAAGACAACAGTCGCTGCGTGCGCTATATACCATCGATGACGTCAACACCGAGACAGAGGCCCTCGAATCGACAGGCATCAACGCAAGGCGCCCCCACAGGAGAAAATAAATCCAGAGCAGCTAAAGCTGGATATGGAGATATAAGATGAGGAATACGTGGAAGGACACGATCCATTCGAAAGATCACTATTAAAGTACAGGGGTACAAACTTCAAGTTCCAAACTACTAGCCAGGCCTAACAAGTCAACGCTCCTCCATCCTCCATATGCCCACAGTACACTATTTCCTACTCACCAACAGTAATTTTTTACAAATTGCCATTGGTGAACAGTAAGTGCAAGTGGTGAGCCCTGTTAAGGTACATAATATATAAACCCAGGCAGGCATACATGGGTCTTCGATCTTAACTAAAGCTCTTTCACGTGACGTGCCGTGCCCCTTTTGATTAGGCAGGCATTAGGAATTCTTATGTAGCACTGCAGACCACAAAGGTTAATAACATGAGTACCACCATCCAGCCTCCACTCCAGTTAAGTACCGTGCCAGGACTTTTTTACGCAATAACATCTTGTAAATACAACACCTTTTATCTTTCCATGCGTACCATTTATGCACCATTTGAGAGCAGAGGGCAGTGCAAAGGGCAGGTGACTTGACAGAAATGGGCGCACATCTTTTGATTTTTATCTGCATGGAAGAAAATGCAGGCCATACAGGAGGCTCTGAAAACATGCTTTGTTACTTTTAGCTATAAGGTAGCGCTACAGTATCACTTATAAACCGGAACTATTGCATTAGAGTACCGCTAGAGATAAATGGTATATGAGACGGGACACAAATCTTGTAGGTGTTGTTTGGTCATTTACCCACCCATTAACTGTGAATGGCCATGCTAATCCCTCTGGCCATTCCCACCCCTCCCCGCCCAAAAGACAGCCTCATGGTATCTCTTTGAGCTAGCTTTATCAAGTCTTATCTTCAACCTTTGTGCTCAAAGTCCCAGCAAGTTTCTTTGTTTTTTAAGCAGTCTTCTGAGAATTAATGACTTCATTTGAGCTGTAAACACACTACTGGTGTAATAAAAATGTCTTAACCAGGTCTGCCTTCAGCCAATCGATTTAGAAGCACTATCGGTGCCTTTCACGGAGGTCTGTTAAAAACAAGCATTGGCAAACCCAACCAATTTGGCTTGTGTATAATTATTAGGCATTTGCCAGGCACTGCTATTATATGCCCAGGTACTCACACCATTTTGTAACAGCTACTATTACTGACCATTTAATATCACTACGGCAGTGCCTGACAAATGCATTTCCCACGCCAACACAAAATCTAAAACTGTTGCCATTGGCAATGCTGGTTTCATTTCAGCTGTGTACACAGAGTTAAACAGAAAGAAACCACACACAGTGAGATAAGGAATGGCTTATTTCTCTGTAACTTCTACTGTGTTTGTGTCTTTAGATACACATGGGGAGCAGGATCATGCATGCACATTTATTTCCTCAGCATTTTAGGATCATAATCAGTAATCAAAAGGAATACTTCGTTACAATTGGGAAGTATCCCTTATAACAAATTGTGTTTTTTTTCAGTGAACACATGCTTCCAATACACAGAAGTATTTTTAGGATTTCCTGTGTTGTGTGCATTTATCATGAAGATGCATCTATGTGGGGTGCTCATACATATTAATCAGTAGGAGAATGTTTTCCACAAATGTAATAAATTTAAGTCAACATCTTTGCTACACAAGGCATAAAATAAGCAGTGTCCCATGGCAATTTGCGATGTAATTCTGTAGGTTTGCCAATTAAATGGACAGTTGTGTAGCAGAACTGGCTATTTAAAGGCCCATGTTCAATGAAAACACAGCTCACCCTGCAACTACCCGCTCTTCTCTGTTTATTGCACTTTCAAAGGGGCTAAAGGAGAGCACAACAGTAATCATCTACTCTACTCTTAAAAGAGCCAATGGGAGTGCTAGCTAAGTAGTTATTTCTTTTTCAAATATTTGCAAACCAGAACTATATCGCGATAATACTCTTATCAAGCAAACTATTTGCGGCTTGGCAAAGACCAGTACATATTAACTTACATTTTTTAAAAGACAGTCCAGCAAGTCCATTCCTAAACATTTAAGTTGTTACATAATCCATAATTACAGTATTTCTATTGTAAAACACTGCATTGTCTCCATGTTTTTCAGTAAAGTTTAGTGTATCTAAATCTCAGTGTCAACTATATTTCATTTTATAGGGGAAGGTGCATCATATTGACAAGTGAACACTTTTGATGGAAAACCTAGCTCCATGGCCTGCTGGTTGCAAACATCTGCACATCTGAAGCTCAACCCATGAGATTATCCCAAACTGCTTGACATAACGCCAAGGACGAGTATGCTCGTCCTTTTTATATAGACTTGCATAATAGCCTGGCACTTAAAGGGTTAAGGTTAACAATCATGGTCAGAGAATAAACATATAGTAGCAGTGAAGTTTTGGATCTAGCATGGAACACATTGAGGCCTAATTAACACACCTGGTCAGAATACTGACAACGGTACTGTGAGAAACTCATGGTGACAACAAGTAAGACAGACAAAAGTGATCACAGTTCAAGGGTGTTTATTGAAGAATGAAGGCTCTAAGCAGTTTGGAAAAACATCTAATCTAAACTTAAATCTATTATGGTAACAAGCGTCAACCATCAAATCAAATAAAAAGTAAGGCAGTCCTACTAGCGCTGTGTCAAAACAAAAGGGCCTATTCTAAGAAACCTATTGCCAAACCTCATAACTAATACAAAAATGGGTGTGGGATAGTTCTCACGAAAAGAAAGAAGTGTTCTTAAATAATATGTCAGGATGTGGTAGCTTCTCCCTTCCCCACGTTTTGACTACGGGGTAAAATGGGAGCTTGGAACACAGTACAATCTCGGGCTTTCTAGCACGAGACGACAGTTCCAATGGCAGTTCTCAGGGCCGCCGATGGCCAAGTCTCTTTTCTTTGGAAAGTCTCTTGACTTAAAAACACAAAAGTTATTTTAACAAATGAAAGTTTGTTCCCAATGATCGCTGGGCGATGGGTTCACCCGTGGTTCCTCGCCCCTTCTGGGCACTGACCCTTCTCAATTGTTTGTCACAGTTTCACAGTTCATCCCTATATTTGCTGGGTGGTGGGTTCACCCCTCGGTCCCCCATTTTATGGGTGCTGAACCTTCATTTATTGTATTCCAAAAGTATATCCAAGTTCCTTTAACAATCAACTTTGGGTGACAGCTTCACCCCTGGATCCCCCTCTTGCCTTTTGCAGGATTTCTCCTCCCTCAATTTCTCAATGTCTTTTGCTTGGGTGATGGCTTCACTCCTGGAACTCCCTCGGTCGGCTCGGACCCCACTTTACTTTACATTCACAATTGCCCAATATCATTGGGATTCACTTCCCTTTCTTTCACAGTGCTTGTAGATCAAAGTCTTTCGATTCTACAGGGATTTAGCTTGACCCTCAGTATGACCACTTTGACCTAGTCCGCTGGCTCTCCAATGGCCTTCTGTTATCTGTAGTTTCTCTCATATGGGGCTCGACCAGAATCTCTCGAGTTAGCACCCAAGTTGTGCCAGTTTCCCTCTGCAGCTGGTCTCCTCTTCAATACGTATTACAGTTCTTTCAAAGTTATCAGCTTTGGTTAAAAAGTTGCCACTTTGCAATTCTCACTCCTTTTGACACACTGGCTGCGATGAACCGCTTGGTTTTTGGCTCTCCTGGAGTCAAGGCCGGTACCACGGGTGTGGCAGCTTCCTCCCATCCTGCTTATCGACATAAGCTTGCCCCGTGTACGTTGACTTCTTCTGCAAGACACTTGTGCTATTTTTCCCATTCTTAGGCTCTCTTCCACAGAGGTTCCGTCGGTCTGGGACAAAAAGGGCACGGTCACTTCTCTCCTCGCCACTCTCGATTCCTGACGTCTTTCTCCTTCTCTTGAACTGCAGCGTGGTTGCCGTCTCGTTGTGCTGTCTGCCATACTCGCCTTGCTCTTCCTGTACTCTTTGGCTCCACCTTTTATCCCTGTGGGGAAAAGGAAGGGCTGTCAGGTGTGAGTGATTTAAATCAATTGCTTAACTGTGCCTGACCCTTGTTTCGGGACATATCAGGTAAACAGGTTTTATATCAGTCCATTATCTTGGGTGTGAAAAAGTATTTGTATCGGAGAAAGGGGGCGGGGGAGGGGTTTTGGAGTGTATCCTACTGGACAGGATTAAGGAAGTTTTGTGTAAGGGACGAGAATAACCGGGATGAAGGACAGAGCATAGGGGATGGTGGGAACAGTAGTGTTCTGTCCTAGTAGGTTGGGATTTTGGAAAATTACAATCAGGATGGGACTGGTAGGGTTCGCAGGGTAAGCGGGAATAGTGGGGGTCGTGATATGAACAAATAGGATTGTGGGAATCTTAGTGTTTTGTTTGATCAGGTTGGGAATGCGGAAAATGATAATCAGAGGAACGGAAAGAAGTAGTATAGGGAATATTCAAATGAAATTCCATGTGAATTCCAGTGAAACAAGGATTCTGGGAGTTATGCTTTTTGATTGTAAACGGGTTTGGGACCTTAGAGGCTTGATTATGTATGGAGGGGTTGTTGGATCTGGGCCAGAGAGATCTAACAGGAGGAAGGGAGACAGATGCAATACAGCCCATGAAAGCCTCAGATATCTCGCCCTTCTCTCCTACTCTGGCACTATGCCGTGTCTCACTTGGGGTATTTCCCCCCCCCCCCCCCCCCCCCCCCCCCCGAGTATAACCCTGGGTTCCCCCAACCAGGTGATCCTCCCCCATTGGTCCACCCCAGGAACTGGATCCAACAGCAATGGCCATGTCCTGGCCACCTGAATAAGGGATTTGCGAGGTCTAACTCTGAGAATACCCTCAGGTTTCTCACAATACCCATTACCATAAAGTAAGCATATGTACGTCAGCCGATACAGTTTCACCCGTGGTGTATTCAGAGGTGTAAGAACTATATCACAACAATTACAATCACATTTCCTGCCCCTCATCAGGTGTTCAATTTCGAAGGAAACATTTAAACGGTTTCCAAATATTACAGGGTCTAGAATTAGCCACTCGTTATGAACAATATCCCATCTCTGTGTCACAACACAGTGTCATATATGCCAGCCATTTATCAACAATCCCTTATTCAGGTGGCCATGTCCTGGCCACCTGAATAAGGGATTTGCTAGGTCTAACTCTGAGAATACCCTCAGGTTTCTCACAATACCCATTACCATAAAGTAAGCATATGTACGTCAGCCGATACAGTTTCACCCGTGGTGTATTCAGCGGTGTAAGAACCATATCACAACAATTACAATCACATTTCCTGCCCCTCATCAGGTGTTCAATTTCGAAGGAAACATTTAAACGGTTTCCAAATATTACAGGGTCTAGAATTAGCCACTCGTTATGAACAATATCCCATCTCTGTGTCACAAAACAGTGTCATATATGCCAGCCATTTATCAACAGAGGGTGGAGCCGTACTAGACCACTGCATCAGAATGCACCTCGTAGCCAGTACCTTACATATGGACAACAATTTCCAGTTATTCTAAGTAAGCCCCGTCACCCTCCCAAACAAACAGCAAAGCATATCTCTCTGTATTTCACATCCAACCATTTGGCCAGTCATTTCCACCAGTTTCCCAGAATTCAGAAAGCTTTGTGCATGCCCAGATCATATGTACGAACTCTGCATTATCCACTTTGCATCTAGCACACCTCCCATCGCTCACGTCATGACATCTCATTTGATGAGAGGGAGATGGATACGCCTGATGCAGAATCTTGGATTGTTTTAGCTCAAAATGAGTTTTTAATGCCACCTTCTGCGTGTATGAACACAGTGTGAAGAATCCACAAGATGTCGTCCCTTCTCCCCGAGGGGGAACCCCTTTCCATGAGGCCAGGAAGGTGAGGCTGCTACCCAATAGTTCCCCTGGGGTGGTACTCAGCAGGAGAATTTCACAGGGAGAGACTCCCCCTCTGAGGATAAGGAAGAACATCCTGGGAGAAAGCAGTATTCCTAACCCCACAACCACCTCGCATACATCCTCATATGCCTTATATTCCACCTCCATGTAAGTCTGAGACTAAGAACTACATACCTACTGAGGCGAGGAAGAGTAGGGATGACCTGAGAGGAACTTCCTTAGTAAGTACTGGTACAAGGAGCAGGAAGTGTGCGGAACGACGAAGAGTCCTCAGGAGAACTTGAATTGGCGTGCTAGTTGTTGTTTCCCATTCATTATAAAAAACAAAGAAGGACTTACCAGGGTGTCAGATCCCTCGCAGGAGGATCCGCAAGTCTGGAGGACATCCATCAAGGAAGAGAGGCTGCTGCTGACCGGGAAGCGTGACTAAGAGTTGAGGCGTCCCTGTACAGTCCGCCGTGTCTGGGCAGACCAATGGACTGGAAGAGCGAAGGTCTGGGTAGTAGCAGTGCAGTTGTGGCAAGACATGCAACCCGCCCAGAGAGAAGCACTCCAGAGCCGCTGCAAATGCCACGGAAGCAGCAGAAAAACACGTGAAGCCAAACAAGACATTGGAGAAGCACGCAACCGACGAAGAAGAAACGTCAGAGTCCCAGAAGGTACATGGGCTGTCGAGATGGAGAAAAGGGGCAAAAGAAACCTCAATCCTGGGGTCTGGGACCCAGGTATAACCAAGGAGAATATCTGAAGCAATTGGCCATATGATAGTACCTGGCAGGAGAGTGAACCAGGTTTATCAGGAAAGAAATGCAGAGAAGAACTAGCCATCTTCTTCATGGCAGTACCTGGGAGGCGAGTGAACCGGTCCGCACGGACGAAGCCCTAAAGAAACCCGTTTCTGGAACACAAACCAACAAGTTCATATATGAGAAAGGCCAAGGGAAGGGAGATATTCCCCGTGATATTGTGAACTGTGAAAGTAAAGCTAGGAAAGGCCAGGGGAAGGGAGGCATTCAAATTCTAGGCCATGGAGGGTCCTGACATAAACCAATGCTGGTCTTGGTGCACAATAGAAGTGAGATCAGGAAGGAGCTGATCCACCAAAATCTTCATAAATATGTTAGTGTCCAGATTTATCAGAGAGATTGACCTATAGGAGGCACACACTGCCGGCTCCTTACCTGGCTTCAAAAATCAAGGAGATTCACGCATTGTAGGAGGCAAACTACCAGTATGCAATGCTTCCTGCCACACCTGCAACAAATAGGTGGCCACATTCGACCCAAACTCTTTAAAAAATGAGATTGTGACAGGGTTCAAAATTGAGATTCGATGAGCAAGAGCTAAATTCAGCTCATGGGTGTTGGGTATCACCCTGTAGGTAGGAGTTATCCTTCCTGTAGGGAAGAGCTACCAGAGATGTTCCTTTAACTTTTTGTCTATTTTGTATGAATCTTTGAGTTTAAATGTATAGATGTGCTCAAATTCATCTTTATTAACATTCCCAAATGCTCAAAGTTAATGTCACATTTACATGTTTGGAAGGCACCAGTTGGCCCTATGAGCCAAAAGTAGCCCTGGTAGCTGTTGGTTTCAGGCTAACCAGGCTCTACTAAGCTAGAAGCAGGAGTTAAATAGCTCCCAGCTCCCATCAATTTCGAGCCCGGTCATGATGCCATCAGACCCTGGGACTTTAGAGGACGGCCCTAATTGCTGTTGCAGTTGACTCAACTGTAGCTCTAAATTAGCCAGCTGGTTCCCTATAACCCTGAGAACACCATTCTCAAGGGTGATTGAACGCCCACGTAGATACACTTAAAAGGTCTCCCAAACCATACCTAAGAAGGGCACTGATCCCACATTGAGCTTAAAAAAAACGAGTTGATCACCTCCAAAACATCACAGCAAAACAATATATCCTGCAGTGCTAGCGCTTTAAAATGCCAGAACGAGTTCATAATGTACCCACTATCTAATTTAAACTTTCACAACATTGGGGAGTGGTCAGAAAGCGTCCTAGGAAGAAGGGCACACTCCATAGTCAGATGCAGCATCCCAGCACTCGCTAAAATGCAATCAATTTGTGATCTCATATCATAGACAGAGGAATAAAAGGAGTACTCCCTGTCCACAGGATGCATCGTCCTCCAAATGTCAAGTAACCCGAGATTCTCCGCTCCACAACTTCTCTCCGAGCTGCCAATGACTGTGCCCTCACTCCTATAGTGTACCTATCGAAGGTGCTGTCAAAATTTGCATTGCAATCTCTCGCCAAAATAAGGTGTGTGCGAGTAAACGAGGCATTTGTCTATCAGAAGCTTTTTTTAAATTGGGATTGTCAACATTCAGACCATAGACGTTAACTATCATCAAAAGCCTGTGTGCAGAACACCAGAATGTAACAGCCATCAAGGTCCTGTTCATGTTGCAGTACTTTGAATCTCAGGGACGTATGAATGAAGGTGATAACACCCCATGAAAACGAGAGGAAGTGTAAAACCTGTTCCCCCCCCCCGCCCCCCGCCAGGATCTAGCAAGGGTTTCCTTGGCAACCTAAGCTAAGTACATATCCTGAAATAGGATTATGTTTGCACCATGATGTTCGCAGTAAGGCGCAGTTCTACGCAACTTGACAGGATTATTTAAGCCTCTGACATTCTAGCTCACCAGAGCACAAGTGTCCGGCAGCTGCAATTTGGGACCACCATCTGACTCTTATGCACCAGTTAATTGCTATGTTAAGTCTTAGACCCAAAACAGCAAATCTGACACCAGCCCCGACCCCCATTGCAATGCCCCATCCCGCAGTGAAAACCCCCAAACCCATAAACACAAACCCAAACTAAGAACTTTGAGTAACCTCCCCGGGATGCCAGGAGCAGCAACCTGACCGCTTCTTTTGATAAGGGAGAGGTCAAACCCAGCCACAATTTATAAGAACCAAGGATAGGCTAAAGTGTTACATGTACGGCATCGCCCACAGAGAGTACCATAAAGGCAAATGCTCGACAACCTAGCATACAGTAATCCTAAAAGTCCAAACTACATAACTAGGGCACGCTTTGAAGCACTTCACTTGTGTAAGTGCTTTACAAGTAAACAATTACAATTTACAATTACAATTACATTACAGCAAATAAAACAGCATGATATAGCCACCAAGCAAATATCCCCTCTATCCTCCAACCCGAAAACCTCGCCGTCATCCCTTCAACAAGAATTCCAGAAAGTAGAGTACATCAGCTGGATCAGCAAAAAGTGAGTCTTGTTATGTACAACCCAGAGCTTTAAGGGGTACAACATTGTACATTGAAGACCACGCTCTTGCAATTGAGGCTTCACTGCAGTGAAAGATAAACAGTCTTTCTGGACAGAAGGGTTCAAATCCAGATAAAAAGGAGATTCTGACCTCTTGACACAGAAGAAGGACCAACTCCTGAACCCTTCTCAGGATAGCTTCTCTGTCCCTGTGAAGGTGCAGATCTAGCGGTCTAAAGGGGGGCGCAAGTACAAGCTACAAAAATAATTTTAGCAAGACTTTAGGCCCAGGTAGTGATGCTACAACCCGAGTGTATCTTGGCGCTATCGAACCAAAAGTCAGCAGGGAGGCAGAAACAGGAGACAGTCGGCTAGAAAATAAGTGCTTTCCAGAAGGACAGATGTCCACTAATGTATCGCAAGGTCAGGGGGATAGAGTTTCACAAGACCGGGGCCGCAATTGAAAAGGCACACCCTCCAATAGTAACTTTCGAAAAATCAGGGTCCCACAGAAAGAGTTGATTAGCAGAGTGAAGATTCTGTGAGGGGGTATGTTTGATAGGTTTCTCACGTAGATCCTGTGCACCAAAGCACAGTGAACCAGACTCAGGGTCTTGAATATATTTCTGGCCACAACAGGCGGCCAGTGAAGACTCCAAAGTGGTGGGAAGAGGTGCAAATTTGGGCAGGCGAGCAGCAGAGTTTTGTACCACTTGCCGACGTTATGATATGATGTGGCATTTATAACACGCATGCACACAAATGTTTCTAAGCGTGACAAGACAAGGAGGGGGGAACAAAGGGAGGACAAAATAATGATCTTACTAGGCCTTGTGTCATTCAGATTGTGCAAGTGCGGGGAAGAAGAGAAGTGAAGGGGGAGGGGAAGGAGAAACTGCAGTTAACACAAGTGCAGAGAGAAGGGACTGTAGGGTTGCATATACTAAGTGCTGGGGAGCCCGGAGGCAGTGTGAGTGCAACTGGACATGCAGGAGCCTGGGCCCGAGTTCAGAGGGTTACCAGTGCGCAGAGCAGTCGGGTGCATCAGCAGGGGAGAGAAAGCGAAAAGGAAGGTCTTGAGTTGCTTCCGGAACCAGAGGTGGCTTTGCTCAAGTTTGAGAGAGTCAGCAAGGCTGTTCCAGAGGAGATAGATCTGCCCCCAATTCTCTTCTTGGAGAAGCGTCTGACCCTCAGAGAGTTGGAGGTGGATGAGCGCAGATCTCGAGAAGGAAGAAGTTTTGGAAGAGAAAATTGGAGGTAGAGCAGTCCCAGGCCCCAGAAAGCCTTGTGGGCGATGCAGAGGGTCTTGAACTTGATCCTTGCAGCCACGGGAGCCAGTGAACAGATTTCAGAGCTGGAGAGATACAATCCCTGGGCTTGAGGCCAAGGACAAGTCTTGTAGTTCTGTTCTGGATAAGTTGTAAAGGTCGAAGAGTAGAGGCAGGAAGATTTAGAAAAAGGCTGTTGCAATAGTCCAGCCTAGAGAGGACAGAGCTCTGGAGACAGTAAGCTTCTGGGGGAAAGTGAGAAAAGGAAGAATATCTCTGAAGAGGTAAAGCTGATAGTTTGACTTCTTAGAGACGTCAGAGATGTGAGGAGAGAAGGAGAGGGTGGAGTCGAAGATTACACCAAGGTTCTTAGCCTCACAGGAAGGAGCAGGAAGAGGGCACAGAGTGGGCGGCCAAAGAGAGAGAGGAAAGGAGGGAGCAGGTGTCCCAATTGAGGAGGATCTCAGTTTTACTGGCATTAATGCTGAGATCATTGGCGGCACACCATTCCTGAATTGAGGCCAGACAGTCTGGTATGAGAGAAGAAGCAGAGGTGGCTGAGGTGAGCCTGAAAGAGAGCCGAGTGTCATCCGCATAACATTGAAAATTGGAGCAGAAAGTAGCGATGCAGTGGGCAAGAGTTGCCAGGTAGTGGTTGAAGAGCCAGGGAGAGAGGTTAGACCCCTGGGGAACATCACAAGTAAAGAGAGAGATGTAAGAGAGGAAAGACCCCAGTTGGACCTGAGAGGGTCAGTTAGTGGGAAATTAGTTCAACCAGGCCAGGGCCTGATCAGTAATACCAAGGTTGTGGCAGAGGCGATTGAGCAGGATGGCATGGTTGACCATGTCAAAAGCAGAGGATAGATCGAGGAGAATGAGATCAGAAGGGAGATTAGTGTCAGGACTGGAGAGAAAGTCTTCTCAGGTGTTCAGGAGAGCAGTTTCTGTGCTTCTGGCAGCTCTGAAGCCAGACAGGTGGTCATGGAGGCAACCAACAGATTCAGTATGTAGATTAAGCTGGGCGATGGCCAGCTTTTCCAAATGTTTGCCCAGGAAAGGAGTGAGAGATAGGGTGATAGTTAGCCGGAGAGGAAGGATCGGCCAAGGGCTTCATTAGAAGGGGGTACACAAGAGAGCGCTTAAGGGGGAGGGGAAGTTCCAGTGGCAAAGGAGTGATTGTAGAAATCGGCCAAGGGTGTCGATGTGGTCCTTGATGGTTCTGGATGAGCAGGGGAGAACCTGCTTTAAAGATACTTTCATAGATCGGACTTGTCTAGAAACATTGTCAGGGATGTGAACAGGGGAAAGGAGGAGAAAGGAGGAGAAAGGAGGAGAAAGGAGGAGAAAGGAGGAGAAAGGAGGAGAAAGGAGGAGAAAGGAGGAGGAAAGAGGAGGAAAGGCGCCTCAGACGGGCCAGGAATCGTAGAGGAGGAGGAGGAAGAGGAAGAGGGGGGTAGAGGAAGAGAGGATGGACAGGATGTCCCGAGTTCTAGTAGTGAAATGAGAGACCAAGGCCATGCAGAGTGCCTGGGAGGGAACAGGAAAGGCAGAGACTGCAGCAGAATTGGTCAGCTCCTTGCAGATTTTGAAAGGTTCAGCCGAGTTGTTAGATGCCACAGAGATGTGGGCTTGGATGTAGGCTCTCTTCTTAGAGAGGACAGAGTCTGTACTGCCTTTGGAGCAGGCGGCAGGCCAATTTGTCAGAGAGTGCGCCCGAAGCCCTCCACTTCCTCTCCGCTGCCCTACAATTGCGTTTAAGGGCGGCAAGGTTGGAATTGTACCAAGAGTTGCACTTGGATTTGGGCTTCAAGCAGATTCTCATGACAGGGGCAAGGACATCCAGAGTGTTAGAGATAGAGAGATGAAGGGTAGAGAGGGCTGTGGCAGGGTGTGAGTCAGCCAAAGGTGCAGGAGGAGGAAAGAAAGTAGCGGCGAAAGCCTCAACTACACGCTTCATGGGTCGATGACCGAGAAGGTAGGTGGTGTAACGCTCACCTTAGCTCTGCAGGGGCACCTGGAAAACCTCATCTGTTGGCAATCTCTGCTTGGGTTCACTGGAGGAGCTGGACCTCTTGGCGTAGTTCTAGGGAGAATGCACAAGAAGGTGCAAGTAGAGATGGTGTTGGGTAGAATCCTCCACCTACCCTGTACCCCCAAACCTCCCAACCTCCGGGGTCTATGCTCACCTGCTTTAGTGAGAAGTGAAGCTATCCATCCTGTTATATCCTTAACAGGGGCGCAGTTTGCATGAAGCCCGTTATGTCACTGGCTGCGGAGAGTTCCGCCCAGTCCTGCTGTGGCGTGAATAATGTTCTTGTATGCGCCTTGTGGGCAGTTACACACAAGTGTCGATACCTTCCTGTGTGATTTATAGTTTGTTTTCCTGGCAATTTGCCACTCTTATTTTGCAGATGTTAATGTCCACTGGAGCGCTATTGCTTGATGTTGCTTTTTGTCTTAATTGTTCTTAATATTACCAAGATGGATTGCGCCGTGTAGTGCTTTTTAACGATGCTGTTATGCTGCTGGTTGTTATTGGGGTTTGTGTCCTTACAGCGCTTGTGTTACTTGCACCTGCTTACTTGTTTCACTAACCTTCTTCCTTGTTTTTCTTTCCTTTCAGATGGCGACAGCAAGAAACTGGAGAGCTGCTGTCCGTTGAAGCGGAGTAGCGGGCGCGGAAATTCCTGAGATCAGATGTCCGTGAAGCGGAGAAGCGCAGCGCTGGAGATTCCTGAAAGCGGCTGTTTGTTGAAGCGGAGGAGCGCAGCGTGGAAATGCCTGGGATCAGCTGTCCGTTGAAGCGCAGAGCTGGAAATTCCTAGAAGCAGCTGCTCGTTTAAGCGGAGAAGTGCTGGATTCTGCACGAGACGGTCAGGTGAGTGCTGCTGGGGATCGAAGGGTCAGGTCCGTGGTACGTGTTGCTTCTAATCAGCTGTTCTTGTTCTTTCCAGGAGCGATGTTGGGAGCGTCACGCTGCATCAGCAGAAAGACGCGAAGCGAGGATCTTTGCTTGGGTGGGGCTTTAAATAGTCAGCCACATCCAGCCATGCCCGAAAGGCTAGCCTGCAGCAAAGGATGCTGCTTAGAACAACACCTCCATGTTGGAGGGACAGGAAATGGTGGCAGTAGATGGCTGCCATTCAACGTTCACAAAAGCATCCCATTACCCCATGAGTGACTGTTCATTAAACGTTAATCAACTCATGAATGGTACAAGGCGCCAATCACGCCATGCTTGAACCCAGCTTTTCCTCCTACCCACTTGTAACCCGGCCCAGGGCCCCCGGTGGTATTTTGGATCCCTCAGATTGTGTGTCCCCCCTACTACTGGTGCGCTGGGACTGGGGCAGGAAACTTGGCCCATGGTGCTAGGACCCGTGGTCGTGACAGCACTCCCCTGTCAAGGATGTTCCTGGTATTATGGGGCCGGGCTTGGTAGGGTAATTGCAATGAAACCCTTTGACCGACCCGGGGTGCATGAACATGATTGCTGGGTTCCCACGATCTATCTTGCGGGCCGTCCCCCTTCCATTCGATAAGGTAATATAACTTGGACCGCATTATCTTTGAATCCAATATCTCCTTTACTTCGTACTCAGATTCACCATCTATAAGGACTGGAACTGGGGGAGTCATTAAACGAGTCCCTGGTCGAACAGGCTTCAGGAAAGAGACGTGAAATACTGGGTGAATGTGCATGTTAGGAGGCAAGTCTAGTTTCATGGCGACTGGATTAATTATGGCTTTAATGGTATATGGGCATAGGTATCTGGGACATAATGCTTTTGGTCCTCTCGTGAGCACATGCTTTGAAGCAAGCCATACGGCATCCCCAATCTTGTTCGTAGGAGCTTCTTGGCGATGTTGGTCCGCAAATCTTTTCTGTCTTTCCTTCGCATGCGTAAGCTGCTCAGAGGCTTCTTTGAGAGCCTTACTGATTCTGGTATGCAAGGTCTTTACAGCGGGCATTTCCAGTTCCTCTGAAACATCAAAGTCGGAGGTTAGTGGGTGCCGGCCATACAAGATGTAAAATGGGGTTTATCCAGTTGCGGCGTGATGTGAGTTGTATGCGTACTCCACAACCCACAACATCTCCTTCCATGTACCTTCAGATTCATGAAGAAGGCATCTCAAGCATTGTTCAGACGTCTGTTTGGGGATGGTGACTGGTAGATAATCGTACATCTATCTGCATTAGGGCACAACTTTTCTACCAAAACTTGGAAATAAACTGACTTCCACGATCTGACACCAAAACCGATGGCAGTCCATGCAGGCGGACAATTTGTTCCAGGAAAATCTTTGCCAGAGTGGATGCCGTAGGTAGACCTTTCAGCGCGATGAAGTGCGCCATTTTTGAGAATGCATCCACTACCACTAAAATGGTGTTGTGACCATTGCAGGGGGGGGTAGGTCGGTAATAAAGTCCGAACTCAGCATATGCCAAGAGCCAGGGGGTACCGCTAATGGACGTAAAAGCCCTGCAGGTTTCTGTTTAGTGGCTTTGTTTTGTGCGCAGATCCCCCATGCTAACACATATTGAATAATGTCCTTTCGCCAAGTTGGCCACCAATAGTTTTGTTTAACCATGGCTATTGTATTGGTTAACCCTGGATGCCCCTCCAATAACGAGTAATGGTAATTAGCAACGATTTGTTCCTGTTGGGATTTCATCGGCAGGTAGAGGCGACCCATGTAGGATGGTAGCCCATCCGTGGCTGTGTGGTTAATGCTTGTCGAGATCCAAGTCTGTAGATCCTTAGCACTCAACTGGCTCCGTATATTAGTCTTTAACTAGTCCGACGGGAGACGTGGTTGTAGCACCCAAAACCGTGTTGTTGGGTATAATGGCGATTGGTTCCGGCGCTATATATGCGTCATCTCCTTCTCCCAGACGAGATAGTGCATCCGCTTTACCTTTGCAAACTCCTGTTCTAAAGGTGATAACATAGTTGTACTCTGCGAAGAACAGAGCCCATCACAACTGGCGTGATGACGGAGCCTTAGCAGATCATAGGTATTGTAGGTTACGATGGTCTGTGATTACAGTGACCCTGTGTCTGGCACCAAGGAGATAATGCCTCCACTCCTTGAAGGCTGCCTTGATTGCGAGGAGTTCCTTGTCCGTGATGGCGTAGTTCCTCTCAGCGGGGGAAAGTTTCTTTGACCAGAATGCAACAGGGTGCAAATGCCCAGTTTCAGGGATTGTCTCTGGGAGAACAGCTCCCACAGCAATTTTGGAAGCGTCAGTCTCAACTATGTATGGGAGATCAGGTTTCGGGTGCTGTATGATTGGTGCTGAGGTAAACAGATGCTTCAGATACTGAAAGGCTTTTTCGGCTTCACTGGACCAAACAAAGCATTGGTTCTGCCACGGTAAGGTTGTGATGGGATGTACTATCTGCGAGAAACCAGGGATAAAACGATGATAAAAATTTGAGAAGCCTAAGAAGCTTTGGATCCCTTTGATGTTGGCGAGGGCCAGTTCAGTATTGTGTCAACCTTGCGATTGTCCATTCGAATGCCACGAGGGGTGAGAATAAACCCCAAAAACTCAACTTCATTGATGTGGAAGGAGCATTTTTCCAGCTTGGCGTATAGTCGATGTTTCCGTAATCTTTCCAGGACAGCCCGTACGTGTTCGATGTGTTCCTGTTCTGTGGTGGAATAGACCAAAATATCATCGATGTATACGATAGTGCAAATGTCCAACAGATCTTTCAAAACATCGTTCATGAAGCTTTAGAATGCAGCCGGAGCATTGCAGAGCCTGAAGGGCATCACCTGGTATTCGTAGAGGGCGTACTTTGTTCTGAATGCCGTTTTCCATTCATCCCCATTTTTTACTCGTAGCAGGTGATGGGCTCCCCTGAGGTCCAGCTTGGTGTAAATTTGAGCATCTTTTACTTGGTCTAACAGTTCTGGTATTAGGGGCAATGAGTATCTACTTTTTACTGTTATCTGGTTCAACGACCTATAATCAATACAGGTCTTAAGGTCCCCCTCCTTCTTGGATACGAAGAAGAGGGGCGAGGCCGCTGGCGATTTAGATGGCCGGATGAACCCGTTTGCCAAATACTGGTCGAGGTACTTCTTCAGGTGCTGGTTTTCATGCTCAGTTAACGCATAAATACGGCTGCAAGGTACTTGGGCATCCGAAACGAGATCGATTTAACAATCATATGCTATGTGCGGAGGTAGTGTTTCTGCCATTTCCTTTTGAAAAACGTCTTGGTAGGCAAGATAAGCGGAGGGCAATACACCCATTAATCCTAACGTTGATCCGCTCTTCTGGACCGCTTGGACAGGTTCCATTGAAGAGTGTGGTTCCCCCGTGTAGCAAGATTGGGTGCATTCTTTGGAGAAGGACAGCACTCTGGAGCGCCAGTCGATGTGTGGATTGTGAGGATGTGTGGATTGTGAGCCTTCAACCAAGGAATCCCCAGAATCAGCTGAAACTGCAGCGCACTTATTAAGTCGAAGGTGAGGTCTTCCTTATGGCCATTCTGGCAATGAAGTGTTACAACGTCGGTGATGTGAGTTACCGGTCCGGAAGACAGTTCAGTACCGTCGACGGTTATGATATTCTCCATTGCGCTTTTGGACAAATAGGAAGGCCAATCCGCACTGCCAGGTCTTGATCTTTGTAATTACCCACTGCTCCGCTGTCTATGAAAGCCTCTAAAGCGTGCATTTTAGACGGCTGTTTTTGGTAAATCAGAATTACTGGCATGGCGAAGTTTGAGGTCTGAAATTCCTTCTCCTCACTCGACAAACGGACCCTACGATTGCCGTGCGTTGGAGTTTTCCAATTCAAGATCAGGGCCTTCTCTTTGCAAAGCTACCACGGTCTTCCGGGGAAGTTTCACTGGACATTCACGCAAGAAATGTCCCGCCTTCCCACAGTACAAACAGAGTTGTTGCTGTCTCCTTTTTTCCCTCTCTGTTCTGGTAAGAGGACCCCAAATTCCTCTGAGCTGCATAGGCTTCCGAATGGTTCTCAGCTTGACAGGGTTGATTCTCCCTGGGACGTAGGTAAGTTGTTCTCCCTTCTGCCCATGCCCGATCGTCTCTTCGGTCCTGTAGTCTATGATCTAATTGTACTGCAAGGTCTATGTACTCAGCGCAGCCGTCGGGCAGATTCACCACTTGGGCTAGTACGTCTTTTAGTTCTCCCCGCAAACCCCGGTAAAACAGAGTAGTCCTCTTTTCCTCTGGCCAGTTGGCCTCAGCAACCAGTTTGTTGAAGGAGGCTATATAAAAGTCAGCAGGTCCTGACTACCTTGTCGGAGTGACAACAGCTTGTTGTCCAAGGCTTGTCCTCTGGTGTGGAGAGCAAACAATTTCTCTAGTTCCCTCTCAAACCCTACAAAATGCTGCAGCAAGGGGTCATCCCGATTCACTAGGGGAATGGACCAGTCGGCGGCACTCCCTCCCAAATATGATAATACAAAGGCGAGCTTGGACTGATCATTAGGGAACATCCCGGGCCTACAAAGGAAGTGCAGGCGGCACTGGTTTACGAAGATAGCACATTTCTTTGGATCCCCTAGAAACCATTCAGGCGGGGCTAAGGTAACTGCACCAAGCAGTACAACCTGTACAGGGGGCGTAGGGGGACTCCCTGGCAGTGGGGCCTGACCTGCTTGGCTCAGGAGAACCTGTCAGCCAGCTCATCAGTGCAGTCCTGGTTTGCCCCCAATTCCCGCCGTAGGGCATTGGTTTCCTGTCGGGCAGCGTGCACTTCCACTCGAATTTCCCCTAATAATTGTGCTAATTGGTCTGTGTCCAAGGTTTCCATGATGCCCGGGCAGAGGTTCAGTAAGAGGCTTTGCATCCTGTAATGATCACCTTAGCTCTGCAGGGGCACCTGGAAAACCTTGTCTGTTGGCAATCTCTGCTTGGGATCACTGGAGGAGCTGGACCTCTGGGCGTAGTTCTAGGGAGAATGCGCAAGAAGGTGTAAGTAGAGATGGTGTTGGGTAGAATCCTCCACCAACCCTGTACCCGCCAACCTCCCAACCTCCGGGGTCTATGCTCACCTGCTTTAGTGAGAAGTGAAGCTATCCAATCTGTTATATCCTTAACAGGGGCGCAGTTTGTATGAAGCCAGTTACGTCACTGGCTGCGGAGAGTTCCGCCCAGTACTGCTGTGGCGTGAATAATGTTCTTGTATGCGCCTTGTGGGCAGTTACACACAAGTGTCGATACCTTCTTGTGTGTGTGATTTATAGTTAGTTTTCCTGGTAATTTGCCACTCTTATTTTGCAGATGTTAATGTCCACTGGAGCGCTACTGCGACGTAGTGCTTGATGTTGCCGTTTGTTCTTAATATTACCAAGATGGATTGCGTTGTGTAGTGCTTTTTAACGGCGCCGTTATGCTGCTGGTTGATATTGGGGTCGGTGTCCTTACAGCGCTTATGTTACTTGCGCCTGCTTACTTGTGTCACTAACCTTCTTCCTTGTTTTTCTTTCCTTTTAGGTGGCGACAGCAAGAAACTGGAGAGCTGCTGTCCATTGAAGCGGAGTAGCAGGGCGTGGAAATCCCTGAGATCAGCTGTCCGTGAAGCAGAGAAGCGCGGCGCTGGAGATTCCTGAAAGCGGCTGTTCGTTGAAGCGGAGGAGCGCAGCGTGGAAATGCCTGGGATCAGCTGTCCGTTGAAGCAGTGAAGCGCGGAGCTGGAGATTCCTAGAAGCAGCTGCTCATTGAAGCGGAGAAGTGCTGGATTCTGCACAAGATGGTCAGGTGAGTGCTGCTGGGGATCGAAGGGTCGGGTCCGTGGTACGTGTTGCTTCTAATCAGCTGTTCTTGTTCTTCTTTCCAGGAGCGATGCCGAGAGCGTCATGCTGCATCAGCAGGAAGACACGAAGCGAGGATCTTTGCTTGGGTGGGGCTTTAAATAGTCAGCCACGCCCAAAAGGCTGGCCTGCAGCAAAGGATGTTGCTTAGAACAACACCTCCATGTTGGAGGGACATGAAATGGTGGCAGGAGATGGCTGCCATTGAACGTTCACAAAAGCATCCCATTAACCTATGAGTGACTGCTCATTAAAAGTTTATCAACCCATGAATGTTACATGGCGCCAATCACGCCATGCTTGAACCCAGCTTTTCCTCCTACCCGCTTGTAACCTGCCCCGGGCCAGGGCCCCGGTGGTATTTTGGAGCCCTCAGATTGTGTATCCCCCTACTACTGGTGCACTGGGACTGGGGCAGGAAACTTGGCCGATGGTGCTAGGAACCGTGGTCGTGACAGATGGCAGTGCTACTGCTGAAGACGGCTTGACCTGTGGGGAAGAGAGAGAGAGGTGGGAAGAAAGGAGAAAGTGATCACTCAAAGAGAGAAGAGGGGTGAGAGGGTTAGAGAAGGAGAGGTCTGAGGAGATCAGAACATCCAGGGTGTGCCCTGCAGAGGGAGTCAGGCCAGAGGGAAGAATAGATAGAGTGAGAGAGAATCGCATGGTTGCAAATTAGTCCTGAAGACGGGCTGGTAGCATCCAGGTGGATGTTCAAGTCTCAGAGGAGGAGAAGTTGAGAGTTAGAGGCAAGGAGCGAGGAGGAGAGGTCAGCCGACTCCGAGAGGAACGGGGCAGCCTGGCGACCTGTAGAATGTGGCCACAGTGAGAGGGAGGCGAGGAGAGACGAGAGAGCCTGCAGACCAGGCATTCAAAAGGAGGAGTAGTCCTGCATTGGAATGATAGAAGAAGGGATCCACTCTGGGAAAATCAAGGCTACACCCCCACTGGGACAGTTGGTTCTGCGTTCTGAGGAGATCTGGTAGCCATCAGGAAGGAGAGTGTTGAAATTCATGACAGAGCCGGCCGACCAAGTCTCATTGAAACCGAGTACATCCAAAATCAAGCTCTTTCAGGAGACGGCAGATGTCAGAGGAGGGCATCTGAACAGCTGAACAAGAGTTTAGAGTAGCGATGTGGAGCAGGTTATATGATATGGCATTTATAATGCCCCTGTACACAACTATTTCTAGGCGCAAGATGTTCTAGTTGCCACATTTGAAGGACTACCCGCGAGGGCTACAGGCCAGAAGTATACCCTTCTGAAGTATTGGAGTTGCCTGAGGATGGGCAGATAAGGAAGGAAGAGAAGGCAGGGTAGTCGGAGAAGGCCGTTCCACAGGAGTGGCAGAGGAGGGAGGCAACATGGTGGCCAGAGAAGCAGCAGGGTGTGCCGAAGAGGTGGCAGAGGAAGGAAGGGGCAGAAGAGCCAGAGAGGGGTAAGAAGGGATAGCAGGACAGGAAAGGAAGTTGATATGGCCCGTAAAGCATCTATCAAAGAGGAGGAGATTGGCCTGAGGGCCCTGGACCAAGACAGTGCCATTTAAGTAGACATTAATGATGGTCTTCGAGGAGTGGAAGAGGACCAGAAAGGCCTCCCACCAGGTGCCATCATTAATGGGAGAAGAGGAAAAAGGAGATAGAACAGAGACCATATAGGGGGTCCATAGGCCTGGAGAGGGAACGACAAAGAGTATGTCGGTAAGGGTCTTTCTGGAGGAAGCACAGGTGTAGGTATCAGCGATAGGGAGGCCTGGGTTGGAGACCAGGATGTCCCTTTTCAGCTTCTTCCTACCAGACTTAGTGAGAGGGATAGTATAGTCGATAGAAAAGCAGCTAGAAAAGATAGGTGAGACAGAGAGCACCATAGGGGGTGTGGGATGGAAAAGGGTAGGTGGGGTGTAGGGAGAGGGGAGCCCAGGGAGGTGAGAGGAAGGTCACGTAGGGGGAGGGCAGATAGGAGGGAGGCTCAGGGTGGGGGGGACACAAAAGTGAGGGGGCACAACAAAGAACAAGAACACCGGACCTACAAATCAGATGCAGTACAGAACCATCAGCAAACCCTAACCATCAGCAAAGAAAAGAGTACAACAGGGAACCTAAAAGTAGAGACTGCAGATGTAGTACAGAACCAAGGCAGAAGCGCAACGCACACCAGGGAACCTGAAAGTAAAGAATGCAGATGCAATACAGGACCAAAACCAAAACACAGAGGTCAGAATGGAACCTAAAAGTGAAGAATGCAGGCAATTTAAATGTGAAGCCACAAACTGTGGATAGCAACACAAAATCAAGAACCGTAGAGCGCAAACACAAAGTCAATACAGTCAACAAAGGCACCGAACACCACAGGAACCTTGAAGAAAAATGCAAGCAAAGTAATGTCGGAAAAACAGTGTAGCAAGAGACAGTATCAGAATAGCACACAATAGATCAAAAAGGGAAGGACGGAAATTCGAGAGGAAGGAAGGGAAACACAGGAGGGGGCCGGAACAGGATGCAGGGACATACGATGCGAGGGAGCACACGTGGTTAGAGAAGCAAGGGAGCGCACATGGCCAAGTTGTGAGGGAGCGCACACACACACAAACAGGAGGGCGACATATGATGCGAGGGAGTGCACACGGCTAGGGAAGCAAAGGGAGCACAAGCGGCCAAGTTGCGCGAGAGCACACACACGCAAACAGGATATGGGGTACCTATGATGCAAGGGAGCGCACGCAGCTAGGGAAACAAAGGAGAGCACATGGCCTGAAGTTGCAGGGGAATGCACGCGGCCTGAGTTGAAGGGAGCGCACAAAGAGGGGAGATGAAAGTGCATGGGGGAGGGAGGATCAGTTGCAGGGGGAGCAACATGTATGCAAGAGGGGGAAGGGGTGCAAGGTCAAGGGGGCTTCATGGAGTGGAGTGAAGCAAAGCTAACACTCCATGAAACTTAACTTGCGGCCGCAGACAGGAGGGTGGGGTTGTCCGCACCACTACCCCATTGCTGCCAAACTCCTGCGTCGCTCAACACTGCAGCCTTGTCCTGCGAGGGCTTTGCCGCAGAGGGTGTGAAAACACCCAGATTCGACTTTCCCAGAAGGGGATAAAAGGCAAGTTTTTGAGCACAGCCCAATATAACCCACCAAGATTGGACTTTCCAAGAAGGGGAAAAAGGCTAAGTATTTGAGCATAGCACAATACAACACACCCAGATTCGACTTACCTGATCGGTCGCAGCAGGTCGACGGTTGCAGGTTATGTGCTACCACGGCGGATCCGGCAGACACCACTGAGCTGTCCTTAGGCTCTGGTTCTTGGCCGAGGGGGCTGCCACGGCAGGGGGTGCCTTGGGTGGCCGATTTAGCCTGTCAACCAATGGGAGCGCAGTGAGAGGGAGGCAGGTGGAGGGCTAACAAACAAGGAAGCAACCAGGACAAAGGGAGGGGGGGGAACGGGCACACACGCCTGCAGCACAAGACTACAACTTTTACAAATGCATAGCTTACTGTGCCACGGAGCACCTATCCCCACCCCAGCAGAAGTTGACAGTGCCTGATGATGGTGGGGATGGCCTTTGGGGACAGAGGGAGAAAACACATGTTGGTGCATGCTCACCTGCTGTCTGAGCAGGCGTTCGGGCCAGGGTCCTCCTGGTCCAAACAGGAATTGCCTTTAGGACAGGTGACCTAGATCCACTTGCACCTGCTCACCAACTGCCGTTGGATAAGGAACTTAGGCTGGGCGAGCAGTGTAGCGCTGCAGTAATCAAGGGTCCCAGATACGGATGCCAAGACTACCGGACACCACAATTCAAGTGGAACATACAGACACATTTTCCTAAGCATCCTAAGCTTAGCGTGGCTGGCGCTACATCTCGTCTTGACCTGATGGGAAACCGAGAGAGAGATGATGAAATTTTGACTCCAAGATTTGTTTACCACATGGAGTGCAGTAGTTAGGGGCCCCAGTAAAGTGGGTCAGAAATAGTTATTCCAAAGGGCCTGAGCAGCTGGAGAACGGCCGAGAACCATAACCTCAGTATTGAGTTTCAGCCAGTTAGCGTTCATCCAGCTGCCAATATCCACCAGGCAGTTCTTGAGCCATGAGGCCATTGCACCCTGTTCACGGTCTATTCTAAGAATATGTTGGGCGTTGTCAGCATAAGCATAAAAACAATCCCTTTGGGAATGGATCCATTTTGTCAAAGGGAGAACATAGATATTAAACAATAGGGGGGAGATAGCCGACCCCTGGGGAATTCCACATGTCCAAGGAGAGCGTGCAGTAAAGAAAGGAGTGAGAGATAGTACCTGCGTCAGTCGGTACGAAAGGGCTTGAACCATTCAAGGAATGAACCTCCAATCCCAATTTCCTCCAGGCGACAACACAGAATCGAATGGTCAATTGTGTAGAATGTTGCAGAAAGGTCTAATAGGATGAACAGCCCCACTCTGCCCTGGTCAAAAATCATGGTCAAGTCATCAATAACGGAGGTTAGGACAGATTCAGTGCCAATTGCTCAGCGGAAGCTCAAGTGGAAAGCAACAAGAATGGCCAGCTCCTCAAGAAAGTTTCTAAGTTGGGGGGTGACAACGGCCTCTAGTGTTTTCATTAAAAAAAAAAGCAAGGATATAGGTAGAAAAATATCCAAGATTGCGGAGTCCAAGGCAGGCTCTTTCAAGAATGGAGATACAACAGCCCATTTCAGAGCTGCCGGAACAAAACACGAACTTAGTGAATGATTAAGGGCAGAAGCGAGCAAGGGTGCCAGCTCAACACCCAGAACCTTGATGATTTTCAGAGGGATTGGGTCTAAAGGAGATGAAAACTTAAGCTGTTGAATGATTTTGCTAACCTGGTCCTGTGACATCAGGGGTAAAAGTCAAAAAAGACCCCTCGCTGTCACTAGCAGTCACTGCGAGAGGAAGTGGGTAAAACCAGCCATAGAAGAGGCAAGAATGTCAGAGAAGAAAGCTGAAAGAGAATCGCGCACAACCTGAGATGAAAGGATTGTGGAACTAGCAACTGCTGGGTAGGAAAGAACCCAGACACTTGAAAAAAGTTATTTAAAATGGATGCTAGCATAAGTAATACGGGCTGAAAAGTATGTGCTTTTAGCCCCAGGGTTTTAGGATTGGTGACGTCACCTGGTAATTAGAGTGAGCAGATGCGGGGGGTGCAATCAGGAGAAGGCGATAGTGTGTTTCAAGGGCTGCAACATAGTTTGGCTCTGGCTAATTTTCACACATAATATTACTGGTTGTTTTTTGGTGGGATGCTACTGCCTGCACTTCCTCCAACATAATGGTCCAATTAGCATCAAGCATTTTATCAACTTGCACTAGGAAGGATGCCAGCCAATCAGTGTTTTAGGATTGTGCTGCCAGCAGAGTATGTCGTCATCGAGGGGCGGTAACTCTTAAGGGTGGGAACAGTGAAATCTCCAATTGGATAATTTCATGTATAGAGTGCTTTAGGGTATTGATGACGAGCAGCCAATCATCATGTTGGAATTGTACTAATTGTTGCAATTGTTTTTTTTAATACATTTTTATTGGGTTTTAACATTTAGCCATATAACGTAGTGTCAATGCTCCATATACAAAATATCTTGTTATACAGTTACAGGTCTCTTAACCCCCCATTTCCCCCCAACTCCCCCTCCCTCAGGCACGCTATACATTTCTCTTAGCAATTGTGCACCAGGTCGAGAGTCAGTGACTGGCCCGCTTTCCTTATAGCTCCTCCACATTTACTGCAGCCGTTGTTGATATTGTGGCCACCAAGTATTTCCCGGGCGCCAGTGTTCCGGTGTATGTCTCTCCTGCTCCTCCCCCCGTTTCTTGCCAAACTGTCATTTCTGCCCCTGCCCACTTCAACAAATCGTGACACCACATGCATGCTGACGGTCTTATGCGCGCCTTCCAGCTCATTGCTATTCTGCGCTTGGCTAATATATATGCCAGGTCTTTAAGTTTGTTAACATGTCTGGTTTTAGTTGGCCTCGATAATCCACCCAATAGACATCCCCAGGGGTTGCTCAAGTCCAATTTGATTTCCCAGTCTGCCATATATCTGGCCACATCCGCCCAAAACCCCTGTATTTTAGGGCATGACCAAAACATGTGTCATACGCGCATTCACCTCTCCACATTTAGGGCAAGTTTGCATTTCTGCTGGACGGAATTTGGCTATCTTCCCGTGCATCATATATGCCCTGTGAGTTACGTATAATTGGACCTGCTGGAATCTAGCAATTTTCAACACTTTTTTGTGGTACCCTTTCGCTCTGTTCCAAACCCTATCTTCCATTTGTACCCCCACCTCCTCTTCCCAGTCACTTCTCGTTTGGGCGATCTCAGTTCCTACTCGTGACATCAGAAGCTCGTAGATAAGGGATATTTCGTGGCCACCCTCTGATACATCGTATAAAGTCTCTATCACTGTGTCTGACTGTAGGGTTAATCCCTCATTTCGCCACATGTGTTTAATGTTCTGTATTATTCTGGAGTATACCATATATTGGCCCTCATGGAATCCCCTTATGGAATCCCGCTTCTTCCACCAGCCTGTCGAATTCCCTGGGTCGTCCCTCCGACCATACATCTCCCACTGATGCAATACCCACTGGTTCCCATTTCTGTCTAATGCACCACCTAGTCTGTTCATCCGTTCCTTGCGTCGCTACTACCGGTATTTGTTGGGACCATGGGGTCGGGTTGCCTATCAGCTGGCAAGCCCTGCACCATATTTTGCTTCCCAAGTTCAGCAGTTTCCCTTCTCCATCCCTGCATTGTTTTGGCAACCACATTCTTTCATTTAGGAAGTACGGGGCACTCTCTGCGTTTAACCATTTGGATTATGATGTTTGTATTTCTGAGAGCCACCTGGTCACATATTGCAAATGACTAGCTAGGTAATATACCTCAAAGTTTTGTAGTCTAATGCCCCCCTGATCGTATGCATTCTGTAGTTTCCACAGTGCTATTCCATTTCTTGTGTTGTGCCATATAAAGTCTGTGCAGTTCAGTGAAAAATCGTGTGGGTATCTCGTGTGGGATGTTTGTGAAACAATGCAGCAGCCGGGCAGCATTGCCATTTTTAATAGCGATACCCTCACCATCATCGTTAATGGCAATTTAGCCCAGAAAGTCTTGCTTTATCTTATGTTGGATAATGCTGTTTCCGTATTCGGTTTGTGTTCTACCGCTATTTGATGTATATCTCTATCCCCAGGCATCCGAACTTCTCGGTTTCCTAGTCTATCTGAAGTATCGGCAACTCCTGTTTTGGTATTCCTACATATCTGCCTAGCGGGAATATACTTGACTTGTGTGGGTTTATTGTTATACCGGATACGATTGCATACCTTTCCATCACCTCTAAAATGTATTGCAGATTCTCTTCAGGGTATTGCAAGTATAATAACATGTCGTCTGCATATAGCGATATCAGGTGCTGTTGCCCACTGACCCCGATACCTACTTCCTCATATTGCTGTCTTAAATATGCTGCCAAGGGTTCGAGAGCTAAGATAAACAACATTGGTGACCATGGAGATCCCAGTCGGGTGCCTCTGCTTAGCTGCCATTTCTCTGAGATACAAGCCCCTGTTTTAACCCATGCCATTGGTTCGCTGTATAGTAACCTCACCCAATTCAGATATGTGGGCCCAAGGCTATTGCTGCCTCTTGCGTGCTCTCTTGGGTGTGGTCTATTACATGGTGGAGCCTCCTCAAATTTTCAGTTATGTTCCTATGCGCACGCATCCAGTTTGGTCCATATGTATCAGTTTGTGTATCATTGGTTTTAGCCTGTTGGCCATCACGGCCGTTAGAATCTTACTATTCTGATTAAGTAATGACAGGGGCCTGTACGACCCGCATTCCGTGTCTGGTTTGTTAGGCTTAAGGAGAGGGATAATTATTGCCTCCCCTAGTGTTTCTGGCAACGTCCCTTTGTCTAGTGCTTCGTTAAACATTGTCATCATTGGGGGGTGGGGAGGAGAGTAGTTTGTTGTAATAAGTCTTATAGAATTCACCTGGTACCCCCTCTGCCCACAGGGCTTTTCTAGTAGGCAGTAGCTGAATCACCAGGTCCAACTCTGCTGCCATAATTGGAATTTCCAAGCTCTCTCTATCCCCTCCTTGCAATTTGGGAAGCATGATTTCTTCTAGGGCTTCTTGTAAGTTAATCTCTTCCTCTACTCTGGGATCTGCGTATAGCTGTTTATAGTATTCTAGAAAGTATGTGTGTTCACTCCTTCCTGCGTGTTCTGCACCTGCCCATCTCTCCCTTGTACCTCTCTAATAGGCTGGTTTGGGGGCTCGCTTTTGTACAGCCAAGCTAGCAGTCTCCCCGGTTTGTCTCCTTCTCCGTGCGGTCTCTCTACATATCTCCTGTAGCTTAATTTGCTTAATCTCTCCCAGTGATCTGTGCATTCCTGTTGTAACATAGTCTTAGTGGCTTTGCTATTTTGGGCCCCTTGATGCGACAACTGTTCCAGCCTCTGCTCTGCTTTCTGAAGGTCTCGCGTTATTACCTCTTGGAGCCCCTTGGATTTAGCCATAGCCGTCCCTCTGACCACCACCTTGAAGGCTTCCCATAGTGTCCTCGCTGAGTCCACGCTTCCAGTATTAATTTCAAAGTATTCTTTTATCTCACTCCTCAGACCTTCCCCGAATCCTGTATCTTTCAACGATTCCGTTCTCAACCTCCATGTCAGAATCCTGGTCCTGGGCGGTCTCAATTGCCATATAGCTATGAGTGGTGAATGATCGGAGAAGACTATTGCTCTATAGTCCATTTGTGTCACTTCATCTGTCGTTTCTGTCCCCATGAATACGTAATCTAGTCTGGTATATAAATTATGCGAAGCCGAAAAATGTGAGTAGCCTCTTTTTTGTGGGTGGTGCTCTCTCCAACATCTGTCAATCTAAAGGTTTGCAGCAATGTACGTAGAGCTTTAGCCTCTGGGGGTCGGTGTGCCATTTTCTTATCTGACCTATCTATAAGTGGGTCTAGTGTACAGTTAAAATCTCCTCCCCACACTACTGTGCTGTCCATGCAAGGGCTGATTTTGGTGTAGAGTGCTTTTAGGAAAGCTGCAGTGTCTAGGTTCGGGGCATATGTGTTAATTATACATATTTCTCTGTTCTCCACCAACACCTTTATCCACACCAGCCTCCTGTCTTTATCAGCCTTCGATTGTAGTATCTTAAATGGGACATGTGGCGCTATCCACGTTAATACCCCCCCACCCCTAGCGTACACTGAGTATGTGGCTCCCACAAATATCCCTTTCCATTTTCGGATTACTACTTCCTGTTTTACTTTGGTTAGTTGATTTTCTTGCAGAAGAACTATGTTTATCTTTTGCGTTTTAAGGTATGTCATAACTCTGTGGCGTTTAAGATAGTTATTTAGCCCCCGGACATTCCAGGTCGATATCTTCATGTCACCCATACTTTTCTGTTTGCTGCCTCCTGGGTCCCATCTTCCTCCCGACTGTTGCGGTGCCGTTACATATAGCTCCCTACTGCCTCCCTACCCCAACAATAGCCCAGCTCCTAATTTGGATCTCAGGCCTTCCTGCTTCTCCCTCTGTTCGCGGCCCATTGCGGTACTTAGAGCGTGACAGGCGGATACTCTACTACTAGTATACCTACTACACTACCTCTGGGAGGGTAAGATTGCTCCCTGCTTCGCTATTGCAGGCTCTGCGTGTGTTGCCCCATATGTTGCTGTATGGCATAGGCTACAAAATACCATTTGCTAATAGTTCAAGAGTCTCTATTATCATTACTTTAGTGCCTCCCCCATCCTCCATGTTCACATCTGCACCCCCGTCAATGTGTTACTTATCACTCTCCACTCCTTCCTGGTCTCGTAGTTCAGACGGCATATTACGTGCATCCAACCAATTGTTCACTTCCTCCGAGGTCTCGAAAAACCAGGCAAGGTCTTTGTATAGCACTTTCATCTTGGCCGGGTACAGGAGGAGGAACTTGAGTTGTGCCGCTCGCAGTTTTCCCTTCCCTGCTCCATAATCCATCCTCCTCTTCTGCACCTGTAAGGTATAGTCCGGATATGCCGTGATGGACGCCGACACTCCGTTAATGGTGCCCCCTTTGCGAAAGTGTTCCAGTATGCGCTCTCTGTCTATGTAATTCAATATTTTGGCGATGATAGGTCTTGGCGGTGCACCCGGCTGGGGTTTTCTTATCAGGACTCTGTGTGGTCTTTCAACTGTGAATCCCTGGGTCAGCGTGCCAGCCACTATTTTTTGTATGAACATATGCCCACATAGTTGGTCGGGTTCTTGCCTTCCACTCCTTCTGGTAACCCGATAATACGCACGTTGTTACGTCTAGCGCGACCTTCTGCTTCCTCCGCCCTGTTCTCTAGCTTCTCAACCTGCTGTTTCAATGTGTGGATCTCCGCAGCATTGTCTTCACAATCATTGGTGTTAGCTTTCACTTCTTTTTCCAATGTGCCTGTGCGCTCTGCTAATGCTCGGACATCTTGTCTTAGCAGGTTCACGTCAATTTGCATTGCGTCTATTTTATGCTCCAGTGATGCTTTGAGGTCTGCTATGGCACCTAGCATCTGTTTGTCCATGCATGGTTGTAATTCCTCATCAGTCAGGTCCTGCGATTGTGTTTTTGAACCTTCCATGTCTTGCACCGGTCTGGTGAACAGGTCCAGGGAAGTCTGTTTCCCTTTAGTAGTGTTTGCTTTGTTCGACATGGTTTTGGCACTCTGTGTCCTTCCTGTCATCCGTGTGGGCGCTTGCCTCTAGTTACGTGTGTTCGAAATGGGGATCCTTGGCCACCTTGTCCGTGACTGTCTGGTGTACTTACCCTTTATCCTGCTCCTGTTATGTCATATAGTGCCTCGGCACCGTTCCACGGATCGTATACAGCAGTCCTTCTGACTTCTCTTAGTCCATGTAATGTCAATCGATGTAGCTTACTTGACTACTTGACGCCCGAGTCCTCGCTGCACCTCGGTTACTTATTGGGTCGTGCTGCCTGGTCGCCTCCCTGTTGCACCTGTTCTTGTCGGTGCTAGGGTTGTGAGGTACAGTTTACACAGACCCCGAGCCTTTGTTAATTCCTCCGTGTGTCTCTCACTCACCCCTCCTCATGTCCCACTCCACTGCTACAGCATCTTGTATCCGCAAGCCGCCCTCTCGCAGTTCTTCTGTCTCGCATGTGATTAGTCACAGTGTATACTGTGCAGGCTTCTCAACCTGCCTTGTAGGGCCAGTTACGTCCTTTCTGCTTATGTGGTTACTTCTAACCAAGTTGTTCCTCCTTTGTATTCCCCTTTATTCGGTGCTTTTGATGTGTAGCTCTGTCACACTCGGCCTGCGCCTCGTGTTTCTGTGTGATTTTTCTTTGCCTGCTTTTCGGCGTGTACTCAGTCTGTGGCTCCCATGCGGGCCTGTATTCACTGGTCACCCTCTCGTTCTGTGCCTCGAGCGTGTGGATTTAGCTGTGGGCACCGGGCGCTCTTGCCATCCTCTCAGGTCCTGTGCTAGCTTGTGGCCTTTGTCTTCGTATTTGCTGGGTCCCCCTCGCAGGGTTATGCCATTTTCGGGTGATTTGGCTTCGGGCCCTGCGGTACGGCTGCGAGCCGTGTTGGGTGTAGGCTCTCTTTCCAGCTGATCGACTTCCCGACCTGCTTACTTTAATGGTATAGTGTGGCCATTAGCACCAGTCCACATGCAGCCCTTTCATCTGCATGCAGGTCGTATGGCGTGCACTCCGGTAATTCGTATATAATCCAGCAGAGTTTTCGCCTCTGCTCCACACGCACCTTTCTGTAGTGCTACTTTATTATCCTTGGATGCTCATTTCTTACTCTTCCATTCTTACGGCGTGTCTCTGCTCAGGCTCCTATTGTCATCACACGATCCACTGCTTACTTGCTGCTAGAGCCTTTGTTCTTACAGTGTGCCAGCGCCATCTTGGGTTTCGCCGTATCCCTGAATTCCGTGTTAAGATCATGTGTTTATGCCAGTTTTGATCCTGCTGTGACACGTCCTTTCTCGCTGCATTTTCCCGATCAGCTGCGATATGCTTGCTAGCCCGGCTCGCGCTTAGCCCTTTCCACGCCAGTCTGTTTCCTCTGTTGGGCGTGGCAGTCGCACAATGTAACACTTGGGTATTTTGGATTGCTTCGCTCAGACTCCCATTAGGGCGGCTTCAGTATCACTGTGTCCGCATATCTTCCTCCATTCCTCCGGCGCTGCCATCTAGAGCCCGCTCTGTGTTACACGGCTCTGACACCTTTGCACCGCACCAAGCCTTTGTCTTGTCTTTATGCCAGCGCCATCTTCAGATTTTGGTCCCCATTACTTCCGGACTTCGCCAACATCTTGTCGCTCCCAGCAGGCCTTATTTTCTTGCAGCTGCGGACCGCTGCCCTGCTTATTCATGAGGTTGTAGCTTTGAGATTCCTTGTTTTGGCAAGCCTTAACAGCCTATACTTGGTCAGATCAATGAACGGATCGCCGGAGCTCACGGGATCCGCGACTTAGCTCATGGCCCTGTAGCCAAGCCCCAAATTGTTGCAATTGTTAATTCTTCTTGAAAAGTTGTAGCCCAGAAGTGGCAATTTGAGAAATCACTTTTCAGTTCAGTTCCACTGAGCCATCTTTTTTTTCTCCCAGCTGTTAATAAAACTTAGTTGATAGTCCTGGTTACCTTGCAAATAACTTTTTTTTTGGTGAATCTTATGAATGCAAAGATTCTAACGCTGGATGCAGTGTTCCAAAATGTGTGTCTTTATTCTCCGTAGTGTAGACACATGGTCTAAAGTGTATCTGGTCATTGCATCGAAAGACCAATGCATCTAAAAAATAGCAATGAAAAAAAAATGCATTGAATTCATGTTTCTGGAAGGTAAAGGGTTTCTTTTTATTTTAATGGGTTTTAAAGTGTAAAAAAAAGGTGGGTTAGGGGGGCCCCTCCCACTAAAAAAAAGTACATTAAAAAAATGCATTCAGTGCAGTATTTAGATGGATTGGTCTGTAGATGCTATGGATGTCGATGGAATGACTAGGAACCGGTCTAAAGGTTCACCTGTTCCCACCTGTGTCCTTGCACAGAGATAGAGACCATCAGACCAAATACTGAGCCTAGCACTGGAGTGTTAATTTCTAGAGCCCACTCTTCCCCCTCTCTCTTGTTAATAAAACTTGTTTCTTTTCATTGCTGCCTGTACACTCCCTTTTGACTACTTTTGGATTACCTTAGGGGACCGCACCTTTACATTTGGAGGAACCAGCAAGATCTCCAGTTGCCCAGTGTTGCTGGGGGCTCCCTGCCACACACCTTGGGGGTGCATCACCGGCTTGCAGAGGCCAGATTGAGTGCACAAAACAACAAGGTTTTGCAGACCCCAAGTTTCCCGAAGGTCTACCCGATCCCGTGGGCCGACCATGACCTGAGTGGTGCAGGCAGCTCAGAGGGAAGACTCAGCATCGAGGGGACTCTAGTTTCTAGAGCATGTGAGTGTACCAGCGCATGAAAAGATAATATTGTGCATGCCTTTGTTTATTATATTTGTAAAGTAATATGCAATGAAAGGGATCTCCTGCAGGGTGGGGAAAGACAGCGCTTTGGAGTATTGCAAGTGTTTTGATGAGATATTGAGGGGAACTCCTCTGTTGGGAGGAAAGATGAAGTCATTAGTAGAATAGAATTGGTTTGGGAACTCCTCTGAGAAGAGGACGGGCAGGGCTGCGTAAACACTTAGGTTTTGTTGTTATTGGTGGCCCCATGTGGGGGGCAAGATTGTATAGAGGGGCGAGTTTTGTTTTTGTGGTGGTAAGAAAGTTTATGGATGTAGGAGTATAGTGGATGATTTGAAGTGTTTTAGGATTGCATTATAGTTGTTAAGGTGGTGTGGGTATATTTGTGTTCGAGTGGATGAGGATTGTTTTGGTTGGTGTGAAAGGTGTGTGGTGATTGGAGGGTGTGGTGTGAGTGATGGCCCAGTGAAAAGAAAAAGAAGTTGAGAATTGAAGGTTTTCAAAATTGTTTTCAGAACTGAACTGATGTGATATGATTGGAATTTTTTCAAATAGTGTCATTATTTGTGGGAATTGGGGGCCTGTTGTAAGACGATTGAAGTTGTTTCCGTATTGGGTTATTACAGTTCTGCATAAGCGTGGGGATTGTGAGGAGTCAGGAATGAAACTTGGACACAAGTTTGCCATGTTTTTGGTTAAAGACCTTTACTGAAAATAAAAATGATTGGGAAAAGGCCTCTGTAAGAGAAATGTCCCTACCTAAAACAAAACTAAAGATCTGTCTGTGTCTGGATATCAAAGTCAAAACTGTCCTTGTGTCCAAAAGTTCTATTCTCACTGTCACACTACAAACGAAAAGGTGAAAAAAGGGATGATGTCTAACTTTTGATGCTTTTTGAAAAAAAAGTGTTCATAAAGGAACAATACATAATTCCAACAAAAAACTAAAAAAACAGTTCTCTAGGGATAAAGTGTACTTGTTCCAGAGGGTAGTTCCCTCCCCCTGGATTCCTTTTTATTACTAATAGTTCTTTATACAACAGTTCCTTGTGTCTTTCTTGTCCCACAATAACACTGTCACATACAAAGATGTTTAGCCATGTACTTTTGTTTCTCTCAGAATTCCTGGTTTTCCTTTCTGCCTGGATTTTGTTCCTTCTTGTCTGGTTTACACAGTTCCAATATTCCTTCTTATGATTTATTGTATCCATACACATGCCTGGTATACTCTCCTGCCAGGGCTTCTTGCATTCACACACTTGGAATTGCCTGGTATACTCTCCTGCCAGAGCTTCTGGTATTCACAGACTCGTGATTGCCTGGTATACTGTCCTGCCAGGGTGTCTTAGGTTCACTTTGTGTTTCTATCCACTTCCACAATTTTACATTTACTAGGTTTGATAATGTATTTATTAGTTTCATTTGTAGAGCACACACGCAAGCCCTCAGGCATCTCGCAGACCCTCCAGGATATTGCGGCATGAAATAGCACATTTTGCATCAAGAAATGGCAAAACTTGCGGCATGAAACTATTCATTGCAGCATTTTTGCAGCACATTTATTATTGACTGGAGGGTGTAAGATTGCCACGTTGCAAGAAAGACACATTATCCAAGGCTACAAGAGAGCCAGGGTGTCATTATGTTCACCTTTTCTATCAATTAAAAAGGAAGAGTCCTAGATATCGCTGGCTTGGCATAACAGTGTTTGTTTTGGCTATGTTTTTGCTTTAATGTGCATGCCTATTTACTATTATTGACAGTATTGATCGGAATCAGTTGTAATGCTGAAAATATCCCCCTTCTATGTTCTGCAAACCCCACCGACACACCTCTCTCACCAACACACCTCACACGTCTCACCATTTTCCCCATCACAACTTGAGTTCCCAAACCTCTCACTGGGTCATACACATACTCATGTGCTCTGTCAAGCTGCCAAGTCACAATGTGCACTCCCCAGTCCCTGCCACACTCCAAATCATACTCCCACTCGCACCTTAGGCTCCCCAATTCCTCCCACAGTATGCAGTGCTTCATACTTTCATGCTACTTCTGCATCTTGCATTCTTTCTCCCATTCTATCTCACTCTTCCCTCATCCTGTCTCCCAATCTGCAGTCCCCTGCCTCTTTCCTGCCAACCGCTCTTTCTCTGCTTTTTGACCCACTGCTCCCGATGAGCCCACGCTTACCTCTATTTTGTGTACCTCCACTCCCCCTCAGATTTCTGGCCCAATGCTCCCTCTCTGATGTCTGGCCCACCGCCCCATTGCTTCCTCTCTGCTCTCTTGCCCACTGCTTCCCCTCTGACCCACTGCTCTCCTTCAGCTTTCTTGCTTACCACTCCATATCTCACCCATCACCTTCCCTCTCTCTCCTGGCTCTCTCTCATATTGTGACCATTTGTATATGTTTTTTTAAATGTAGATTTAGGCCCAGATCCTCAAAAAATGAGCTGTGGCACAAATGATGTGCTGGCCTCTGGACATCCGCATTTTGTGTCGGGGGTGATCTCCCGACAAACTCCTACAGGCTCCCAGCACATTTCTTTGTGACAGGCCTTGAGTGGCTGTAAAATATGACCCAAAAAAAACATTTTTATCCTATTTGAGGAACAGAAATGCAAGTGAAATAACAGCAGTTAATAACTGTGCTGTCATAAAAAGAAAAGTAGGACCGGGTCAGGAAGACCCTATAATGCAGCGGCACCCACTGTGTGCATGAGCATAGGTTTCCCTACAATTTCTGCACAGTTAAAAGCGTATCTTGTTTGTAAATTTGGGACTTCGCTTTTAAGTGTGCATAAGCAGACCCTGATTTGCGCAAAGGGGTGAAACGGGTAATCTGAATGGGAGGATACAATATGCGCCCATCCAGATGGCCTTTTTCATAGTGTCATAGTGGATTGGACTGCTCTTCTTTTGGCGCCAAGTGATGAGATGTGCTTGCGCATTCCATTTCTTGCGTCAAATATTTTTTTGAGAACCTTGCCCCGTGTATCTTTTCTTTTTAATGGTCATTTTTGCACTTAAAAAAAAAAAACGATAGTTTTCACTGCATTTTGAGAAATCGCAAAAATAGCTATAAGCTGGAGGGTCTAGGCGCTATCAAGAAATCAGGTTGCATACAGTTGCATCCAGAGAAAAAAAAGTTACATTCGAATAGACAGAACATAGTATCCCGAGGGGATGATTGTCATAGAATACAAGAATTTAAGAAAACAGCCCCAAGTTTTGAGGGCTTTGCAGAAGGCCCAGAAGGATTTCTCAGCCCTCAGAGCATGGGGAGAGAGAATTCCCCTGTTTGGCTGCAATGACTGGAAAGCTTGTCCCTCCAGCCTTGAATCGCTTAAACTTGGGTTGGGTAAGTCTATGGGTGTATGGGGTTCTGGTGGGGCTAGATGAATGTGTCTTGGCAATTCTTTGGGCCAAGTAAGGTGGGGCAGATTTGGAGATACACCGGTGTGTGATTGAGTGTTTTTAACAGGATTCTTTCTCGGATTGGGTGCCATTGTACTCTTCTTCGTATGGCTGAGATGTGATCACATCTGGGGAAATTCAGGGCCGCTTGCAGGGCGTTGTTTTGAATGGTCTGAAGTTTTTGAATACTGTGTGCAGAAGTACCGGCAAAAAGTAAATTACAGTAGTCAGACTTGGCGCCGATAACTGTGCGTGTGATAGTTATGCAGCTGTCAGGGGGAGAGGAGTGTGGCAGCATTTAGCAGTTTGGTGGAGTATGCCGCTGAGGATGAGATGGCATTTACTTGTTGTGTCAGGGAGAGGGTTGCATCCAGGAAGACCACTGGGTTTTGACTGCTGGGGACACTAGGATCGTGGTGCCATCGATGATAAAGGCTGAGTATTTAGAAGTTTTTTTTTTTTAACATGGATGAAAGACGGACGAGAAGGAGTTTGGTTTTCTCATTGTTGGTACAGAGGCCATGTGTCGCCTTCCAGGCTTGGATAGTTGCGTAGGCTGAGCTCAAAGTGGCTGTGTCGTCATTGTAGTTGCCAGAAAGGGGGAGGAGAATGTGTGTGTCATCGGCATAGTTGGTGTATGCTATGCCGAGGGAGTTCAAGAAGTCGAAGAGCGTGCTTCGTGAATATGTTATATAGTGTGGGAGAGACGCATGACACTTAAGGTACTCCACAAGTGAAAGGTGAGGTGGCGGCACTGGTATTTTCCGTGAACACTTTCATCGCTATACCTTCCAGGAAGGAGGTGACCAAGGATGCCGCTTCCAGTGCGAAGGAGGCTGCGGTGGTGAGGTGGTCACAGATAATATTGTGGTCAACTAGGTCAAAGGACCCGGAGCGGTCAAGGAAAAGAAGCAAGGCAGGTTTTCCCTCATCCCTAATTTCGTCTATCTGTTTTTTTAGGTCTAGGGGTGCGGATTCTGTGCTGTGTCCTGGCCGGAAACCCTGATCGTCGAACTCCAAGGATATGGTTCGCTTCCAGGTGATGTTGAATTTGGACATATGCTGCTCTGTCAAGTATTTTTAGTAGAAAGGGGACTGTGGTGATGGGGTGGTAGTAGTTGTGAGGAAGGGCCGAGTGCTTTTTTGTGAAGGGGAGAATTCAAGCATCTTTGAGGCTGGACGGTACCGAGAAAGACGAGTTGGTAAATGCTGTGATAAACAGTGCTAGTGCTTCTGCACAGTCTTTGATAAGCGGGGTCCGACATACATCCCTTTCATATCTCGACGGTTTTAAGCCTTTTAAGATGTGTAAGGTTTCTTGTTCCATTATGTTATTGAAACAAAGCTGTCGGGCTCCTGTGGTATTAGAGGAGCGGGTGTGGGTGGGTTCGGTGGCCAGCATTGTGTGCTTTAGACTGGCTTGTTTGGCAAGTATTTGTTTCTTAAGCATGTCAATTTTTTGCTGCATGGCATTCTGTATGCTGGTGCACCAAGCTGAGTCTTTGGTCATGGTGGAGGGTAAGGAGGCGGGGCTTCTAGTTCCCCAAGCATAGGGAATAGCTCTTTGGTGTCAGATTTAGCATTGGCTATCCTAGTATTGAAGGACGGGATTGACTTGGACGATCGCTTGTTCATACTGCTTGAAAAGCTTTGTAAACACCAGTTTACAGGCATTGGAGGGAGTACTTTTCCAGTAGGGTTCTGCAACTCTTTTCTTTGTTCTAAGTTCCAAGAGGTCAGGGGTGAACCAGGAGTTGATATGACGTACTGGTTTGGCTTTTTCTGGTCAGCATTTTGGTGTAAAGATCCTCCTGGAGACCTTGGGTCATGTGTGTCAAGGTGCTCCTGTTTGAGGGTGTTAGGCAGAAACCTGTGCAGTTCCCTTGGGGAACACTGCAAAAGATTTAAGACTACAGGTAGAGCAGTAAACCCCTTTGGTAGCAGTCTGTACCACCCAGATTTACCTGGTAGCTGTGGCTGAGCAGTCAGACTTCTCTCAAGAAGAGTTAGGCAGTATGCCAAGTATACACAATATGTACCAAAACACAATAGCACAAGCAAACACTGACCAGAGCTTGGTTTCAAAAGTATATAGTTATTTATTTAAAAACACATAAGTTAAAAACACTCTAGCAAAATATAGTAAACACTTCAAACATAGTTATAATGAAAGTAGATTCAATCCTTTCTCCTATCTAGACAACTCTAGGTTAACACCACTTAATTAAAACAGAGGTGAGTGCTTAACGTTAGATGACACTCTAGTAGTTTCCAAGAAAGGGAGAGAAAAAGCAGAAATGGGTTAAACACACCACTCTAAGGTCCAGAACACTTGCAATAGGCTCAAAGAAGTACAAAGTCACAGGTGAGCAAAAGTCACTAGGCAGGGCCCACTCTTAGAGTAGCCGGAGCGAAAATGTGCCCAAGATCACACTGTTAGTTAGAGATTCAAAGTCTTGCAAGGAGTCAAAAAGAGTTTAGAGTGGCTCAGAAAGTTTAGCCAAAGTGTCCCAGGCACTCCCAGGTTCGAAAGCCGGGGACTAAATCTACCCCGTACAGTCGGTGGCAAGGGAAGCCAGGCGGAACACAGTACCTTAAGCGGAAAGGATCCTCCAGCGGGGGCAGTTGTTCCAGGCAGCGACAGCAAGGCTCGACGTCGGTCAGGGGAGAAGAATATCTCGCTGAAGAGCAGAAGAGAAAGGTCGTAGCACTGCCCGGGAAGAAACCAGCCGCGGAGTCCTCCGGTTAAAGGGTTGGTACCGACTTTCGCGGTATGGGGGTAAAGTGTGGTATTCCGGATGCCGGGGTGCTTGGCACAGGCAAGGCGGCCACGAGATACCTCAAAAGAACGGAAAGAAGGCGAAAACTGGTTGTCCCCACCAGTCAAGGGAAGGAGCCACTCCGTTAAGAGTTCTCCTCGGTCGTCGGGAAAAAGTGGTGAGACGGTTCAGCAGGGCTCCACCGGGTGGTGTCGTCGAAGCAGGTCGGCTCAGCTCTTCCCTCGTCGGATTCTTGGTCCTGTGGCGACTTCTGAAGTCCCAGTCCCCAAAGCCCTGCTTTTATGCAGCAAACCCCCATTCACCCAGCCTAGCTGTCACTCAAACATGCTAAGTGGTGAGCCGGGCGGCTCACCACTTGGGCCAATCAGGACGGAGTGCGACTTGAGTTACCAAGGTAACTCAGTCCAGGGTGCCTAAATCCCCCTCCACCCCTCCTAAGTACCCCAGACAGAGTGGCACCACTTTGGAGGGCTTCTGTGGAGAAGCCCGCCAAAAGTGGAACAAAGGGCTCCACTTTGGGTCAGAGTTACAGAGGCGAACACCAACGCCATTTTAGAATCAAGTTTTGGCAAAAAGTCCCAACCGGAGTTATAAAAATAAATATATAAACCGGCGGTATGTTTAAGGCTACCGTAAATAAATAATTAAATGTGTTAGCCTAAAACAATGGGAAATCCCATAGGGAAATATTCGCGGTCGAATATAAAAAGTAGTTTCCACTGCCACCAGCCAAAACTCGATCAGGGGGGACGGAGACGTGCCCCCTCGACTAACAGACCCTGGGGCAATCGAATTGCCCCAGCCAGTACGTCCACAATATGATGGTTTGTACTGGTTCTGTTCAGGATTCAAGACTAGCAAAGTCTTTGGTGACTTTACATGCCCTGGGAGACAGTAGTCAGTCCCAGGGTATGGAGTCTATGTTGGGGAGTCCCTAGGACACCCCTGGGTCACGGCACAGAGGGTGCTGTGTGACCCACATCACAAAAATACATGAGGCCCTATGGAGTAAAAGACCCCATAGCCCATTCAACACAAGGTTTAACCAAGAAAACACACTTCACCATGTCCAAGAGTGAGGGTAAAAGAGTCTCACTCTTGGCAGGAGAAAAAAAATTAAACCCCAGAAATCCAGCAAAGCTGCTGGGGGACTCACTAGGTAGGGAAATTCAGCCTAAACAGAGAATTCTCCCTAACACTCGCCCCCCCCAGACTAAGGGACAGGAGGATTTAATCCACTCCTGGATGAACCTCATACCTCTAGTCGATGATATACATCCTAGAGAGTCCATCAGCATTTTGATGGTGACACCTTGACCTATGTTCAAGGGAGAACTCAAAGGTTTTCTTCTGCAAGCTAACGGACCTACAGACCCTTTGAGGAACATCAGTCTTTTTGTTATAGGGGATCTGGTTGACCAGTCCCTCAGAAGTTGGTACAACTTCTGAACCTAGGTTAGGCTTTTTGAAGGGGTCCTTATAAAGGATTCCCTTAGATCTAGAGGGGCCTCCAAGGTCCCTCACCACCTCTCTTGTGGGAGCAGGTTGGGTCTTAGGCCTCTTGGTTGGAGGGGTTGGGGTTAGGCAATGTACCTGCTTCCCCTCCCTCTTAGATCTACCCTTACCTATTTTAGGAGTTTCCCCCCTAATATTAGGATTTGAGTTGGGGTCTTCAGTAGAAGGTCCAACAGTCTGAAGGTTTCTGGCCTTAGACTTTTCTTTTCTGGTTTTCCACCAGCACTGAGAATTACCAGTTCTCACAGGTTCAGATAGGGGCCTAGTTGGTCTATCCACCTCTTCCTCAGAAGCAGGGGGGGTCAGAGACTCAGAAACTAGGGGAACAAGGGTGGAGCTTGGTTGGGGCTCCCATGTTCCTAGCATACTATCCTGAACTGTGCCTGGGTTAGAGGTCAACTTACTAAAACCAGGGCTTGTAGTGGGGTTCTCAGTAGAGGGTCCCACAGGCTTAGAAGGGTCCTTCAAGGTAGCCTTTCTAGCCAATTTGGTTAAGTTCTGCTTCTCCATACTGGGAGGCCTGGGGGTATGTGACACTACTCCTAGAGTTCTTAGGTCATTCCCCAACAGGACCTTCCCAGGTACCTCAGTCTGAACACTGACAGGGATCCTCACTGTCATGTTGTTACACTGAATGAGGGCTGGTAGAATAGGAACCATTTGGACAGGGCCTCCAGACATCTTAGTGGGACCTTTGGGTGCTTTGGCCACATCCTCAGGTTGAAAGAAGCTTTCATCCACTACTGTTCTGCTGGCCCCAGTGTCTCTCCTGGCAGGAGTATCCTGGCCATTGACAAGAACACTGTCCACATAATACACCTTAGAGTTAACAGGTAGGGAGTTATACACAACCCTATTCTGGGGACTAACCAGACCCATAGGCTCTAAGTTTACAGTTGCTTGAAGACCCAAGGGTTCTTCAGCAAAGAGTTCAAAGTGGGCACTAGCCATCTGTACTTCATCCTCAGGAGTGAAGGCTAAGGAGACTGTGCTGATCCCTGCAGGTTTACCCTTGCACTTGGGATCTCCTTTGATATGGTCAGTACCCTGACAGACATAGCATTGTCCAAATGCTCTCTGGAAGGGTGGCTTGTTCTGACCTCCTTCTGGCTTGTGGCCAGAAGGTACAGTAGCCTGACTAGGTTTCCCATGTGGCTTACCCTGGTTATTTTGTGGTTTGGGGCCCTCTTTGGGATAGGAATTATTAGAATTCTCTTTGGAGTCTTTTTTAGGCTGTTTCTCCCCATCCTTCTTCTGAGTTACCCCAGAATCCTTGTGAGTGGCCCTGTTGGCAACCCACAAGTCAGCAGCCTTAGCTAGTTTCCGGGAATCTAATTCCCTGGAATCAGCCAAGTGTTGTCTGAGCTCAGGAGAGCAGGCATCATAAATAGTCTCCAACATAAACAAATTCTTCATACCTTCATAAGTGTTCACCTTGTAACCCTTAATCCATCCCTCTAAGTTTTTCAAACATTCATTCACCCAGGTAGCCCAAGGGGTACCATCATGCTTTTTGAGGCTCCTAAACCTCTTAAGATACTGGGAAGGGGTCTTCCCAAACCTAGCTATCAAAGCTAGTTTCACACATTCATAGTCCTTCCTATCCTCCTCCCCCATCTCCATTACCACATCAGTTGCAACAGGGGGAAGCCTAGAGAACAACCAGGTGAGTAAGTCATTTCCTGTGATGTTCTGGAGCCCATGATTATATTCAAACAGAGACAACCAATCCAACACATCCAACTTAGGCTCATACATACCAACCAATTCTTTAGGCATCCGGGGTCTTTTAGGACTGGAACTTCTAGAGGAGCCAGAGAGAGAAACATTCTCAACAGATAATTTCTTCATTTCTAAGTCATACTTGAGCTCCATTTCCCTTAGCCTTAGTTCTTTGTCAGTTTGAGCATTAAGTTTCTTATACTCCAATTCTAGCTTCATTTTCTCCAGTTCAAAGTACTGGGGACTAAATGTGGGACCTGGTAAAGGTCCAGTAGGCACAGCAGGTAGAGCAGGCAGAGGCCTAGGGGGGACAGTTACAACAGCCTCACCCTCCTCTTCTGACTCTTCCTCAGAAACATCAACATTTTGCTCCATGTTAACTTCAATACTGTCATCTACAGTTGCTGGAGTGGTAGGCTCCTCTGAACCATCACCCAGACTTTGGTTAGCTAACAATCTTTCAATCAGCTCCATTTTCTTGCCCTTAGTCAGGAGATCCTTATGTTTACAGAGCACTCTTAAACAATCAGCAGTTTTGGCTGCAAGGGACTCTTGACTATAGCTTTCTATAACTGACATGTTAGAGGTTTTACTTTTTCAGTGCTAAGCTTTGTGGTTAGTTGCACTAAGGTATCTAAAGCACAATAAAATGTATACTCAATACAAATCCCACCGCTGTACACCAGTGTTAGGCAGAAACCTGTGCAGTTCCCTTGGGGAACACTGCAAAAGATTTAAGACTACAGGTAGAGCAGTAAACCCCTTTGGTAGCAGTCTGTACCACCCAGATTTACCTGGTAGCTGTGGCTGAGCAGTCAGACTTCTCTCAAGAAGAGTTAGGCAGTATGCCAAGTATACACAATATGTACCAAAACACAATAGCACAAGCAAACACTGACCAGAGCTTGGTTTCAAAAGTATATAGTTATTTATTTAAAAACACATAAGTTAAAAACACTCTAGCAAAATATAGTAAACACTTCAAACATAGTTATAATGAAAGTAGATTCAATCCTTTCTCCTATCTAGACAACTCTAGGTTAACACCACTTAATTAAAACAGAGGTGAGTGCTTAACGTTAGATGACACTCTAGTAGTTTCCAAGAAAGGGAGAGAAAAAGCAGAAATGGGTTAAACACACCACTCTAAGGTCCAGAACACTTGCAATAGGCTCAAAGAAGTACAAAGTCACAGGTGAGCAAAAGTCACTAGGCAGGGCCCACTCTTAGAGTAGCCGGAGCGAAAATGTGCCCAAGATCACACTGTTAGTTAGAGATTCAAAGTCTTGCAAGGAGTCAAAAAGAGTTTAGAGTGGCTCAGAAAGTTTAGCCAAAGTGTCCCAGGCACTCCCAGGTTCGAAAGCCGGGGACTAAATCTACCCCGTACAGTCGGTGGCAAGGGAAGCCAGGCGGAACACAGTACCTTAAGCGGAAAGGATCCTCCAGCGGGGGCAGTTGTTCCAGGCAGCGACAGCAAGGCTCGACGTCGGTCAGGGGAGAAGAATATCTCGCTGAAGAGCAGAAGAGAAAGGTCGTAGCACTGCCCGGGAAGAAACCAGCCGCGGAGTCCTCCGGTTAAAGGGTTGGTACCGACTTTCGCGGTATGGGGGTAAAGTGTGGTATTCCGGATGCCGGGGTGCTTGGCACAGGCAAGGCGGCCACGAGATACCTCAAAAGAACGGAAAGAAGGCGAAAACTGGTTGTCCCCACCAGTCAAGGGAAGGAGCCACTCCGTTAAGAGTTCTCCTCGGTCGTCGGGAAAAAGTGGTGAGACGGTTCAGCAGGGCTCCACCGGGTGGTGTCGTCGAAGCAGGTCGGCTCAGCTCTTCCCTCGTCGGATTCTTGGTCCTGTGGCGACTTCTGAAGTCCCAGTCCCCAAAGCCCTGCTTTTATGCAGCAAACCCCCATTCACCCAGCCTAGCTGTCACTCAAACATGCTAAGTGGTGAGCCGGGCGGCTCACCACTTGGGCCAATCAGGACGGAGTGCGACTTGAGTTACCAAGGTAACTCAGTCCAGGGTGCCTAAATCCCCCTCCACCCCTCCTAAGTACCCCAGACAGAGTGGCACCACTTTGGAGGGCTTCTGTGGAGAAGCCCGCCAAAAGTGGAACAAAGGGCTCCACTTTGGGTCAGAGTTACAGAGGCGAACACCAACGCCATTTTAGAATCAAGTTTTGGCAAAAAGTCCCAACCGGAGTTATAAAAATAAATATATAAACCGGCGGTATGTTTAAGGCTACCGTAAATAAATAATTAAATGTGTTAGCCTAAAACAATGGGAAATCCCATAGGGAAATATTCGCGGTCGAATATAAAAAGTAGTTTCCACTGCCACCAGCCAAAACTCGATCAGGGGGGACGGAGACGTGCCCCCTCGACTAACAGACCCTGGGGCAATCGAATTGCCCCAGCCAGTACGTCCACAATATGATGGTTTGTACTGGTTCTGTTCAGGATTCAAGACTAGCAAAGTCTTTGGTGACTTTACATGCCCTGGGAGACAGTAGTCAGTCCCAGGGTATGGAGTCTATGTTGGGGAGTCCCTAGGACACCCCTGGGTCACGGCACAGAGGGTGCTGTGTGACCCACATCACAAAAATACATGAGGCCCTATGGAGTAAAAGACCCCATAGCCCATTCAACACAAGGTTTAACCAAGAAAACACACTTCACCATGTCCAAGAGTGAGGGTAAAAGAGTCTCACTCTTGGCAGGAGAAAAAAAATTAAACCCCAGAAATCCAGCAAAGCTGCTGGGGGACTCACTAGGTAGGGAAATTCAGCCTAAACAGAGAATTCTCCCTAACAGAGGGCATCAAGGAGGCGATCTTTAGTTAGCTTGCGGGAGCTGCGCGCCAAAGATGTTGGCAACAGCCTGGTGGGGGTGGGGTTTGGTATGCAGGCCGGTGGGGACCGTAAATCCAATGATGTGGTGGTATGACCACAGACATGGAGTGTTGGACTTGACAGAGATAAGGCAGTAACGGTCTGCTAGCCTTTAACATGGGTGGGATTGCTGATACGATGACTGAAGCCAATCAGTGAGTTTGCTAGCAAGGCTTCTTGGAGGTCTTTGTGGTCATTAAAGCCTGGGTTTAGGTCACCGAGGAGGATCACTTGTGAGGTAGGCTTTGTATTGACTCCTAGTGTCTGAAGTAGGTCTTCCTCAAAGGACAGTATGGGGCTTGGTGGGCAGTAGATGACATGGGCTGCAATAGTGTTGGTAGGTTCGGTGGTCAGTTTCAGTGACAGGATGTCACAGTTCTCAGTGAGCAGCGTTGAGAGGTCTAATGCATAGGTGGTCTTCGGCTATGAGGGCAACTCTGCGCCCTCTGACGTTCTTTCTGTTGCTGCGTGCGACCACGTTTCTTGGACAGCAAGGGTGCCCAGACTCTCTGTGGATAGGAGATTGTGGATGTCTAGTCAGGTTGGTGGCAGTGGCATTCCTAACCAGGGTCAGACCATTATGAGGTGTGGGGGCTATATAAGGTGCATTGGAAATATTGGGCACAACCAAATCACAAAAGGGTACATTGTGCAGCACAGGGGCAACATTAGGCACAACAAGATCACAAATGGGCACATTGTGGAGCGTGGGTCCAACATTAGAAATATCAGGCACGGATTACGGGGGGCGCTCAAGAGCCTGGACGAAGATGGCCGCCGGTCTCTGAAGCTCCGTGCAAGCCCACCATCGTGCAATGCAGATCACCGCCTAAGACTCCCCGAATGCTGCTGAAAAGGCAACCATGAACAAAGGTCACTTGCCATCGTCAGCCCTGAAAATTGTGGCCTCCCACACCAATGCTACGTGGTCATCCGACATAACAGAAAAACTCCCGCGCCTGAGGGCTGCATGGCAGCTGTTCAGCACGGGCCTGCATCCCGGACGGAGGCGAGGCGCAGTGCGGCGGGCTGATGCAGTTCACCCTTGCCAGACCTGAACCTGGGCCCCAGTTTCAGCGACAGCTCGGGGCCGACCCCGCAACACGGCGTTTACTGGGCATTAGGCGCAGGAAGAACAGAGCCTCCAGCTCCCTCGCCTGGCGGTGCACCCGCTGCGCATCCGGCTTCCACCCAGCAGAGCAGAAGGCGCACCGACCCCCACCGGGGGAAACCAGCAGGACGACGCTGGGTGGCCACCTGATTTGGAGATCTGGCACGGGTGATGTGCACTGCCCCCGGAGGGAGCCAACAGGGAGCAGGGACCCTGAAGGCCTAACCATGCGCTTCCCCGTCCATATACATTGGCCAGCAGGCTGTGCAGCCGTAGGCCCTACACGCGGTCCCTGCAAGTCATCTGGACCACCATATGCCATCCAAGGAAGGGCCCCGAGCAGACCTGCACCCAGCCCAGACTCGGCAGTGAAAGCGAGACGCAGAGCCCACACCAGACTCGGCCCGGCAGGGACACAGGTGAAGGGCGGCTACGAGTGGGGCTGCCACGCAGGGGGCAGAGCACAGACCTGCTCCGGGCCTCAGGTGGGCCGGTCACAGACCCAGAGGACCCCCCCCAGTGGCGGCCGGAGCACAAGGCACAGGGGGTTACAGCCTCAGGCCTCCCCCCCACTCTGGGTTAAAAGACAACAGGCCGCAGTGATGACCCCTCCAGATAAATACCAGGGTCCGCCCAGGACCATCCCTGTTCACACATCCGCCCGACACCGCCAGAGAGTGGCCACCAAAGGGTAAGAGGACACACCGCCCAAGGGAGAGAGGAACTTTTTGGGGCTGAATGACAAAAGGCCCACAGAGCCAAGCTCGCCGGAGCCCACTGTTCGTGGGGAAAAGGACAGGCGGGAGAGTAGTAGCGCAATGATTACGCCTCAGACCGCCCAGAGGGCCCCCTATACACTTGCCTGGGCCCCAGACGACGAGCCCCACAGACCCTATGCCCTCATCCCCCCTCACAGGGACAGGAAACAGCCAGGCCCCCATAGAAAGCCAGACACAATCCAGTAACCCCTGCGCCTCCTGCAGTCACGGGGGCCGGGGTTGGCCACGCTGCGGACGACGCACGCAAGAAGACAACCGTGCAGCCCTCTTGGTGACCAGACCGACAGGGCCATCACTGCCCCTGGCACCACCCACAGCATCTTCGCTGAGCCAAACCTCACACCCAGGAGGCTAACTAGCCACTGAAAAGACGCCAACTAGCACAATCATATACTCTGGTCCACTGAGCCTCGCTGACTCCAAAAAACAACACGCTTGCGACACTAGCCGCGGAAGGCTACTGCAGCAGCCTCTAAAGACTCACCATCGGACCACCCAACGCGGGACCACAACCTGACACCACCCCACAGTGGTGATACACCGGTCCCAGAACCCTGACAAGGAAAGCATCTTAAGCATGGTGGGGATGGCAACATTAGGAAGCGACCTAGGCCCACACGCCCATCGGCCCACGTGATCGCCCTATCCACAGGGCCAGAGCCCCCAGAGCCCTCAAAAACCAATGACAAAAGGCATCTAGGGTGCTATTGAAACAAAGATCACGGGCGACAAGGCAAGAGCGCCAGGAGACCACAACACTGCAGATCCCGCGCCCAGGCAATCCACATGTCGTGAAACAGCAATGGATATTTTGTTGCAGCTCCATGTCATCCTGGCAGAGATGAAACGGACTGGACAACGCACTCAAGAAACCAACACGACAGTCCAGGACATTAGGCGAGATCTCCAGGATGTCCAGGCGTGACTAAATGTCCAGGCACAGAGGACGACGGACAAGGAGCCACGCATTAGCTCGCTAGACAACCAAGGCTCGACGGTGACTGAACTGGACGGAGTAATCAAGGAGGTCCAACGTCTCGGCTCCAAGATGGAGGACCAGGAAAACAGGTCCAGGCACAACAATCTCTGCATGATCGGCCTTTCTGAGAACGCAGAAGGGCCCGACCTGGAGACCCTCATCTACAATTTTCTGCAGGATGTGCTACACAATGAGAATCCCATGGAACTGACAATAGAAAGGATCCATAGGGCACTTATCCCGAAACCGGCGACGGGAGAACACCTCTGACGCCTGCGACCTATCACATTCAGGTTGCTGAACTTCCAACACAAGTTAATGGTTGGGCAGGTTAACATCGGAGGGGTGCCCGTCAGTCTATTCAACGACTACTCTGGGGAGGTCTCACGCCGGAGGAAGGGGCTTAACCCCCTTTTTGAGAAGGGGGGCGGTATGGTGCGTTCAGATAGACCACCAGTGGCACTCGTATGACGACACACGCCTGGTGATTCCTACAACGTCAGAACCTAGTCACGACGGACTACCCAGGGGAAAACTACCAGAGGCCATCGGCATCGCAAGCGACATCCTCGTCCGAATTCCGCCTGCCGCGTAACAGAGGCAGGAGGCAAAGATCAGGCAAAGGCCTGAGAGGGCCCAACCAAGGGCAGAAGGAGCCCACAACCTGAGCCCTTACACCAGTGGTATCTGAAACATCACACCAAATGCCACCCACAAACCTTGAGGTGAGCCCCATCCCACCCATTGATCACGACGACGCGAGTACAACAACGACCCTGAACTACATTGCAGACCTACATTCACAAACAGCAGCTTCCGGGGGAGGGAGATGCGGACACTCAACTATATGAATGGCACCGGGCCTGCACGGCCGGACGGACTTTCCAGCATCTGAAACCCCACAAACATCGTTCTGAGGATTCTCTTCACCGCCATACCAACGCAAACTGGGCCTGGAACGTATCAAGAGGGAAGCGTACCTCTCCATTCCCAACCGATACCACCCGGTCCAGGCACCCATGATGGCCCACAATGCCCCCAGGCCCAGGCGGGGAGCTCCTCGCTATGCATGGAAAATAATGCAGCCACGAGGGCTAGCACTCCGAAAGACCATGCATGGGCTTTATCGCCTGGTATTGGGTGCGGAATACCCGCCCCCAATGTTACAAAGGAATTTTTTCTTACCTCAGTTTGTAACGCTCACCTGACTCCCAAGGGGGCGCTGGCCTGGTTCGCGCTGCTGTGATCTCGTCTAAGGCGATGCGCAGGGTTCGGAAGACGGACTGGACCGGGCCCCAGATCTGGCTTGTCTGACTCGCAGAAGTATCCTTCTTAGGGTCTGGAAGGACAAGCTCTCCATCCTGCTTCTGATGCAGGGGCGCGTTGGTATCCAGTTACGTCACTGGATTTTCAGATGGGTGAGAACCAAACTTGCTTGGCTTCCAGGTAAGTTTTTCTATAAGTGGTTCCCCTTGTGTCCATGCATTAATGTTCTAATGCTAGTGTCTTTTTCCCCATAGGGGCCGGGGTACGGAATGCCGGGGAACAGGCACCGACCCGAGGTGAGCGGTGAAATCCTTGAGGAAATCAGATAAGTCTTTAATGAGTGTTTTGGTAATGTCTTTTCATTCACTCATTAACGCTGATGTCTTTTTCACCTTAGGGGCAGGGGTCCGAAAATGCCTGGATGCGGCGCGGACCCGAAATGAAAAGGGAATGACCCAACAGGTAAGTCTTGACATGGAGTTTTAGCTTCCCTTTTCCCTTCTTTCTCTCACCTTTGTTCTTGTCTTTTTCTCCCTAGGCGCGGGGGCTCGACTGCGAATCCGGATGGTCGCTGCTGAACATGGAGGCGCCCTGTAAAGGTGAGTAGAATGCGGCGCTGCAGCGATCGATGCGATGTGCTTTTAAAAATAAATGTCTTCCTTTTCAGGATTGCCGGCGAAATGTCTCTGGGATGCAGATTTAGCAGGTGAGGCCTTTTCCTTCTTCTGTTCTCTTGTTCCCTTCCTTTGCAGTTGATTCAGGATGCTGGCAGGTGTGGCAGAAGTCAAGATGCAGGAGCAGACACGGTGAGCGTCCAGCTGCTAGATGCAGAACAACGCGAAGCACGTGTGGCTGATCGGGTGTGGTTTAAATAGCCTTTGAAGAAGTTCCTAGAATGTGTCCTTCCTCCAATCAGGTATGTATCCTTCCCCGACCACGCCCGGGTGGTAAATGAGTCCCACAGGTAAAGTAGTTCCTTTCAGGCCTCAAGGAGGCCGGGGTTCTGCAGCATGGTCTGCATCAGGTAAGTGCACCCAAACACTTTCATAATGAGCCTGGCGCCTATGGCGCCAGGACTGACGTTTTCTATGAGCCTGGCGCCATAGGCGCCCGGACGCTGTCCAAAGGGCCCCTATAAGGGGTTGCTGGGACCTTCCCCGGGGACTCGATGTCCGCTTTCGGGGACGCAGGGCCTGAGCCGGCTCCCCGGGAGAGGGAATCGTGACAGTGTTAGTTCAGGTTTATAGGCTACACAGGATCTCGGGATCAAGACACAAAAATGACTACCACAAGCACAGGGGGTGCAATATCACCACACTATCCTTAAATGGAATAACACAGGACCTGACTTACACGAGAGAATCAAAAGAGGGAGGCCCCCCCACAACAAACTGATGGCTAAGATCAACCTGATAACCCTGAACGTGCAAGGGCTGGGCCACCCCATTAAACGCAGGCGGGTCCTGAACCACCCGAGGGACCTGCAGGGAGATATCATGTTTCTTCAAGAAACCCACCTTAACGAGGTGGAATCTAAAAAACTGGAGAGGGGCTGGATCAGGGCAGACGCTCATGCACCCTGCAGAGGCAAAAGAGGAGTGTCCATACTGTTCCACAGACGGGTGCCCTTTGTGATCCAACACACCGTGGTGGATAGAGAGGGGTGGTACATTCTGGTACTGGGCCTATTGAATCAGCACCCACTCACGCTCATTAACATATACGCTTCTAAGACCGACACCCCCACCTTTTTCATCCACACCTTCACCACTTGCGCCCCATTTATGAGACGACACACGCTGGTTGGGGCGACCTCAACGTTAAATGGACCCGGTGCTTGACAGACCGAGCGCGAGCCCCTGGGCCCGGGCAGACCAAAAAAGCTGACCACGCTCACCTCCCTTCTTAAGGACCTGGGTCTGAAAGACATGTGGAAAAACAAACATGGGAAACAGAGAGATTACACCTTTTACTCATGCAGACACCAAAGCTACTCACGCATAGATTATTGGTTGGCCCCAGTCACTATGCTCCACGCGTTCAAAAATTGCTCCATTCTCCCCGCCACCGTCTCAGACCATGCACCAGTTAAGATCAGACTAGCTCTACCTGACACTCCCCAGAACCCCCCTAACTGGCGCCTGAACTTGAGAGCCTTGGCGTATCCCAACTTTGTATAACTCATTAGGGGAGACATGTCCGTCTTCTGGGACACCAATTGGAACTTCTCCTATAATACTTGGGCATGCTGGGACACTGTTAAGGCTTACCTCAGAGGCCAGTGCATCTCTAGATGGGCGTATAAAATTAAGCAGTGGTGAAACCAAGGAACATCAATTAACAAGTAAGCTAGAATCCCTAGAAAAACAACACAAGAATGCACCAGATCAACAGACACACTTACAAATGTGCAGGGTCTGAGCTGACATTAAAGACTCCATGACCACTAGAGTGCAAAAATCCTTCACGAGCTGGTCCCAAAAATACTACATGGAAAACGACAGGCCCCGGCGCCTGATGGCGCTCGCACTGAGGCAGCGCCAGGCAACCACTGCGATCACTTCGGTCCGGGATGGGGAGGGGAGGGAAACCTGGTAGTTGGGGACACAGACGTCAACTCTAGATTTGTGGACTTCTATGCCAATCTATACGCAAAGCCAGAAACACTGCCCTGTGAAGGATTCCAATCGGGCGTCACACACCGGACCAGGACCTACGCCCTCAGCCTTAGATGTAGCACGCAATTAGAATACTTTTATTTTAATTTACAATTAATTCAAATTGAGCCGAAACCCGACCTGTCTCACACCCCGGGCCTCAATGGACCATGAACCAGGCCGTTGGGTGGTAACACTATTTATTTATTTGAATTTCGAAGAAAATCACACCTTTTTTTATATGGGGCAGCAATCACCAATGGGGTGATAATTACAATGAAAACCACTGAAATACACTTGGGTAACCTTCTACAAGAACATGCCCAAAGCAAAAATGAATGGGAGCACTTTTTGAATTAGGATAGCTAGCACCCAAGTTAAGGTTATACCCCTGCCATGTTCCCTCAACCCACAATGACTCGAATTCTGAGTGGATAGAAAGAAGCAGCAGGTAGTCAGGGATATGAGGCAGCAAACAGAATAAAAATCCGACATTCCCTCATAAAATACCTCACGTAAAACCCTTTGCAATGGCCTAAAATGACACTCCGATTTTAACAAATAATTAATTATATGTATAATTAAATAAGGATGTACATATGTTTTATCACGGTCTCAGGGCTAACATATCACTAGTAACTGTAAGGTATCACAAAAGGCATACAGTTCACAAAGTAGATTGAAATTGAAAACACAGTGCAGTCAAATCACACATGGAAAAGTTGCATTTTTTTTAATTTGCCATTTTAAATGTCAAAAACGTTTTTGTTTTTTTTAGAAAAATGGGTGAAAGACTGAATTGGAATGCGGTTTTTGGGCTGGGGGATAGATGCACATCACAGGGACACTATAGAATTGAAAGGAGGGCTAAAACTGAAGAACTGGATGAGATTTGCAAGATAAAAGGTGGGTCGGTTTTGGTAAAATAAAGCCGTTAAAGGGAGGAAATCGGTTTGGAAAGAATAAGGACAAGTTTTACTTGAACTAGATTATTCAAACTAAAAATTGTTAAAGAAAGACACGGTATGATCCCGGGTTAATTTGCAACTTAACCCTTTCACCCCACGTTCAGATCTATGTGGGAATTAATTTAAATTATTCCAAATATTGCTTAGGGATTACAAGGTGAGGTGAATGAAAGAATTGCGCTAACACTACAAAAACAAGGACAGGAAGCACAGAGAATTAAAACAGTTTAGACAAGGTATCAGGGTATGGATAGGATTACTTAGAAAATACGCAAAGACAAAGGGGTCAAGATGGGGTATGCTATGTGTTGCTATGGGATGGGGAAATACAGTCAGCACTTGGTATTTAGGACAGCCAACCAGGTTCTGGGCTCAAACTGTTCTGGTCGCCGTATAGCGGGCTCTACTGGGGGGGAAAAAAAACAGCTGGGCAAAAGTCTGGTCACGGCACAGCGACGCCTCAGCTGGATGGAGCGCGTAAGCAGGGCAAGCAGGCGGCACTGGAGAATCCCAAAGCGGGCTCAGCCACCTTTCCCCTTTCTCCCTGAAGTTAGTGGGATTTTGTTATGGGATTTTAGTGCTGAAGGGTAGTTCTGCCTGGATAGGAAGGCCTGGGTCAACTTTCCCTTTTCTGGCAGTGGGGTCTGGAATCTTGCAGAGTGAAGGTGGAATATCTGGATACGCAGGCGCCGGTAAATTCAGAAGAGAGTGTCTAGAGTTCTGTCAGCCACCCTTATTTATAAGGCATGGTGACATCATCGAATTATATGGTGGGGCAGTTTAGGCCGGCCATGCCTCTAACAACTGGATTGGCCAGGGATGATTGTTACAGCTTTGCTGTCAGCTATTTAGACTTTTAGAGACATGACATCAGCGTTATGATATGGCTTTACAATGCATAGGATCATCCCACAGTTACTTTAGCTAAAATCCAGTTTTGACATAAATGGCACATTTTTACAGTTGTGGCATCTTAACAAATTACACAGGAAGATTACATATTTTATGCAGAACATGGCAGTCCAATTCTCACGTTTTTAGGACTTTGTTTCGCCTGTCTAATAGTTTTTCGCGATTTTTAGTGATAAATATTCGACCTAAAATTCTATAACTTTATACATGGGTATAGATTATCATAAGTCATGCAAGTATTACATTTCACAGTGGCATCATGTACACTGTCCTCAAACTGTCCAATTCTCTGCCCTTTCTGTTCCCAATATGGCAGTGAAGGCTACCGCCTCTTAAAATAAAACCCACAAAATTACATTTAAACTTAACTTTTTACATTCCTGCGAAGTCCTGTTGCAAAGATAAAAGTCTTAAGTTTATTAATAAAATAGTATTTAGAGCCAAAATGGTCAGCATTGTTCACCATATAAGGGCATAGTTCCAAGGCTGCTCTTGAGTTGGCTTTGAAGCCCCCAGTAGAAGTCATGGGGACGTTTGATTTCCTATTTCACATGTCTGTGTCCCAGAATCTCCATTGTAAGAGGCCTCAGACCAGACAAAAGTCTGATGCCTAGGCTTTTTAGTGCTTTTGGGTCCATTCAAAGTTTACCAAGGTAGCAATTAGCACTCATGTGTCCTAGAATCTATTGTGGCTCCTTCTGTTGCTAGCAACCCCCCCAAGCAGAAACCTGTTTGGCTAGTTTTCAGAAGGCAGCCCATGTCTTTATTTCTTATTTTATTTTGTTTTCAATTAAAAGAAAGCCTGTTGAATAAAATATCCCATATATGTTTCCCAGCACAAACCCCCATTTACATTGCTAGGCCAAAACAGGGCCTTCTTTCTACATTACACTTTTAAAAACAGGCATTTTTCCTCATTTACAAAAGCGCATTTTAACACATGGTGAAGTCTGCTGGGCTGACCATTTCAAAAGGTCTTCTCTCTGAATTTCCCCCATTGTTTTGCAGCCCTAGTCAGTTTCACTTATACAACAATCTGTTTAAGACACAGGCCCATTGAAATTGACATAGGCCCAGAGGGCCAGTGTCTCTTTTGCAGCATTGATATTTGACATTTTGTAACTCAAAAGTCAAGCGTTTTCCTGTGCGACTGAAAATAAAGCTTCTTTTGATTTCTCAGACTTGGCCGACACAGCCTGTCATAAAGGGATACTGTTCTATTTTGCTAGGACACAATCTGGATATGGGGGGCATGGCAGGGCCTCATTGATGAAAGCAGTGTGATGTTGAACAGATGGAAATAGCGTCAGGGCGCCATCATTATAAAGGCCAAATATTTCCTTTTTCAAGGGGAATGTGGATCAAGCAGCAAAGCAGTGCTGCTTCACAATTTACTTCTTGGTGCATGTATGAAACACACTGGCAGGCTTTCTCAGTGTGCCCCCTTGTTCCATCCTGCCCTATGGTGCTTGGCAAAACAGTGCAGCCATCCTTTTGTATCTGCAAAATGCAGTTTTGAGGCAAGGCCCTAGTGCTCTAAGGAGCCAGCGCAGCCATTTTGCTGGTTCTGCTGAAGTGCAGCTGCATGTGAGAAAGTACTGCTGAGTGGGTAAATATATTCCCCACACCCCACAGACAATGCAGGGATTCCTGAACTCAATCCAACTGCCCAAAATTACCCAAGCCCAATACGAGGTGCTGGACACCCTGCTAACAGTATCCGACATAAAAAGGGCGGTCCATGCCATGAACCCGGGCAAGGCCTCGGGCCACAAAGGTATACCAATAGATGTGTACAAAGTGGCGGCCGATGATATGGCTCAGAAACTCCACACTTTACTTTCAGAGACGGCCAATAATGGTCGACTACCGAAATCGATGCTAATCGCCAATATAGTGGTGTTCCATAAAAGGGGAGGCCGGCGGACAAATGTGGCTTGTATAGGCCCATACCGCTTATAAACTTTGATGCCAAGATCCTGTCAAAATGCCTGTAACAAAAATAAAAAACAGTCGTCATGCCCGATCTAATACATGACGACCAAACAGGCTTCATCCGCAAACGACACTCGGGGGACAACGTACACCGGTTGCTGCACGTTATCGCTGGTGAGGCAAGCCAAGAAGACTCCATCCTGACAATCGACGCCGAAAAGGCATTTGACAAAGTCCAGTGGGACTTCATGTTTCGGGCCCACGAAAATGTTGGCCTCCCCCTGTCGTTAATTACTCTGATCTGCCTACTGTACTGGGGCAACAGTAACAACAAATGGCCTTAGATCAGCCCCCTTTGCTCTACATTCTGCAACACACAAGGGCTGCCCTTTATCACCCCTCCTTTACGCCCTGTCCATCGAACCAGTAGTTGTGATATTGCGGACCGACGCAGATTGGTAATGGTTGTGGAGAGGCGGTGTCGAACACCAGGTCTCATTATACGATGATTACCTTCTATTATACATAGGCGACACCACCACTTCCCTCCCTAGATTATGCTACCTCCTACAGCGATATGGCCCGATGGCGGGGTACCGGGTAAACTGGACAAAGTCTGAGATATTGCCGCTGAGACCCGACATCCCTTGGGACCCTGGCAGGGTGGCTCCGTTCTGGCTGCAAACAAGTCACATCAAATACCTAGGGGTCAACATCAGCGCCCGCATGGAAGACCTCCGGAACCTCATCTACCCCCACACTATGGAGCGTATCTGGGCAGATCTGGTAAAATGGGACACCCTACCGCTATCTCTGACTGGCAGGATCAATGCCATCAAAATGAATTAGATGCCCAGACTCATATCTAGCTATGATGCTGCCTTGCGCCCCAAACCCAAAAATGTACAAAGCTATAGAGTCTGCTTTCTCGAACTTCATCTGGAGGGGCAAGAAAGTGCATGTACATTCGAGGGTCCTCACGGCTTCCAAGTCGGATGGTGGCCTCGCACTGCCATCGTGGCACAGCTACCATCAGGCCGCACAGATATGCTGGGCCAAACGGTGGGTAAACCCAGAGGATGCTTTGCTGGAGAGGGATAGAATTGACATTGCTGGCCCCCTTGACTCCTTTAGACATCCTGGCCATCCCCCCAGCGAAGCTATCACGGCGAATCAGGGCACACCCCATGGTCGGCCAAACCCAGCCCAGTGGCACAGACTCCACTCTCAACAAGGAGTGGATATTAAAAAAGTACCCACATCGGTGTCGATCAAAGCCCTCCTCTCACTAGACCATTTACCTAAACTCTACCCTCAGCAAGAGACCCGATGGGCATAGATTAGAATCATGGACCTATGAGAAGGCCCAACAATGCAAGAATTCATAGAGGGTGGCAGAACGCTGGGCTTGCATGCAGGACTGTGGCTACTATACGGCACAGTCCGTGCCGCAATAACACGATACACATCAGAGACCTCTAGACAGGGTCTCCCCGCCACATGCGAGTTCGAACTAGAGCGACATAACCGAACACACCCACGCTTATCCACGTTCTACTCCATGGCCAGTCCGAACAATGTGGAGAGGAATTCCGCCTTAGCTGAATCATGCATGAGCGACCTCGGCACACAGATCGAAATGGGAGATCTTTATCAATATTTTGCGGCCATCCAAGCAACCTCACTGAACGTAAAAAAATAGGAAGATCCAGTTTAAAATTATCCAGAATGCACAAAATGGAGATTTTGCCCTCTCCTCTCAGCTGGCATGGGTGCGGGGCAATAGGCACTATGGGGCACGTTTTATAGTCTTGCCCAAAGATCATGCAATTCTGGCAAATGGTGCATACAATGCTGAACACCCACTTCCAGAGGCAAGGATAACACGGACACTGGAGGATATGCTTTTCTGGGCCAGATATAGAGAATGGCGCACAGATGCCCTGGCATGCAGAGTCATGAACACAGCAATATTCGTTGCTCAAACTACAGATAATGACCTGGAAATCCACAAAGACACCCACCAAATTACGACTGACTTCTACACTGGCCAGGACATGCTCCCTAGAAAATAGCGCACTACAAAGGATGAACCCGACCAAAGCGGCACAAGCAAAGAAATACTGGTATAAACTGTGTGACCCACAACACTTGGCGCATGACCCTCTCTACGGCGGCCCTGGAATCCCTTCCTCGATAACCGGCATCACATACATGATATTAGCACACACATATACTGGTAACATCACAGTAGTTTCACTTCAGACACTCACCTGGATCCCGAGCAGTTTCAGTTGCAGCAGTTGTAGTTATAATTATGGGGGGAGGGATTACGGGAATGGCCTTAAGAGACAATGGCTCTGCACTATGCCACGCTGCCGTACGCCGCAGTGGGCAAAGAATGACTCGGGTTACGAACTCCACCCATTCCATCTACGTAGGGCTCTGGGGGAGGTCCAGAGGAAGCGCTCTTTCCAGTTTGGGAAATGTAGTTACATATGGAGTATGATGTAATGTGTTATCCATGTAAAATAAAATCCTTCAATAAACAGATGTAACAAAAAAAAAAATGATATCAGGCACAACCAAATCACAAATGTGCAGGTTGTGAAGCACAGGGGCAACATTAGAAATATTAGGCACATGCAAATCACAAATTGGTATGTTGTGAAGCGGGGGGGCAACATTAGGCACAACCACATCACAATAGGTAAATTGTGGTGTGTGGGGGCAATATTAGGCAGTTTTGTCAGCATTGGGAGCATGGTGAGGCACACATACACAATTGGCAGTAATAGGAGCAATTATGTTGCAGGAGGGGGGCATCGCCTGGTACGACAGGTTTGTTGGCGAAAGGGCTGTTGGACATAAGCCTGCTGGTCGCGTGTGAGATAGTTAAAGCGCTGATGAAATCATTGTTCGTGGTGCAATGAAACATACTGTTAGTATGTGTACTGCTGGTGGCAATGGTCTTGAGCAGGTGGTGCGTCAAGTTAGTGATGGTCAGCCGTGCGAATATCATTGGTTCCTGAGGATGGCGAGGAGGCTCCTGTACATGAGGAGGGTGGGTGAGCAAATGCAAATTCCTGTTCTGCAAAAGTATTGTGGGGGTCATAGTGAGAGAGAAGGGCGAGCGAACAACTGAGGACATGCAGCTTTTGTGTTGGTGAGGCATGGGCTCTGAGATCTTTGGTGCAACTGGAAGGTTTGTCCGGCCCAGGCCGGGTGTCTGGAGGATCAAGGACGGTACAGCGTGCAGCTCGTTGAGCCGAGCGCAAACAGGTCGGGGTAATGGCCCTGGGTTTTCAAAGCGGGGCAGAGGGGATATCACAGGTGTGGGCAACCTCTGTGAGAAAGCTGGGCAGGCACTTGTGAATGGCATAAGGAAGGTGGTGGGTGTTGGGAGAGGGATGAATGAGGCAGCGGTGAGACGCTCCCAGGGTGCGGGCAGGCCAGGTTTAGAGAGTGAGGGTGTTGGCACAAAGGTTTTCATGCCTGCAGCAAAACTGCAGGTCTTACCTTTGATGTGCCGTAGACTCGTGTCATGAAGCAGCGGCGCGTTAGGTGCAAGGATTGCTGCAGTGTTATATCAGCTTTTCAGGTGGAGACAGGCAGAGACTGATTTTGGCCTTATAAGCCGGTATTGGATGCCAGCTGGGAGCTTCCTGATGGTTTATAACAGGGTGCAGTCAATGGGCTGTAGGACTAACTGGAGCTTGCCAAATGCCGGTTTATCTTCTGAAAATGGCAGCAGCCATCTTAGACTCCCCTGGCATATGCAAGTGCAGATGGGGCAGCCTTTGTTGCTGGGGGTCCTGGTCTGTTGGAGGGCTCCGCGAGAATGATATATTATATTATACTATTCAATGTCCACATGTATTTGGATTCCATGCATTCACAAAGTGATGAGGGCCTTGATTTCAAATCACCTCCCCATCTTCACAATCAGTCTGTTCGCTTTCTCTCTTTCTTGTTTTCTATTTATTATCATTCGCATCTGGTGTGGTCTGAAATGACCCGGTGTCCCCACTTTCCTTGGGTTGACTAACAGGGTCTTGTTGGCCTGCTTGGGCTCATTCGCGGTCAACCGGCGTAGGTACATCACCCACTTTTAACTTGTGACTGCTTTCCCTTCGTTCTTCCATCTCCTGCAGCTTCTATTCAGCACGCTCGCTTCGCTTCAGGCTTCGAAAAGCAAGGTATTGTTTTCGGTGGCCAGCGAACACCCTGAAGTCGGTCACCTGGTGCCTGGCATTTCCGCGGCACCTCCCTTCTTCCTGGATGGTGAGCCACCCGGCTCCACCACACGGGTCTGTGCCTTTTAGATCCTTGAGCCTCGCAGAGAGGTGAAACATTCTTTTGCCAACAGCAGCCTTGGCCAATTTGCTTCTGATCTTTACATTTTCCGGGCACATGTGTTTGCGGGAAACAACTGGAGCACTCGCTGGGCTTGTAGGCTTTTGCTGTTCTGCATTGCTCTTTCCCTCTTCCTCGTCCCAGTACTCAAGTGATTCTGGGAAAAGAAGTCCATTGTTGATGGTTGGTTTAAAAATCTTGAATAACCGCTTTCAACAGTTCTGCATGATGGAAAAACTGAACTGGAGAAGGCACCTTGGAATCAAAGTGGGAGATTTGGGAAAAGGTTTTCCCTATCCTTACTAGGTGAAGGTGTAGCCATATGACAATACCCCATGAGGGTATTGGGAAGGAGCGAATTATCTTCAAGGGCAAATGGGGATACCATATCTCATCCAATGAAGCCATGACATCTCCAAGGAGGTTGTCTCCTCCCATGTGTTCCTCCCTCATATATCCAAGGGAGAGGATCAGGTAGTGGCTGACGTCCCCTGGCCACATGGGAGGAGGTCACCGCCGGGAGATCAGTGATGACTAATGGATTCATCACAAGATACACAACACTGTTTTGAACAGTGTCTGTGGACATGCAGTGGGAAGGATGGGGCCAATTGGTATTATGAAACCCCCACTGGAACATTTATGCAGCAAAATGCCACAGTATAGAAATAACATAATAAGGTAATAACAAATGGTATCCCACAGGGGGTCCATTTGACCGGGAGATGGTAGAGAACATGCACTCATATCTACTGGCCACACACAATGGGAGAAAACTGAAGAGTAGACAAAGTATTTTAGAACTGTGGAAGAGAAGGAAATAGCTCTCGCCCAAACGACAGCTAACAGTAGTGACACGGTGACTGTACCCTCAGCCCACCCCTGTATGGGTTCTTACCGGCATTCCAACCTGCAGCGGGATACACCAACACCCCCATCTGGTTTCTCCTGCCGAGGATCAAAAGGGTGCGATCAAATGGAAACCAGGGGCTAGTACGACCACCTCAGTGGGTACCTCTATTAACAAAACAACTGCCCCCAAAGCAGCAGACACGAGTAGGAGCACACTACTTTCGGAGATAGGAAAGAGCATGCAGAGACAGATATAGGACGTACTGAAAGAAGCAGAGGGAGAGCTTGCAAGGGTGATGCAGGAACAGGAGGGCCACACAGACACCTGGATGACAGGAACAATTATGTCTAAATTGGACAGTAAACCCACTTTAGAGGACCCCTCCACTGAAGAACCAGCAGATACCAACTCCACAGAGAGTGTCAAGCAGAGGAGGAGATAACAGTGGGGGACTTGATATTTTGGGGTGATGACAACGATCAGGGAAGGGATCGAGAGAAAGAGAGAGAGAAAGAGAGAGAGAGAAAGAGAGAAAGAAAGAAAGACCGAGATTGGCCGAAACGACTTAGGAAACAGCAACCCAAGATAGCGGTATCTATCAGAGCGAAGGGGGACAGCACTTTGAAACCCAAGAATCAGTTTCCACTATTACAGATAGGTTGAGGGAGACCACAGTTTGTAACATGGCCCAATGTGGAAAAATTGAAAATGTAATAAACAGCTTGCCATCCCTCACAGCAGGGTCAGACAAATGGATCCATGCCCTTGAGAAAGACGGCAGAGGTCACCTTGGCTATAGGGGATATGAACACTTATTTGCCTCTCTCATGGGCAAGTAGTTGAATGGAATATGGAAAAGGGCCGGACACAAAGAACGCTAAGCAATAATGCCACAACGGTGCGCCATTCAATAACTGTCAAACACACGTATGTAAAGTATATCCAGACACCTCAGACATGCAGTCCATTTTCGCATGCACTATGAGACCAGATGAAGATCCAGACGCATATATGACATACATTATTCACAGTTATCATATTTTTGATGTTTGTATCTGCTTAGATTCACATGCTGGGCATATAGTCCGACATCTAGTGGTAATCGCAGAGTATTGCATCTTTTTTTCGAAGATCGAAAGGGATGTCGACATGGGCATGACTGTAACACTATCCAGAACGTGACATGTCCCCTTCTCTACCAGCTTCCCCCGATACGAAGAACTGGTTTGTTTTTCTTAGTGGCTTAGTCTTTTCCAGATAGAAGGTGCCGGAACTCTATGACTTCAGGAGCCAGGCTGATAAATTGAGTGTTTGGGGGCATGGATGTAGTGTCCCTCCCTGATCTTGAGACAGCATCCTGTACGGGCATGGCAGCTTGCTGGGAGGGGAGACTGACATTGCCATGAGATGGGAGAACCAAGGCTGGCGGGCCCACATAGGGGCCACCAGGTTCTGTGTGACTGGTTCCTGGTGCATCTTGTGCATTATTCGGTTGAGAAGGGAAAAGCGTAGACAAATTTGACAGACCATGTTATGCAGAGACCGTTCCCCTTGGAGCGGTTCTGTGGGTATCTGGAGGCGTAATCTGGGCATTGGGCGTTTTCCAGGGTGGCGAAAAGTCAATCTCTAGGAAGCCCCATTCTGCAAAGACGTTGAGTAAAATGTCCTCTTGTAGCCACCACTCGTGCTTTAGGAGTAAGGGGGAGTCTCTGCTGAGTAGGTCTGCAGGAAGATTGAATTCGCATTGGACATGTTGTGAGAGGAGGAACATGTTTGAGTGCACACTTCGAGATGTTCTGGGACAGTATGGATAGCCCTAGAGAGTGAGTGCCCCCTTGTTTGTTCAAGCAGTACATGACCATGGTAATATCCGTGAGGATTAGAAGGATCTATGTGATCACTGTGCCACCCATAACTGCGACGGCCGAAATGCTGATGCCAGTTATGGCGCAGCGCAGTGATCATATAGATCACTGTGCCCGATTCCCCGGCCTGCTTTTCCCTTCACACCCCCCACCCCAATGTACCTTTTACGGCGGCACACTTCTGTGTGTGCCGCCTGCACCCTGCTATACCCGCAGCGTCAGCTCCTCCCACTAACGTGGGAAAGAACTGATGGCGCAGTGTGCTTTTCTTTTTTTTTTGTCCCCTGCATACCAAAATTGTAAGCTGGGGTCAACCCCCACAGCCCCCGACTCCCGTTACGGCGCCCAAGCAGAGCGGGGGACACCCCCGCAACCCCTGCTGTGCTTGGGCACAGTAAATGTCACCCTCATTTTGTGCGCCCCCAAAGTCGCAGTAACTGCGGGGGCACACAAATGAGGGCAACATTTTTGTACGATTCCGATTAGAACGCTCATCCCCTAGAGGTGTGTCTGGAAAACCTTCAGGGCCTTGACACTGCTAGTAGTTCCAACAGGTTGATGCGATTGGACGCTACTGCTGGAGACCGCACGCTGTGCACTGTCTGATGAAGGAGGTGAGCATCCCACCCCGACAGAGATGCGTCTGTGGTGAGAGTGGCTTCTACTGTGGGAGTGATGAAGGTTTTCCCCTGCAGAAGGTTTTCCCTTGACCACCACTGCAGACACTGAATGAGGGCTGCAGAGACAAGCACTACATCGCCCCACTGGCCGCTGGCCTGACACCATTGGCTCGAGCGCCACTCTTGCATGGGGCGCATGCGCAGATGAGCATGAGGAACTCTGAAGACGCAGGACGCCATCCTCCCCATCAGTTGCATGGCTTTGCGTACGGTCACCTGGTGACTGGCTACATAGTGAAGGATCTGGAATAGAATGTTTTGGACCCTCTCGTTGGAGGGGAAGATGAGACCGTCTTCTGTCAGAATTAGAGCCCCCACAACTGTTTGACCTGGCTGGGAGTTAGACTGGATTTTTTTTCATTGAAAGAGAATCCTAAATTGAAGGAGATCTACCGTATTCTGGGTATTTGTCTAGCATGTTCCATACGAATCCCCTGTTTGGAACCAGTCGAGGTAGGGATAGACTGGGATGGACTGCCTGCGCAGGTGAGCCGCTACTACCCCCAGTACCTTTGTGAACACCCTTGGGGCTGAGGCAATGCCAAAGGGAAGAACCTTCAACTGATAGTGGGTGTCCTCTATCATGAACCTGAGGTACTTTGTGTGCGCTGGCAACATTGACATATGAAGGTATGTATTTTTCATGTCCAATCTGGCCATCTAATCCCCCTGAAGTGTTGTCATCCTGAACTTTTGAGGTTTGACATACTTGTTCGCAGGGCACAGGTCTAAAACGGCGCATGGCGAGATCCTTTTTGGGTACAAGGAAGTGCACAAAATAAAATACCCTTGTTTACCTGGAGAAGGGAGCCGACTTAAATGGGACCCTTTTCCAGCAAGACCTGAACTTCTTCCAGCAGGATGCACAGGTGTTCTGGCGACAGGCGTCTGCTTCTTGGTGGGTGGTAGCGAGGTGGTCGGAGAAACTCGATACAATACCTGTGGGCAACTGTTTTTAGAACCCACTGATCTGAAGTGCCCCCTCCCAGGCGTGGATAAATGAAGACAGACGACCCCCGTCTGAGGAAGCATGAGAGAGGACCCGTACTGGCGAGTCACTTGGAGGTGGAGGACAGGGAGCCTCTGGAAGTAGAGTTTCTACCTCTGCCCTTGCCCCTACGAGAGTCTTTGCTGGTACTGAAAGTTGCCAGAGGAGCCCTAACCGGAGGACCAGGGGGTACCCACCCTAACCCCTGAGCAATACTGACCATGCGGCGAGCGGGAGAAGGATTGGCCACGAAAGGACCAGCGGGGTTAGGGTCGCCATGCTGGTGAAAAGGTTTAGCCGTAATGTGGCTAAGTGACTTTAAAGTCTCATCCTCCTTTTTTGTCATTTCCACAGCGTCGTCAACCGCCTTTCCAAATAGGTTAGATTCCTCCACCGGCTTGTGGGAGGCTTGTGTCTCAGGTGTGAACCCAGAGTTTTTTAACCAGGCAGGGCGCTTGAGTAAAGTTCCCTGGGCAAGGGTGCGTCCAGCGGATTTGGCAGAGTCCGGTGTGTTTTTCAGGATATTCTGGGTCACTTGCCTGCCTTCAGCCACGATTGCCAGCAGGCGTAATCGGGTAGGCTCTGGAACTTCCTAAAGACCATCCTGTACTAGGCCTTACTGAAAATCACTGTAGCTCGTCAAGAGAGCGATGTTGTTGGCAATTCTCGTGGAGTAGGCAGCAGAGGCGGTGACACGCAGAGGCGGTAACACTGTCGAGGACATTGTTACCCCTGCCCTCTTGCGAGAGGTTGTTACTACCAAGGAGTCCGGTGTGGCGTGACCCTTAATGTAGAGGGGGTCAGGGCGAAACAATGTTTCCACCCGGGGATTAACTGCCTGTGTAAGAGACGGGGCAGTGACAGTAAAGAAGGAGCAAGGCGCCTTTTAATAGAATTTAATAAGGCAATAGCTTGGCTAACTGGAGTATTTTCCTTGAGGATGTCCTCCACGATATCAGAATCGGGGGCGGCTTCATGCGTAGCAAATTTTGAAATGATCGGCTGCTCTCTTTAAGAGGGAGTTGAACAGCATTTGGTCGTCAACTGGCGATGAATCTCTCTGTGGAGGCCTAGTAAGGGGATCCAGACAGATGATGTCTGGGTCAGTGGTGTGTGGCGTTGTGTGCCACGAACCCTGGTCCGCTGCCTGATTCCAGTCTGGGTCTTGATAGACTGCATCCTGATCATAAAGGTTAAACCCTTCGTAAGAAACTTCCTGGGTCGGGGTATCAGGGTCGTCCCTGATTTGCAAAGAGGAAAACTGGGCACCAGGGGAGGAAGTTTCTGAAATTTAGAGGGGATGGGGCAACAGTCCACTTCCCTAGGACTCTACAAGGCTCTGTCATTCTGGTCTGGTCTTAGACATACACTGTTCAAACCATTCCTTAGCCTATTCTGAGAAAGCTGAAGGGTCAGGAGGTGGGAAGGGCTGCCTAGAAGTGGGTGAACCCTTATGTAAGGTCTTAGAAAGAGGCTGGGGGGGCTCAGCATAGTCCTCTCGGGGAGAGGGGTACCTTTATAGTCCCTGGCTGCCAAAAGGGTATCCGGAAGCTTCTCGCAAAGCTTCGGAAGCTGTATTGACGGCTTAGAGGGTTTCGTCGTGTCTGAAAGCACTGCCGCGGTCGGTGACACCACTGTGTCCTTCAGCGTTCAAGCACCTTTGGACAGCAGGTCGACAGCAGTGGACATTTTAAGAGGACCTCCCGTTCTAGAAGGAGTTTTATACCCACTCTCATGCCGCGGTTGCGGGGATGGCGCCAAACCGCAAGGTTTGGAAGGTATCGACAAAATTTGCCCCGGCCCTAGCGGCATTGAGGACTTCTTCGACGACCCCATCGAAGGGGTCATGTGCTTAAGTACACGTGGGTGCCCTTGTCGCTGGGGTATGACTTCCCCATAACAGTACCGACGGCCTGCCCACTGGGGCTGGGGCCGGTCACTTGGGAGCGTGTAGGCTCCGCAGAAAGGTTGATGGCTTCCGAATTGGCGCCGACGGATTCCTCGTCCGAAGCGCCGGCGGGGGAAAGTCTTTTGCGGCCTGAATAGCGTAGGCCGCCCACCGCTTAGTCCGCCTGTGTTTCAGCGTCTTAGGCCGAGAGAGTTTACAGGCCTTACACAAGCTCTCGTCGTGGTTACGAGGAAGACACTTATCGCATCGACGATGGGTGTCTTTCAGAATTTAAAAAGAAGTTCTCTCCATAGCAGTGGTTAGCGGCAGCCAGACAGAAGAGAAAGGGAGGGATGACGAAACTGCATTCTCAGAGAGAAGAAATAAATTGGGGCCCCCCTTTCCTAAGGGCCGAGGCCATGTGGTCAACAGTCGCAGAGCAGTTGTATATCTAGTCTTCAGCGGCAGGAAACCCAAGATACAGTCGTCGAGAAGGTTGTCGGAGTTGACTAAACCACCGTAGGCCGTGGGAATAGATATAGCAATATAAACTCTTACAAGCTCTGCATAAGCGACCATCTTGGTTGGTGGAAAAAAACAGTCTGGTGGGACCCCGACGCGTGAAGGATTTTGGGTACACTACATATGACGTTATGGACAGTGTTACAGCCATGCCCATGTTGACGTCCCTTTCGATCTTCAAAAAAAAGATGCACTACTCTGCGCTTACCACTATGTGGGACTATTTGCACAGCATGTAAATCTAAGCAGATCCACGAGCTTCAGAAACAGCAGATACAGGAGGTGTGGCATTTGGAGACGCAACAGCCATGGGACAGGAACATTCCAGTTTATTTTAATCACATACTATTCAGGGGTCTCCCCGCAGACGTGCAGAGGAGTCGGGGAAGGAGGTAGGACTTGAAGCAAAAGGATGGCCCAAAATAGAAGCACACGTAGTATACCATTGTAGAACAAAGCAGGAGAAAGAGCAAGATTGCAGAGCATGCATGCAGAAGTAAAACGAGCACAAAGGATCTGCAAATGTAACAATGAAGGGGCAGCGCGGTGCAGGGAGGGGGTCATAACCTGGGTTTGTGCAGCTTAAATGGTATTACCCACAAGGGGAAGGTTATGTCCAGCAGGGCAGATATTATCCGCAAGGGTATTTTTCGCAAGGGAGGGTTTGTTCCACAGGGGGGTATTTTCCACAAAGAGGATATTACCCACAAGGAAGAGCAAACTTCCAGACAGGGAGGGGATTTGAATATGGAGGGGCAAAGTCCAGGTTCGAAGGTCTGTGTCTTATTTGTGGGACGTTGGGAGTGGAGGAGCAACCCCCAAGCACTGGTGGACCCCAGCATATCAGACCCCGACTTATGCCCCACAGCAACAGATGCATCTCTCCCAGTGCAATTACAGTGAAAGATGCAACCCCTTCTGATGCAAATACAGCCACAGACACAACAGATGCAACCACAACAGCCACAGATACCGCCCCCGCTGACACAAGTACTGCAGCAGCTCCTGCAAAGCACTACCTGGCAACATTGTGAGCAAATTAAATAGGACCATTTCATTCTCAGAAAAAGGTGTTGTATGTTCCACTCTAGGCATTTATTACAGACGAGTTGCAGCACCGAGAGGCAGTTTGCGCTCACGGCGCGTTGCGAGGAACATCACTGTACCCAAAAGGAATGGAGCACTGGTATTGTTAGGCTGGGTGCCCAAAATTAGAGCAGCAGTATACATGGAAATAGCACATGGCTCTACTATCATTGTCCACTTAGAGGCAGCACTCGCAAGGAGAGATATAGTAATCCTACAGGGCAAAGGTGACCAAGGTAGTGAATGGCGCACTGTCTTATGCATTGGTCCAACACTACAATTGACAGAACTGACAGATGAACAGCTTTTTACTGACGATGACACAGGGGAGGTATTTTTCCAAATATGCATACCATGTCAACTGGTTATAGAACAGAGAGGTTCCCCAGAAATACTAACAACAAAGGCATTATCAACACACTTTCAGGAAGATTTAAATAAGGTGTCCTAACTATGGAACATCAGCCCCCATAATGTTGGCCTGCTAAAGGGAATAGGAGCGGTCTCCGTTAGGCTAAACCAAGGGGCCATTTTGCAACGCATAAAACAGTACCTCCTGTCATGGGAAGCAGATGAGGGAATTAATTTCAGCCCTGTGGCGACAAGGAATTATTAAAATATCAGAATCCCCATATAACACAGTCATATACCTGGTAAAGAAAGCGAAAGGGGGGGACGGGGTCGTGGAGGGCGATTCAAGATCCCTGTCCTTTAAACAACTTAGTGGAGGCAGAGTTTCCAGTTCTGCTGAATCCAGACACTATTTTCTGCAATATCCCCCACAGGAGCAACGCACTTCAGAGTGATAGATATAAAGAACATATTTTTCTTGATTCCATTGCACCCAGTAGTATCTCACTGTGTTCACCTACCATGGGACCATGTTCTAACACATTCGTCTACCACAAGAGTACTGAGAATCCCAGAGCATTTTGAACATACTACTACAAATGGATCTGGGCAACTTGCAGACGCCTAGCACAGTGATTCAATACATTGATGATCTCTTAGTGTGCAGCACCACTGAAAAGCAGTGTAGAGAGGATTCAGTAACACTCCTGACACAATTGGCTGACAAGGGATAGAAGGTTAGCAAAGAAAAACTGCAATACTGCCGAAAGTAAGCTGCGCATATAGAACAGATAATATCCATGGATGGGAAGGGTGGCTGCCATACACAATACACCGCAACCTTACACAGTAAAAGCGTTGCAGCAGTTTCTGAGGCGCAACTACTGAAGGTACTGGATATTTGATTACTCCACCTACAGTAAGCTCCTCCTCTGGGAGTTAAAGGAAGCACTGAAAGAAAAGGGCCCATAAAGTGGAAAGCAGAAACGATTAAGGCATTCCAAGAACTAAAAGATGCACTCAGCAGCGCACTTGTTTGAGCAACTTCACATCATATAAAAATGTTTTCCTTTCTCCAATTCTAAAGGTCAGGTGATGAGGGCTGTTCTCACCCAAAAAAAAAAAAAAGGGCGCAAGCCATTGGCTTACGATAGTGGCCATTTAGATACAGTAATGTAAGGATATTTTCCATGGGAGCAGCAGGGTTTGCAATACAGAAATCTTCCACAATCACTATGTTATCCAGTGACACTATGTAGATCATGCAGTATTCATCATCTTGGACAAATCCAAGTCTACCCTCACCACTCAGCAAGCTCTGGGGTATGAGGTAATACTATCGAACCACTCCATTAACATGGCAAGATGCCACATTGTTAACCCACCTATATTTCTTTAGGAGCCAGTGTAGGAAGGGGACTATGTGCACAATTATACTACGTACCAGGACACATTCGACAATCTCACCATGGTTCAGGAATATCCCTTAGAGCAGTGTTGTCCAACTCCAGGTCTTGAGGGCAGGGATCCTGACAGGTTTTCAGGATACCCCTCGTTAATATTTATGAGGAAACATGTGCATACATGTATTCATTTTATGCACATTTATCTCATGAATATTATTGAGGGGTATCCTGAAAACATAACATGGATGCGCCCTCAAAGCTTGGATTTGGACAACCGTGGGTCATCAACGATTGATCAGAACTCTGCATATCGGCACATAGGGGCAGCAGTGGTGCGTTATAACGAGCAGGAATTTGACGTCATGTCAAAATTACGATTGCCCCAACACTATTTTGCACAAGCAGCAGAATTGGTGGCATTAATAACAGCATAAGAAATGTCGAAGGGGTGGTGTGTTACCATTTATTCAGATTCAGCATATGTTACGTCCACAGTGCACTCAGGGTTGTAATGATGGAAGAAGAGAGGGTTCTGGAAAAGTGATGGCACACTAGTGTGACATGCAGATTTACTTTCAAGATTAATAGAGGTACTGCCTCTTCCCTCAGCATTGGCAACCGTAAAGTGCGCAGCGCACACAAAGGGCACAGATTTAGTTTTCTGGGGTAATGGCGCAGCAGATACAGCAGCTAAAGAAGCAGCATATTTACCACATGTCACAGGACAAGTTCCTATGTTCACAAAACGTTATTGGCAACAGGCGCTGCTCACTGACCCTTACAATGCTCTGTCCATAATGCAGATAATAGAGCTACAGGGACATGCTCTTCAGCATAAATGGGACGTATGGGCCCGACACACACACAACCAAAGAGTACATTGCAGCAGACCTCTAGGAACAATGATTCATCCCAAACCTACAGGAACATTTGGCCGAATTAATCAACAGCTTTGTTACCTGCCAGCAGTAGACCGCCGGGCACACAGTTAAAACACTAAAAAGCAACACTCCCATGCCCCTCAGGGCCGTTCTGACATTTACACATAGGCCCTCATTACAAGTTTGCCGGTAACTTTGTTCCCAGACCGGCAAACTACAAGTCTGTGGGCAGGTGCCGTTCCACCTGCCAGAGTTAGAACGGCATCCGCCCGCAGGCTTTCACGGAAGCACCGGCACCGTTATTAACAGTGCCGGTGCTTCCGTGGTCTTCATTGCATCCACGGAAATGGGGATCAACCTTTTACCGGCGCTTAACTTCCCAGACCGCCAAGGCTGTAATTCCAGCACGGTTTCCACCGGACGCGTAATGAGGGCCATAGACTTTGTGGACATGTCTACCAGGTGTAAAAGCTTTCGCTTTTTGATGGTGGTGGTTTGCCCATTTTCCCGTTGGCTTGAGGAAGGATCCTATGCCCATGCTGATGCCAAATCAGCAGCAACATTTCTGGTATGCAAGATCCTTCCTCGCTGGGGGCTGGAGGGGTCTGAGGTGTTGAGGTCTGACAATGAGCCACATTTTTTCAATGACCTCTTCAAAGAGATAACTTCTCTATTGGGCATAAAACACAAACGATGTTTCGCATACCACCCTCAAGCCAACAGAATTGTGGAACGTCTTAGGAAGATGTGTGAAACTTCACAAGAGCTGGCTTCACTGCTTGCCACTTGCTTTGTTCGCCCTGCGTAATCAGCATGGCTCTGACCACTACATAATCCAGCACGAGATCGTTACAGGCAGGAAGATGCGAGTACCGCTCACTCCTGCACGTACGATCTTGGATGCTCACAGCTCTGGTGAGGTATTGGGGGAGGAGTTCCGGGGATATCTCAAGGAACCTACCAATAACTTGATATTTCAAGACAGGTTGCACCCCACACAAGCTGGCCGGCAGCACCATCTGCGGACATCCCCACACAGCAAGAGGAAGAGGCTCTGCTGAAGCAGCCGCCACTGTAGCCAGGGCAAAGAATGGAGCAAGCCCTGCTTTGTGGGCCCTTTCACAGTCACCTAGCCATCCAACCGACTGTCAAGGTGGAACGCAGGCTGGTATGGATAATCGTGACAGACTTCCGCAGGGACAAAGGCAACAACCCCCGTCCAGGAGAGATCACAAGCAAAAAAAGTATTATTTAATTAACTTTCAGGTTTTTTTTTTTTTTTTAACATCAATTAGTATTAACAGGAGACTGGACTATTTTTTTTCTCAGCCCCACAGCACAAAGCCGGGTGGCGCACAGGAATACATGAATTATGCATTGTATGCTATTGCTTTCTGTTTTTACTCTACTTCCTTTCCTGTTTAAGTAGAATGGGTCTTGTTAGTAGGCAGTAGTAATGTTTTACATGTGGCACAAAACGTTTATACAAAAGTGATCAGTAGTAAAAGAGAGGTTCTGGCCTCCAAACTACTTGTGGGAAGTGGGAGATGACACTAATAACATTTGGTAGAACCACGTGAGCGCAGTGAGATGGGAGAGAGCAAATATCACTTACTATGTTATGTTCCGTTATACCACATGCGAAAGGCAAACCCAAGACATTCATCCCTCAAGAAATACCAACACGAACAGCAGACTGTTTAGTTCATCCAGCTCTGTGCAACGTTTGTGGGCTGTTCCAGGGACACAAGGTCCAAGTACAATGGGTAGGAGTAGCACTATCTTTATGAGGATATATACATCAAACTCAAAAAGATTTCAGAAAAGGAGGAAACAGAGCATTTGGTGCTGCATTACGAGACAAAGTGGTCCAGAACGAGGGAGCTCTCATTCACAACACACCACACTGTCTCCGGTGAACGAGATATGGCACACACTGCCATGGTGCATAGCTAGTCCCCAAATGCATATAGAGGGTTCGGTGTTCTATAATGACGAATGGGCGGAAGGCTTGATAGGATCTAGGGTAGAGGGATCAGCAATGTTTTCTAAAGTAGCAGTGCACATGAATAACATGTGTTAAAGGCATTGACCTGGATCGATAAAAATAAACAGTGCAAATAAAAAAGCGCTCACACGCTACTCTATGTTTCACACCAAAAGGGACCATCATCCTGGCCAGTAATAAAGCATGCCAGAGAGTAATGGAGCTCCCGAGCATGAGAGCAGGGACGACAGCCCCGATTAACTTCTTTGGGCCTGCGGCACCCAAGCGTAGACCCAGCTCCCAACACACTGGGGCAGATGTTGCTCCCTGGTCACTTCGCATTCACCCACACTGGTTGTGCCCCAGTCAGACATTTTACTAGTTTCTGAGCATCTTACTTTTCAAGGAATGCCTCCAACGCGCACTAAGAGATCCCTGAACTTGGATATAAACGTGAAGTTGCATTGGTGCTGCATTTAAGTCAGCAGCAATTCCTACTGAGTTTTTACTTTTTTCCAAAGCAGCGGCAGATAATCTGCTATGAGTTGAAGGAGATGGGGAGAAGGAAGGATCATCAGTTAATAAATTAACTGAAGGGGGGCTGGAGGTGCAGATTCAGCGGTCCACGGGGAGCAAGTACAAGCTACGAGAAATATTTGAGCAAGAACTTAGGCCCAGGTAGCGATGCAGTGTCACAAGGGTTGGTGACATTACCTGGTAGCTAGAGTATACATATAGCCGTCCCACACTTTAGGAAGCCAGTAAGGAGGGTGCGATCCAAACAGCACACATGTAGATGGGTAGGGTCAGAGGGAATGAGGTTAATACACGGCTTGGTTTTATGTCACTTAGATTGCATTAAGTAGCATTGACAGTTGTTGCAGTGAGCAAGAGGATGGCTATATTGGGACCTGTTAGTGTTGAAAATTGAAGAGTACCATGATTTAGCTAAAGACTGAAGTATCCGCTTAATTGAGTTTTATTTTCACTACAGGGCAGAGGAGCTCAGCCAAACGGGGTCTAATTAATTGTTGCAAGAGAATCGTTTTTCAGGTGAATAAAGTTGCTTTCCAGACAGCAGGTGCCTTCTGAGACGATAAACCTATGACTACACAGTGGTTGCGAAGGAGACAGTATTGTGCACGAGGGGCAAATCATAGAAATGCCAAAATATAGCATTAGGAAGGGAGCAACAGAGCCCCCATTAACCAACAAGGCATTTTGTAACAGAGATAAAATTTGTTAGAAGGAATGATTCGAAGGAACAAATTTCTAGCAGCAGGCCTGCACACGCGATTATTTTCATGCAGCTGTCCATCGTGACAAGATAGATGGAAGGCTACATGTATGAACACGAGAGACACAGAGCGAGCAGGTGCAGGGGACTAGGGGATCCAATCAGGAGAAGGGGATAGCGTGTTCCAAGGACTGCAACATAGTTTTGATCTGGCTGATTTACACGCATAATATTACTGGTCGGTTTCAGTGGAATGGTATTGCCTGCCCTGCCTCCAGCATGGTGGTCCAATTAGCATTGAGCATTTTATCAACTTGCGCTATGAAGGATACCAGCCAATCAGTGTGTCAGGATTTGTGCTGCCCAACAGAGTATGTGGTCATCGAGGCGCAGTAACTCTTAAGGGTGGGAACAGTGAAACCTCCAAATGGATCATTTAATGTATAGGGTTCTTTAGGGGATTGATAACTAGCAGACAATAATCATGTTGGAATTATACTAATTGTTGCAATTGTAAACATTGTTAATTCCTCTTGAAAAGGTGTGGCCCGGAAGTGGCAATTTGAGAAATGGGTTTTCAGTTAAGTTCCACAGAGCAGTCTTGTTTTTTCTCCCAGCTGTTAATAAAACCTGTTTCATTTCATTGCTGCCAGTACACTCCTTCGTGACTTTTCTTTGGATTACCTTGGGTGATGTGAGAAACCTGAAGGTTTCGTACCCACTAGTCCCCGGAGATCTGTCATCCAGGTGGCCAGGATACGGCCATAGCTATTGGATCCAGTTACTGGGGGTGGACCAGTGGGGGGCGATCACCTGGATGGGGGGGGTCTTCAGGGAGTGGAAGTGGGACACCGAAGGCTGAGACGCGGTATCGCCTTCCTTGTGACACCTTTTCCCCATCCTACCCCGTAGGATATTTAAAAGCTCTACCTCCCTCCCTCCCCTTTTCCGACACAAACACTTTCTTACACTGTGAAAGACAACGGATTAACACCAGAGCCGTTTACCTGACATTTCCCAATACAAGGGTCAGGCAGAGTCAGGCAATTGACAACTACACACACCTGACAGCCCTTTCCCTTCCGAACAGAGCACTAGAACACACTTTGAGCAAGGCCAATCGTATGAGGAAGCAGCAATTGCAGGGCGGCAGTTCCAACTGAGACGAAAGGCGGCGAGACCGGAAAGAACAACAAGGAGGAAGTGCCCTTGCTCTTTACAACTCAGACCTGCGAAGCCTCCGTAAAAGGAATTATAAGACAGGGAATGACAGCTGGCGTGTGGTATAAGAGATGTCAACGGTGTGTGAGGCCCTCGCGCACTGATAGCCAAGGCTGGGGGACGTGCCTGCTACTGTGGTATCATCCTTGACTCCAGAGACAACAAAACACCAGGGAGTTCAACACAGCTGGTGAGTTGGAGAGAGCCGATAGTAAGCCAGACTGTGTTGAGCCAAAGGTTGCAATTGGCAACATTGTATGAACTCAAGGAACTTGTGAACAAAGAACCTGTGTGTGTTTGAACTTTTGGGAAAGCCCAGTGAAGGGCCAGCTGCACAGTGGTCAGGCACAGCTCGAACCCTCAGTCAAAGGACTCTGGTTGACCCCTTTATTGTTTCACCTACAAGTACCAGAAGGCCCTAGGAGAGGCCAGCGTGAGGTGTCAAGAGTGGTCCTAGAAGAGTCACGTCAAATCCCTTGTGCAATCGAAAGTCTCTGACCCATTGTCAAGTAGAGAGCCAAGGGAAGTGACTCCTGCACTGTGAGAAAGCAAAGTGAATTGTGTAGCTTGCAAACGTGAACCTGGCTGAGGGATGCCTGCAAAGTGGGGTGAAGCATAATACACGCGAGTACATTGTGTTGACAAGAGTGAACGCGACCGAGGGATGTCCACAGTGAATGATTGTTTAAAAAGACATCAAGACTCTTGAATGTTACAAGCTACTGATATTGTGAATGAAAGTTCGTAGTGAACCCGCCTGAGGGAGACCCACGTTGCAAAAAGGATCAGAGCCCGCTGAGCGGGATCCCAAAGGAGCAATTGCCCAACGTGAAAGATTATCAAAGTAACTTTTGTTTGTTTCTTGTTTATGGTCAAGCAGGCCTTCTAAGGCAAGAGACTTTGCAGAAAAGAGTCTTGGCCCCAGAAGGTCCTGGTATTGTTGAAAGGAAATGTAACCTCGTGCTGGCGAGACCCAGGACTGTGCTGTTCTCAGGAGTCCCACTTTGTCCCATGCTAAAAACGTGGGGAAGGGAGACCCCAGCAATACCATCCTGACTTATTTCATGAACACTTCTTTCTTTTGAACATTATCCCACGCTATTTTTGTGGCATAGCGGTAAGGATTGTCAATAGATTTTTTAGTATAGGCCCTTTTGATTTCACTAGACTCCACTTGGACGGTGTTATTATGATTTGATGGTTGTAGCTTGATCCTATCTTAGATTTAGGTTTAGATTAGGCGTTTATCTCAACCATTATACAATTTAATAAACACCCTTGAACTGTGATCATTTGTGTCTGTCTTTACTGTTGCTACCTTGAGTTCCTTACAGTGACCACACCTTTACATACCGATATTTCAACAAGCGGGTGATCACTGGACACGGGCTCTGTCTAGGTTTATGGAATTGCAGGGTCATGCGGTGCACCCTTACCTCCAGCGACTGCGTAGATAACGGCGGATCTGCCACTGCTTCCTTAATGAAACCCTCCATGAACTCTTCCATATTTTGCAACAGAATCGATTCCGGAACACCAGCAACCCAAATGTTGTTCCACCTGGATCTGGCCTCTAAATCTTTTTTTTTTTTTTAGTATGTACTATTTTCACCTCTTGTAAAGATCGTCAAGTCTGGCACATCTCCAAGCTGGTATCCTTCAGTGACCCAAATCTATGTTCCACCTCCGAGATCCGGACGCTTTCTTTCTCAATGCACTGTTGCATTCGGTCCATCTTAAAAACAAGACTGTCCAGCTTACCTTTGACGGATTCAAAGCATGATTTCATTTGGGCCAATATAATGGCCAGCTCAGCTCTCCCTCGGCATCAAATGCACCAGAAGCCGCTCCTTCCGACATCTCCCACCATTTCATCTGACCAAGCCACGGGATCCCTGGGCCTCGACACCAGCGGAAGACCTTTATGTGAAAATGAAAGTCAGGACTGACGCTTATTTCCTTTGGCCATCAGCGCAGTACTTCACTCCCAGATGTTCGGTAAAGCTGGGGGTCCAGTTTTCAGAGTATCTGATACAAAACAATTGTAAGACCTACAAGGGCTTCATCCACATCTCTTGCAGCCAGTTAACAAGCAAAACCGGGGCAGGTCCACCATAAAGCATTCAAAATCCACCCAGGAAGTATCCAAATGCAGCACAGTTCCTCTAACGGAGAGGAGGCACAAATCTCGCAGTTCCCTAAAATAAACCATCGGCTGAATGGCTACTTGAGAGTGCGTTGGGAGAGAGGGTCTGTGGACACCTGCCTGCGACGTACAATATTCTCTCCAGAGGTTCCAGATAAGTAGGTCTTCGCTGGGGAAGGGGGCCGTCAGTCTGCTCGTCTCTCTTCACAATCCAAGCTTCTGCAGGCCCAGAAATCATAAAGTATGGAGCTGTACACCCACTCGGCTCCGTAGCCGAATCGACGCGGGCCAAACCGCGCTTCCAGGTGGCAATCACAGGAGGCAATGCGCTGCACCTATGCAGTATATAGCCTCAGTATTCGCTGTACCGGCAGCGGATGATGCCGCCTAGGATCGCTGCCCTCTGTGGGGGCTCACCCGGCCATATACCCTGGGTGTGGGCCTGCTTGTCTCCCTGATTGAGCCGCAGCTCAAAGTAACGTGGCCATCTTAGTCAAGCACCACCTAGGGACCCCGGTTCACATTCTCTCATCACCATGTTGCTGAAAGTGAGATGTCTGCAAACTACAATATTCCACCTAGTTTGTGCAGTTCTGTGCCTGCTCGCTCCACTCTGCTTAGTTTCTTACTTTGTTTCCCCTTACATAATGAATACACAAAGCTAAGTAAAGGTTTACGCGAAGTAGCGATCAATAGTTCCATCCAGTTTGTAAATCTACAGACCTACTGCAATACCATAGACTGTAGACTCCAGAGCTCGCCCTGCTCTAGGAGTAGGATTGCATTATATATTAGCCACTGGGGAGAGTGCTGGCCAATCAGGAGGCTAGGAACGCAAGTGGAATCCACAAGTGCTGGCCCACCGAGCCTCTGCTCAGACTTCCACTGGTCCTTGGAGGCTGTGACCCAGGCCAGGTTGCGCCTGGAGTGCCTCACCTTGAACTACCTACCCCAACAGAGCCTCCCAACCAAGCTCTGCCTACGCACCTCTTGGCCCACCTCCTAGAAATTTTTATTTTCAATTGCAGACACGTATAATTCACGGACACGTATCATTTCTTTTTTAGGGAAGCATGAAATGTCCAAATCCTAGGCCCCTAAAAACAAAACCGTATCAGCACCCCAGATGGCGACAGAGTGCTAATGGAGATAAATACTGCTTTAGTGAGTGCACTGGGCTGGAATGCTGTGCTTGGTGTAAAGGTGTAGAAGGAGGAGACTATGCATATTTGTTGGCATAGACTTATTTTCAATAAAATAAAGAAAAAACCTCTCCCCCCGCCCCCAACTCCAAGAGGGGTTTCCCTGCCTCAAATAAGAAACTAAGGAATCCGTCAGAATGTCCAAGCAAATGGAAAAACAAAATAAAAATATTCTGATGACGATTCATGCTGGTTCTGCGCCTCCTCATCGTGTCAGTATACTGCGATGGGTATTCACTGCAGTCAGCACTACTCTCCCTCGTCACAGTCATGGGGTTTTCACTGATCTTACAAACAGACCTAGGAGAGGTTACCTTATTAGAGGAAGGTAAGGGAGGAGGTGGGAAGGAGGTGTGTGTTGAGAATACCATATTCTCCCCAGGTTGTCACTAGTCCCATAGGGGGTTTCCGTCCCCATGAGATCCCCTCGCTCAGACCCCCAGTGGGACTATCTGGTAACGGCCTCAACTCCTTGGGCGCATGGGAAGGAGCTGCCCTTAGGGGAGAAGTGATGACATCTGGTGATTTGTCACATTGGGCCTACCTGGCTCGGACTTGAGGACCGTTACTAGCTCTGCCCTCCCCGAATGGGATATGTAACGCTATATTGAAAGCAGTGGATATCAATGACAGACAAGGGCCATCGTGTACACCTGAAGTTGACATTCCCTGCATATTACAACACCATACTATGTACTTAGTGTCCAGCTATGACTTTCCTTTTTCATTGTGACCTTTTACATTTATGAAACTTTTAAACTTCACCACAGCAAATGATGGGGCAATGCTGGAAGAAGATGGGATCATATTTGCGAATTACGCAGATGACACACAATGCGCCATACCTATCTCAGGATCTTATCAAGAAGATGAAGCCCTTATCAACAATATATACCTGAAAATTCAGGAGTAGATGGTATCCAATGGGCTGGCGCTGAATAGCGCTAAAACGGAGCTTATGCTGGTAGGCTCCCCCAGTAAATTAGAAAAACTGGATGCCAACTTTAAGTGCCTCACAGTGGATAATTGTGTTATACAGGTTCTACCCAAGGTTAAGACCATGGGCGTCTATCTGGATAAACACATGAATATGAAGGCCCAAGTGAACGATCTGGCTTCATCTTCATCCTATTTTATCAAACTCTTTCACCACCTTAGACCATTAATCTCAGAGAAAAATGCAGAAACTCTGGCTAGAGCCATTATTGGCTCAAAATTGGATTATGGCTGCAGTCTCCTAGTAGGTATTCCGAAGGTTGAGATTCAACATCTTCAAGCGATTCAGAATGGGACGGTAAGAGTGGTAAAGGGCTTAGGTAAAAGGGACCATGTCTCCGAGGCGCGTAGGAGCTTGCATTGGCTGCCGATTGCAGCAAGAGTCCGGTTTAGGCTCCTTCTTATCACACACAAATGCATTATGGGTCAAATGCCTTTGTATCTGAAGGAAGTAATTGTTCTAAAAGACAACGTGAGGACTTAAAGATCTGATCACACCAATATTCTTAGAGTCCCTTGGAGTAATTCTAACAAAGCAAGAATGGGCTTGTTTCAAGTAGCGGCTCCCATTGCGTGGAATGCCTTGTAGCCCACCCTCCGAACAATGGCATCAACAGAACACAAATTGCTGAAGACTATGCTCTTCGTTTAAATCTTGGGTTCATCTGCCATCTCATTTTATTAGCGATTGTCTTTTGGTCTTTCTCCGTTTGTTAGTTTGCGCCCATCAGCCTACGGGTACCAGGTACGCGTTACAAATGAATTAACATAACATACGGGACACTGCCATGTGCAACACCGGCTGCACCCAGCTGTACAGCCCCTTGCAATGAAAACTGTTTTCAGAGCCTTTTTATCATATCTATTTATTTTAGCCTATTCATGCAGCTAACCTTTACATTTTACAGACGCTTACATCACTAACCCCTTACTAGAGGTCAGAGGTACACAAAAATGCTGGATTGTTGCTCATTTTGGGTCATAGGTACAAAAAACTTCTAGTGACAAAAAATATTTGCACACAATTGCTAATCAAATAAGTATGTTTGCTAATCAAGAAAAAGATTAGCAAACTCTGCTAATCAATTTTTTTAAACAAAGGTATGCACTGATTTGTTTCACATGTGCTCTATTAATACCTTTAGTTATGTTCTGGTTGCCTGTAACATACTTTGTTCACTCTTACCAAGGGCAAATCATTTTTACTCTTCAATTTAATTTAAAGTCTAATTATAAAAACATTACGAGTTTGGCGGTGCAGTAAAAAAGGGACAGTAATTCCATTACAGCCAATTTTTGACAGTAACAGAATTACTACCACGGTTACCGCACCACCAAATTTGGTGGTAAAGTTGAGGAATAATAATAATAATCTTGGACTGGACATCATCTCCAGGTAGCAAAAACTGGAGGTGAATTGTTCAATTTACCCTAGGAGTCATGAATTTACAAAAATGGGGATTTACACCGCTGTACCACCATCGTAATGCCATGGTTATGCTATGGGAATGAGCAGTGGTAAAAAACAACTTTTGGCAGCAATAGGCAGATTTACCACAAACCTTGTAATGAGGCCCAGTGTTTATAATAATTCCACCTTAAAACCTTATCTGGGGTACGGAGGAGTATGCAAGGTCTAGTTTAAACATCCATTCAACCTTAACTTAGAATCAATGCAATAAATAGTCAACGGCAGCAGGGCCCTGGGTGAGAGATGGTCATTAAACCAATCACAGTGGGGAAAAACCTGGTTCAAATTTTCAAGACTACAATTAGAACGTCCAAGCCAGCCTCTCCAATCAATGCAAGTGCAGTCAAAACAAACAAAATTTAAAATCACAAAATGTGCAACTAAAATAGAAACTCAGCAAAACATGTCCCCGTAGAGGTAACCCAGAAGGGTATTTAACATTTTTTTATGTAGCGCTTTATGCCGGGTTCCTCCAGCGATTCTAAGTGATCCGACTGCGGCCGATTTTGCTGCGGCCGGAAAGTTTCCATGAGAAAGGTGCGAACTACCAAAAGTTTGCACCTTTCTCATGCAAACACACTTACATACTACGGCGGCTGCAGGGGTTTCCCCCGCAATCCCCACTCACTATACTGTAAAGTTTTTTTTTTCGTTTGCGGGTGTGCTGCGGGGGTGTCCCCCGCAACACCCCGCTCACTATACCACACAGAGTTAAATCAGAGATGAATCACCCAGAACACCTGGCCTGGAATTCTACTCATGTGGCCAAGGAAAGGCAGACGCTTTCTGATCCTGACCGTGGGGGTGGTGTTCTGCTGGAGGATCACATGGGAGGGTTGAGGGGGCAGGTGGCAGTCAGACAGGGAGAATGGAAAACCCCCTTGTTTATCTTTCCCCAAGACCTCAACCTTATAGTCTATAGTAATGTAAAAACTGTTAGAAGGACTTCAAGTCCCACAATTCCTGGGATGAAGAAGACTACAAGTTGCAGCCTATTAGGAATAATGACCCAAACCTGAGGGATACTGGGAGGCATAAAAGACCCCTCGGGTGCAGGCCATTAAGAAGAAGAAAAGCAGTAGCAGAAGGAGGACTTGTAACTCTGCCACGTGGCAGCAAACAGAATTTTCCAAGCAGCCGAGACACCGGCACCATTGTGGTGTGTGAAACTGATGCTGGTCGTGAGAGGGTCTCCTATGCTTGAGAAAACAGCTGCAGAGGTCGTGCAACGGAAAGCGCACAATTTAGCAGTTTTCCCTATGGTCAGAAGAGCACCGCTGGCAGGCGAGCGCCGCATAGCTGTGGAAGCCAGGAAAGCTCTAAAATTGACACACTCAGGCAGTGGGAAGCCGCTAAGTAGAGGCTGCCGGGCCGCGCAGGGAACTTGAAGTAGAAGACCTGGAGGCGAACACAGGTGCACGACAGACCCGACGAGTTCACTGTTACATTGTGGCCACGGAGTGCTCTGCAACCGCCCATTAACCAAGTCCAGGGATGTGAACCTCAGAAATTAGATAATCAGAGTAGCGTTAAAGAAGAGGAAACCTTTTGAATACCAAACTAATGTACAGAGGGCTAATAATTCTGCTGAAGACCAAGCTGATTTAAAAGGGAACAGACGGCAGAACAAGAACTTAATAATCAAACCAAAAGGGGGAGATAACATAGTGGGTTATATTAAAAGCCTACAACAAGAAAAGGCAATAACCCGAGAAGAAGATACAATCCAGTATTGCCAAAGCCAAAAGAGAAGCATACCAAAGCAATTCAGAAACAACCCGTATTACCCAAGCCAAAAGAAGACAATTGAGAATTTCAATGTTTGTAAAAAAACTATTGGTCATAAGTAAAGGAAGTCATAAGAGGAGATGGCTTAAATCTACATTGCCAAAGCCAAGGAAATGTGTAAGTGGGAAAGAATCATTAGCATTTGGTTAATGACAAAATGTGGAAACAAGAGTGGCAGGAAGGCTGCCCTTCTGATAAAAGGTATTCAGGAGGAGTGAAGCATAGCCTGTATTGCGTGTGGCAATCACATATGTGTAATAAACAGCACCAGTGTGTCTTAAACTTCATGTTGTGAAGCAAGAGACATTGCTAAAGTGTTGGAAGCTGACCGTTACCCCAGAAGTACTTTTAGTTAGTAGTTTGTTCTGGCCTGGCAGGAGAGAACAACAGATCAGAGAACTTTGTAGCAGTAGGCTGGGCAGGGAAGTAGACCAGGTGGCAGATGTTGAAGTACTGTGATGTGGGTAAAATTCTGGAAGAAGCAGTTGAAGAACCACTAGAGTGCATTGTGGTTCAATATAGAATCACCCTAACAAGTTGCACTGAAGCAAATGCTATATGAATTGCTACAGAATTATACATTTGTGTTGAAACTAATGAAGTAGGAAAATATTCTTTACTGATAAGTTGTTTCAAGATCATGATTACAAGTGAACGTGGAAAACATGGTTGCACACCTGTCAACTGTTGGTTGAATGCAAGTTAGAACTTTGTGTTATCAAGTTGGAGCAAACACAAAACCAAAGTGGACATTTATGTTATGAGGCAGGAGTTCCTTATCCTTTTGGAACAGCTAAACAAAATCCTGCTTGAATCTGTGGAAGGTGAATTCACCCAGATTATAAGGAGGAACAGCTATGATGTGAACCTAACTGTTATAGTTGTTGCTTTTGAACCACCATATATTACCTTGTTAAGTTGGTGTGTGTACAAGTGTAAGGGACAGAAACCTTTTGTTAAAGTGTTTCCTTTAGTTTATTTTAGGCAGGGAAGTCCTTGTCAGGGAAGGGATAGTGAGGGGTTTATCCAACCTTTTGAGCTATAAAATGCCACCTTTTGAAAAACCTTCACAAAGTTGTCTACCTCACATTAAGCAATGTGATTATTATTACCAAAGATGGTCAGTTTACCGTCCTCTAAAGAATATAAAAGATAACTCGGCCAAACCAGCATTTGACCAGGAAATTAGTTGTAGGTTTGAGCACTGAGCACTTACCTCTCTGCACTATTTTATCGTAACACTGGCATTTCATGAAACAGTACTAGTTTCGAAAAATAAGGACTTCATTAATCATCAATAGATAATTCTGCTTTCAAACCTCAAGACACGCAATGCAAGTGTTGCTATACTTTGTGATCGGCCAGGTTTGCTTGTGTATTAAACATTAAAATATATACAGAGGAGATCAAACGTACAGATATGTGAAGAGGAATAAGGAAGGGCATATTGAGTGACTTGGCCTCCTTCATATATTAACATCCCATTCTGCAACACGCGTTAAGAAGTTAACCAGATTCAGAGTGGTGTGATGAATCTGAAGTATTCATCCCTTCCAACCAGGAGGGAGCCACCCCATTTGAGGCGAGGGAGGTGAGCCTGCTAGGCAAAACCCTCCCTAGGGGTCTGGGCAAGTGGGATCTTACTAGGAGTGACTCCCATCTACAGCACAAGGACTCCCATAACTAAGGAACTGCCTTCAATGAAGACAGTGGGTCTCATTACAAGTCTGGCGTTAACCACGCCGGTAAAACCGTCAGGTTGCTGCCGTACTTTTACATTTAACCGGAGCCTGGCTTTCCGTAAACACCAGGGCATTACAACCCCGGCGTTCCGGGAAGTCATGCGCCAGTGGGAATGGAGACCACGGAAGCAGCGGCACCATTAATAACGGTGCTGGTGCTTCTGTGAAATTCTGCGGGCGGGTGCTGTTCCGCCCGCCAGGTCTGACCCTGGCGGACGGGGAGGCACCCGCCCGCTGAGTCTTGATGTGCCAGTCGGCTTACTGGCACCGTTGTTTCCAGACCAGCACAGTCGTAATCAGGCCCAGTATCTACTTATATGGGAGAGAGGAAGAAAGAGAAAGAGAGGCAGGTGAGTTTCTGGCGACGTGACATCCAGGAAGGGCAGAGCCGGCGGTAGCACGAGCACAGTGAGAAGAGAACGAAGGATGCCAGAGGACCAGCATTACATGAGGTGGACAAGCTGCTGCAGAGCGTAGACAGAAAAGTCATCTCCACTGGTGGCAGGACCATGCTGAGGTCATGGTGGGCTGGGAGTCCGCTAATGAATGACTACACCAGAATCCTGTCAAGGAACAAAGCCTTGAATCAGTTCTGAGACACACCTTCCGGAGCCGGTAGTAGCAGAGGGTCCGTCAGAGCAGTACCCACATGGAGAAGAGAACCACAGGTTAACGGAAGAGCTGTTGGAGCGGCCTTCGCAAGCCGAAGAGAGAAGGAGATACCGAAGAGTTACCTCGTGGAGACGCCACCTGCAGTGAGCAGACCCAACGCAGATACAGGTTGCAGGGTTGCTCGGGAAGAGGAAAAAGAGTGGAACGAAGAGAAGTAAAATAGAAGTGTTGCTACGGGAACCCAAGAAACCTGCGCCAAACACTATTATCAATAAAGCAGCAACAGGGTCAGGAGGACCCCATTGAAGTAACAACTGGAAATGAAACATGAGGGTTCAAAAATATATATATATACAGAGAACTGTACAATTGGACAGAAAAGGGAGCCGAGAAGAATCCCTTGTATAAACAGAACTTTACGTTTAAACCATTATCTAAAATGTATACAGCTCACAAGGAGTGTGAAGGGGGTGAATTATAGAACTTTGCTGTGAGATAACAGATGAAGACATTTTCACAGTCAAGGAAATGTAAGGAACTCATGGTGGCAACAGTAAAGACAGACAAGTGATCACAGTTCAAGGGGGTTTATTAAACTGTATGCATGTTATGTTACCTCTTCTTGTAAAGCGCACGGTCACCCGAAGGTATAATGGTGCATGGGTGAGAAAAACGCCCAATCTAAACCTAAATCTAAGATGGGAGCAAGCTACAGCCATGAAATAATATTAAGGCACTCCTAGTAGCGTCTTGTCTAATATAAAGGGCTTATACCAAAAAACCTATTGCCAATCCTTACCACTAAGTTACAAAAGTGTGTAGGATAATGTTCACCAGAAAAGAAAGCAGTGTTCTCAAAATTATAAGTCAGGATGGTATGGTATGGCTGGGTCTCCCTTCCCTACGTTTTATGCACGGGACAAGGCGGAACTCCTGAGCACAGCACACTCCTGGGCCTCTTCGGCACGAGGTTCGCAATTCCATTCCAAGATACCAGAACCTTCAGGGGCCAAATCTCTTGTCTACAAAGTCTCTTAGCTTAGAAGGCATGCTGGATCACAACAACAAACGTTCCTTCAGTGATCTCGCACCTTGGGCGATTGCGCTTTGTCCTTAGGACCTCCCTTCACCAGACGCGGATCCTCCTTACAAAGTGGGCCTCCCTCCATCGGGCTCACTACGGCCCTCTTTAACACAGTTCATACTTTGCTTTATCTCATCAGAAAGCGAGGCTTCCAGCCCCCTAGCTTTCTTTCGGCATTTCTCGGTCAGGTTCACATAGCCACCTTGAACACAGTTCATGAATTTCAAACAGTTCATGGTTTACATCTTTCTCCTAGCTTTCTCTTGGCAATGGGTCAGAGACTTTCGATTGTACAAGGGATTTGACAGGACCCTTGTAGGACCACTCTGACACCTAACGCTGTCCTTTTCTAGGCCCTTCTGTTACTTGCAGTTTCAACACAAAACAAAAGGGGCCATTGAGAGTCCTTCGAATGAGCCCTCCTGCGGCGCCTGACCACTCTGCATCTGGCCCTTGTCTGGGCTTTCCCAAAACTTCAAACACACACTCAAGTTCTTTCTTCTCAAGTTTCTTGCGTTCATATAATGTGGCCACTTGCAACCTTGGGCTCAACACAGTTCGGCTTGCTATCAGCTTCCTCCGACTCACCGGCTGTGTTGAACCCGTTTGCTTGTCTTGCTTCTGGAGTCAAGGACGGTACCACGGTAGCCAGTGTGCCTCCCCACCACAATGCAGGAAGGCTCCTGTGCACCACTGACATCTGTTCCTCCACACACCAGCTGTAACTCCCGGTCTTATGATTTCCCTTTCAGAGGCTTCACAGGTCCGAGTTGAAAAGGGCAAGGGCAGTTCCCCCTTTGTCATCCCTCCAGGTCTCGCCGCCTTTCTCCTCCATTTGAACTGCCGGTCCGGTATAGCCGTTTCCTTGTGCGTTCGGCCTTGCTCAAAGTGTGCTCTTGCACCCTGCCTTTTATCCCTGTGGGAAGTAAACGGCCGTCAGGTGTGCATGGTTATGGTCAATTGCCCGACCCGTGTGTTGGGACATGTCGGGTAAATGGCTCTAGTGTTAGTCCGTTGTCTGTTACGATGTAAGAAAGTGTTTGTGTCAGAAAATGGTGGGGGGGGAGTAGAGCTTCTAAATATTCTACAGGGTAGGACGGGGAAAGGGTGTTACAAGAAAGGGGGTATCAGGTGATCCTAACCGACTCGTCCACCCCCAGGAACTGGATCCAATAGCGATGGCCGTGTCCTGGCCACCTGGATGACAGATCTCCGGGGACCAGCAGGTGAGACACCTTCAGGTTTCTCACAGAATTTAGGGCTATTTCTCTAATGAACACTTCTTTAATGGAACGGCTCTTGGCCCATCAACCAGCAGCAGAAGTCTCTGGTTATTTAGGTTGTTTTAATAATGGTAGGGCTAGATAAAAAGTAGGTTTTGACGGAGGACAATTGTTGATTTCTTTAGAGGACAAACAAGCACACTTTTTTTGTTTAGTAGGTAGGGAATGCACTTGTAGGGATAGTGGGGCCTTTTTTATCATTTAAAAATAAAAATCAGGTGTGCGGACCAGGATGGTCGCGTGAAGATGTAGCTCTGTCCCGAGCCATTGGGCCTAAGAAAACAAATTCTCCCCCGGTAGAGGTTGAAGCCAGCAGGCACGAAATTGGACCCCCGAGACCTGAGTGGAGGTGGAGGAAGCTGTGGGCTCTGCCCCTGAACGGTGCTGGAGTAGCGAGAAATAGTGGTGACCCAGAGAGCCCTAGACAGGAGTTGTGTTGCTCCCTCCGAATAAAGGCACAAAGCACTGTGGTGCCCCTCTCCACCCTCCTCGCCACAGACAGCGGAGCGAGCTCAGGTGGGTGACCCGAGTGGCCATCCGGGGCCCCCAGGGTGGCAGTGGGAACCTCCACAGCCACTAGCGGAGAGACAAGAATCCCGCGCATTTGGGCGGAGAGAAGGCCGGTGGAACGCGGATGCATGGAGTATCGGTATACCCACGTGGAACTCTGCGCAGACCCGGCTCGAGTGTCCAAGTGAGGGCACGCTGTGGACCCCAGAACAGGAGGCAGAGGCAGCTGCCCCAGACGACGGAGGCAAGCACCGGTGACTCCCACAATTGACTCTCACAATTGAGAAGCAAGCAGAAGGTAAAGGCGGCATGCGTGGAGCAGCGGGGCGGATCGACCAATGGCGGACCAATCGGTTTAAATATTTAAATATTTTTTGTTCAGCAAATGGGCTGAACCTCTGTGTCTTTAAAATAGCCCATAGTCTCTTTCTTGTTGTTGTTGGGACCAATCAGGGAGTCATCCAGGGACGCACAGACCTGCGGCAAAGGTGCAGAGCCCCAACGATCTCAGGCACGGCTGAGAGGAGGCCCCCATCTGGGTTGCGAGAGTGAATCAGCACCTTGCTGTCAGGTGAGAGGCCCCGGGGGGAGTTGGGAAGGAGAGCCAAGGCCCGGGGAGAACTTTGAAGGCACGGAGTGCCAATACCTTTCACACTCAGGCCCTGAGAGTGAACACGACACGCAGAGGCTCCCAGGGGAGGGTGGATCCAAGTAAAGTGCCGCAGCGGGAGAGCGCCTGGGGGCGACTACGTTATACCCACATTCCATCTTAAAGGCCCGGTCCCACGCGGCCTACAAAGGAGGCCGAACTGATGAGGCATAGGCCAGTGGGGGAGAGGCACCTGCTGAGTAAATAAGTCGGGGTGATTTAATCTACTGAGGTGTTCGACTTGAAGCAACAAATAAGCTTGGGCAGGGTGGAGGCCTGAACCAGGTGGGAAGTTTAAGCAGCCTCCACGCAACTGAGGCGCATCGAGAGGCAAACACCTGGTCGCAGTATCGGGTCCCAGCAGGGGGGCTCTTAGTCTGATCCCAGAGCCCAGCACAGACTGGTGACAGACGTACAAAGCCAGGTGGAGGCGCCCAGAGTGAGACCCAGGTACAGATGCCCAGCCACTGTCAGTAAGTGGAGGGCAGCAGACCGAGCCCTCAACACCATATTGCCTATAGCCAATGAAGAAAGGGGCCCGCACCCCACCGGAAGACTAGGGAGTTGCCCTGGAGGAGACACGAGGGCAGTCCGCAACCACGAAGAGCCTCCCCACAGGGGTCCTAGCATTGCAACGCTTCCAGAGAGACACAGAGAAAATTCTGGGGGGGGATCCCTTCCAGCGCTCACGAGATGGCGACCAGAGAGGACACCCCCGCGCTCACCAGAGAAGATCTGAAGGACATATTCCACGAGATTAAAGCAAATCAGAACGGACATTCAAGCATCCATTTGTGACACATGTTAAAATCTCCCCTCATAATAAGGAGGCCCTCCGCCCTGTCTAGAATCTCTCCCGCTGCTCCTCTCCAAAACTGCATTTGACCAACATTTGGGCAGTAAACAGACACTATGGTTATTCTGGAATTTTCTATAGTCCCCGACACTACGAGTGCCCTCCCATCGGCTCGACCCAATACCACTGGTCTGATCCTTCGGTTCAATATGATCCCCACTCCTCCCTTTTTAAGGTGCCCCGATGCCCAGAATACTTGCCCAATATGCGCCCCCGGGCGGTGCCTTTCTTCCCCATGTACCGTGCGGGTTTCTTGTACCAGGAGTACATCTAGATCGCAATTCCGTATTTCTTTTCCCAGCAAAGAGCGTTTCGTGGGGGAATTAAGGCCTTTCACATTCTTTCACATTCTGGGAACCTATCTTGAGGACCTCCACCCGGCCTCCAATCTCAGGGTGTGCCATCTAGCCCCCTGGTTTCCCCTCCTGACCACTCAGTTTTAAACAGTACAGTGTCTTTGCTCCGCACCTTGGATCTGCCTATCCATATATAGAGCCCTATGTCCACCCTATCCCCCCTTCCCTTTTACCCCCCTGAAGATTGCACTGCCTGAGATGCCCACCCTCAGGTGTGCCACTTAAGGAAGAAGATTCAACCCCTCTGTTGTCCCCATTACCACCTCACCTCCCCCTGGCGGGGATTCTGCACTTTTAGGTACTCCCCTGGCTCCCTGACCTTCATTTCTTATTCCACCTCCCCTCATGCTGGGGGTGTTACATTTTTTGAATTTTCTGCCACCCTGCATCTTCTTCTTTGTGGCCTATGGGCTCCTTGGATCCCGCTGTTCCAATGGAGCCGCTACAGCCCCCTCCTGGTCTCCAGCCACCTCTTCGCTCTTGATGACCTGGAGCACCTGAAGTGCCTCTTGTCCACTGGTTACTCGATAATCTACTTCTCCACTTTCAAAAGTCAAGGCAAAGGGAAAGGACCACTGGTATCTGATGCCCTTGTCGGTGAGCCATTGCGTGAGTGGATGGCAGTCTCTGCGACGAGCCAGGGTCAGGGCTGACAGGTCTTGGAACACCTTGATTGTGTTGCCCTCAGAAAGGAAGCTCCACAGGTGCTTTGCTTTCTCAAGCACTTCATCTTCTCCTTGTATCTAAGGAAGCGGACCACTATGGACCTGTGGCCTCTCCCACCTCCGCCTTTATGGGCCCTTTCCAGCTGCACCTCCTTGCCCCCTTCAAGGGTGTACAATTGGTTTATCAGACCTTGTACCTTCCGTCCTACTTCGCCTGCTGACTCCTCTTTCCAGAACAAGGATAGATTACCAGTTCATGCAACAACACCATATTAATTTCCCGATCAGTTGGTAAGAATGGCCATGTCGGGTATGAAATCCCGGGAATCTCTGTGGCGATGTAATGACCTCCTCCTTGGGGACACCATTTTTGCAGAGGAAATTAAAGAGGCTATTGAAGAATTCTTCGGACTCAACAACACTGGAGAAGCCGAAAGGGGCATAGTATGGGATGCAGCAAAAGCAACATGGAGGGGCCTCCTCATCAGGGAGGGCGCCTCCAAAAAGAGAATCAGGACCTTGCTGTCCCAAAATCTTCGGGGGAAGAGATACGCCTCTTAGAAAGGGTAGAAGGTAAGGGGGACGTGGAGAGGGAGGAGGACCTAAGGTTGGCAAGAGGGAAACGTCAGGAACTAAGGGACATAGAGATGGGAAAGGTGCTCTCTAGAGTGCAATACCTGAAACAAAAATACTACGAGAAGGGGAACAAGGCAGACGCGCTATTTGGGCGGCGAGACTCCGAGGCCAGAGAGCAGAGAGATGGGTGACCACAATACGGGGAGAAGGGGTTCGGAGGCGATCAGAAGCAGGGGAAGTGGCTGGCAAATTCACCACATTCACGAAAACCTGTACGGGAAAGAGGGGGTCTCTGACGAGGAAACACTGGGAGCATACCTTGCGGGAGTGGCCATAGCGGGATTAAAACTGGGGAAGGCTCTGGGGGAAGATGGTTATATAGCAGGTTCTATAAGACTTTTGCAGGCCCCATGGCACGGCACCTGGCAGGCCTATTTTCTAACATCATGGCCACTGGGAGGGTCCCCCCAGTCTTTGGGAAACGCACTGATCACAGTTATACCAAAGGCGGATAAAGACCCCGAGAGCTGCAAATCCTACCGACCTATTTCTCTACTTTACGTGGATACTAAACTCTTCACAAGCATACTGGCCACACGGATGGAGGGCCTCATGCCGAGACCCATCCACTCAGATCAAGTGGGATTTATTCAGGTTAGACAGGGGGCTGACACCCTGTGCTAGACACTACACCTCATGGGAGCGGAGGGGAACCCATTGCTGGTGGCCATAGACGCTGAGAAGGCTTTTGTTCGGGTGGACTGGGGATTTCTTTATGGGGTACTCCAAAAATTCAGATACGGTAAGGGGATCGACAGGGCATCCAGGCATTATATGCAAACCCGACGGCCAGGGTCACAGTCAATGGGCGGTTGTCCCAGACATATCTGCTACAAAGGGGGACGAGACAGGGGTGTCCTCTGTCGCCCCTGCTCTTCGCCCTGACAATGGAAATACTGGCAGAGTACCTGAGAAAAACTCCTCAGGTAGAGGGCATCAAGGTTTGTAATAGAGAGTTTAAACTCCGGTTGTACGCAGACGACGTCATGCTGCACCTGACAAATCCGACCCAGTTCACACCCGCGGCCTTCAAGTTAATCGAAGAGTAATCGAAGAGTATGGGAGGTTCTCTGGGTTGAAGGTGAACATTGGAAAATCAGTGGTCTACCCATTTGCTTTCGATACCATTAGAAAGGTAGAATAACTGGTACCTCTGGAGTTGCAGACCCAGGTGGAGGGGGTGAAGTACCTCAGGATCAATATTGTTCGACCTGGACAAGACCTGGGCCGAGCCAACTACCCTCCATTGTTTGAAAGGTTGTTTACTGAAATGGAAACATGGGGGAAAAGGCATCTGTCTTGGTTGGGGGGCTTAATGCAATAAAAATGAATCTCCTCCCAAGGGTACTACACCTTTTCCAAATGCTTCGGATCCAGGCACTTGACGCATACCTGAAATAAGCCAAACGACGTATTAGGAGTTTCATTTGGCTGGGTCGGAAGCCCAGGGTGGGATATGGGACACTCATCTTGCCAAAGAAGAGGGGAGGAGTAGACCTGCTAGACCTCATGACATATTATAGGGCGGCACAGCTCAGGGCAATGGTTTGTTTGTTTTGTTTGTTTTGTTTTATTCGTATTTATATAGCGCACAGCAGCCCGAGGACATTGTGGCATTTGTTACAGTACAATGCTTAGTTACAGAGTAAAGAGGCATGCATTTGTTACATAGCAGGGATACAATATATATACAAGGTTACAATATAGTTATATTACATTTGTGATGTCCCGCACTTGAGGGAGGACTCATACAAACAATGGGTATTCCTTGAAAATCAACACTTAATCCCGGCAACAGCGGGGGAACGGCTCTGGGTCCCAAGGAATAATCTAAAACGGATTAGAGACCTTCCAATACTGGGGGTTCTATGGGAAGTCCTGGCTATGGGGGGAAAGGGAGAGGGAATTACTACCTGGCCCTCCCTCATGAGCCACATTTGGGTGCCACCAGTTAGAAATCCCAGAGGTCGAGCGCTACCAGTCCTGGTTCGAGGGGCGACTGACCAGGGTGGGTTAACTAGTACAAAAAGGGGAATTTATATGCATTCAGAAGCTGGAGGAGGCAATGGGAATAGGTCAATTGCCTGTGTCGTTATACCTCAGGCTAAAAGGGATATTCATAATCAGGAAAGTGGAAGGAGCTCATCCAGAGGTATCTCACCCCAGTCGAGAAGGTTCTTGATGGGTATGCAGACATGAAAGCCCTCATTTCACGACTCTATGGGGCATTGCTAGAACCCAGGGGGCATTGCTAGAACCCAGGGATGGGATAATAGAGGGACTCTGAACACGCTGGGAGAGACCTAGGCATGGTAATAGGGGATAATATGTGGCAGCTAATGTGCAGGTGTGCCTTTAAGACGTCCATCTCATGCCAATACAAGCTACATGCGAAAAAACTGCTTCACCGATGGCAATATGACCCAGTGTGTCTGTCCAGAATGTTCCCAACGGTGGACCCCCCACTGCTGGCATGGATGTGGACCCAGAGCTGACTATTGGCACATGTGGTGGGCTGCCCCAAGGTACAGTGTGTTTTGGGCAGAGGTCTTGGGGTGGATAAGGGATGCAGGAAGGGGAGCGCACAGTTTGGATCCTCCATTTGTATTGTTGGGGTTAGAGAAGTGCGAAGATAAGTGGCGTGCGCCCCCACCTCTAGTGCATTTTCTTCTTCTGGCAGTACGAGCATGCCGGTCCAGATAATGGAAAAGAGGGTTCCTCCCCACGGTACATGAGTGGTCCAGCACGCCCAAGGACATATACCTAAGGGAAAAATCACAGAAGCAATCCACGGAGGTAGTTCCTCAGTGGAATCAGAATGGTTACAGTTCCATAATAGGTTCCAGTGAGGGAAATGGGGCCATGAGGCCCAGGAAGAGGGACCGACCCGGCCCGTCAAGATAATAAGCCCGAAAGGTGCGCCACAAACCCTGTGGGTACAAGGACTATAATATTGTAGCCCGCTCGGTCAAGAACCTACATACAAGAGCACAGTTCGGACATCTAACTGTCAAAACAAGAGTTCACCTGATTCCAGGAGGGGGTGGGGGGAATAATGGAGTAACGCGACATATGGTCTACTGTATTGTTAGAGGGTACGACCCTCCTGTTTGGTTTAATTGATGCATGACTGTCAAAACCCAATAAAAAAGAAACCTCTTTGGGTCAGCCTCCTTCTGGTTCGCCACAGTGGCCGGGAATTGGTATACAAATAGTTTGTTGTTCTAAGGTTAAATTCCTTCAAATTACGGTTTACTTAATTCCTACTATGTGGAACTTTTCCGATTCTAGAAGCACAGTTAGACTACATATTTGAAGTAGTCGCTATCAATGCTATATTGATTAGATCAGTGAAAGGTTTGCACTGCAGAGACAATTAACTGTTCCTGTTCTATTTAGGTGGATGTTCCCATTGCTGTGGTTATGCTGAAACCTTTCTACGTGAGGGGCACTTCACTGTGGCCCATGCTGGGCATGTGCTTTTTGATGGGAAATTGGACTGCTAAGGCATTTCTATGCCAGAGTAGCTTGCATTGCTGAGGCCTTTCATTCACCTGTTCACTGTGGGGTGCTAGCACTGGTTCATCGCATGCAGTTCCTCCTCTACGCGAGTGGAACGTCTACTGCTTGTGACCCACAACTTATCTGCTCTATGTGTGGCAATTGCGTGCTGTTATTGCCCACGACAGTCCCACTCTATTTGAGGAAAGCATGATCTACTGAGGTCCATGGCATTCCTTTTCTATTTTAGGAAGGGAGTGTGCACTTCTGCAGCCTATGCTGTACCTGTTCTATGCGAGAGGATCTTTCACAGCAAAAAACAATTCCTTATCTTTTCCGAGTACAGAAATCACCTATCCTTGCTCTGATTAATGATTCACACCATCTGTTCTACATGACGAAAGCTTACATTGCCGTTGCCCTGACTCGTCCTTTCCATGTTTGTGCGAGGAAAGTCTGCACTACTCCTACTCAAACTGACATGTTCTGTGTGAGCAAAGCATTAAAAAGATTATGCTGCTGTTGACCCCATTTTTTGCATGGAACTAAAGTTCAGATTGTTAGCGCTCCTCTCTTACATTTGTCAGACGGTGCTGTGCTACTTCATCATACGCTTGGTTTGTTAATTGTGACAGAAACCTGTTTTTCTGTCACCATGTGGCACGCTGTCGCATGATAATGATTTCAATGCAGTTTGAACTTTTTGCACAGGTCTGCTGGATGTCACATACCTTTTACTCCCTTGAGAATAAGGTTTACTACCTTGACATCTCATTTACTCTCAAAGTTTAAAAATCGAGAGTAAACAACAACTCAAACTTTTTCTGGAGCACCCATTATAGACAGGAAGTGCTTTATTTCAGGAGCAATACTGTAACTGGAACATTAGCAGCATGACAGATCTCGGGGGTGAGGCTGCTATCAATTTGCCATCTTTGTTCCTTCATATTACTCGTTCATGAAGTTCCTGCAGGTAAACAATATGTAATGCTCGACACCGACTGACAATTGCAGTCGGTGTCGAGCATTACTAAGGAAACCATCTGAGACTGCCGATTCTAAAATGACCAGTTTGCTCAAGGCCACTGCTTTGCGGTTTGGTTCCCGCCTTGAGGTAAACCCATGTCAGATCCCAAAAGCCAAGCAGAATCTACAGGTTCACCTAGAAGGATTTGGTTTGCTGCAGTGTGCTCATAGGGTGATTTACTGAACTGATATAACCAATTTTACATTCCAAACATAAACTGCGCATAGGTGAAGTTCTTATTTTTGTTTGTTTACGTGGCAGTTCAATTCACTAAAAGCAATCATGCCAGAGAAAGGGGTCCCCTAACGGAGATCAACTATGGCATGTATTTCATCAGTCAATGTTGCAGCGCAAGTAACAGTTGTCACTAAGCAAGGTTGAGAAAACTCAGAGACCATAACAAACCTAGTCTTTGAACATAACGGGACACACTATGATAATGTTGAATATTGAGACCACAGAGACACAAACTTTAAAGAAATATATGAAAGGTGTGGTGTTAAAAGCGGCCAAACACTATAAAGGAACGCTGAAAGAAGTCTGAAGTAACATGCTTTCAAGAGAAACAAATGAAAAAATAATTTACAACAATGTTTAAAACTGGTAACTGAAGCATCCCATGAATGAGACTAAGCGCTGAAGGAGAAAAGCACTCGGGAATATAAAGTGCATGCTGAAGCCAAGAATAAAACAGAGAAAAGAACAAAAACAAGCTTTTTGTCACAAGCTGATCCAAACACCATTGAGGTGCAAGAGTTCTTACCTCCTGAACGGCTCTCTCGTTAGCTCCTGCTGTATCAATGAGTGTATTGTCCAAATCAAAAAACACTGCTTTGACACCACTCAATACCATAGTGAACCAAGTGATACCACAGCGGCTGTGGAGGACTGTCCAATGGATAACCTCTTTAGAAGCCTTATGTTTAAATTCTGAGTCTTTTTACCTGCAGAAGAAGCAATGTTATAAAGATCAGTAGTCCATGCTAGAATAATGCAGCATTTTAATACATTTACCCCAAATTACATAAATACATCTGAATACTGTAACATTTGAGATTGCCTGCTCCACTAGTCCAGGAATGAAGCAAGGTGTTTGAAATTCGAGGTTGTTCATTGCTAACACTTTTAACCCAAAGCATATGCAGATTTATAAAGCAAAAGATTTTTGAAGGCTAACGAATTACAAGTTGGAAATTATGAATATGAACCAAAGGAGACAGTAATTTTTCACTTGCCAATCTGAACTTTGTTTGGCAAAGTCCATGAGAAGAACAAATTACGCAGCACTGGTAATGTTCTTTCTACTGGATGTTACTACCATGGATTCCATATCTTTGATATATCCATATCCTGCTTTGCAGTCTCTGAAAATAAAAATTCGATAGCAGAGGGCGCTGTGCGGCATCAAGTCGATGTCCCTGGGCGGTTACCATTCCGGCGTCCAGAGACGACGTCTATGGTAGTATAAATATCACGCACTGTGCCCGTTACATCCGTTCTCAGTTTTTCCCCTCTTTCTACACAGCAGATTTGAGGATTATATAACCTGCATGGGTGTTGAAAGAGGTATATTAAAAAATGTACCCACAGTCAGAGGGGTAGGCTGGGAGGGCAATGAGGAATCCGTGGGAGCAACATCCAGTAGAAAGAACATTACCAGAAGTAAGTAATTTGTTCTTCTAATGGATTGTGTCCGCCCTCGGATTCCTCATCTTTGATAGACTCCCATAGCAGTTTTAGTAGATGGAGGTAGGACAAGTGGAATATTTGTCACTATTGATTGATGTTGTGCAGAACAGCTCTTCCAAATCAAGCGTCCTAACCTGACAGAGTATATAAACAATTATGTTTCAAGAAAGTGTGTAGTGAGGACCAGGTAGCAGCATTACAAATGTGCTGCACTGGAACACATCTTTGAAGAGCCAAAGTGGTAGCCACTCATCTGGTGGAAGGAGCGGTTAGGTTTTCATGGACATTTTTGCCTCAAATGGAGTAGCACTACGAAATGCAAAGGATTATACAACACGATAAAGTTTGTTTGGTCACAGCTTGGCCCAGCCTGTGGCCGGTATAACCAATTAATATAGTTGGTCATCTTGCCTGACATTTTCCATCCTAGAAATGTAGCAGCTAAGAGCACTTTTTTGATCTAGCCTGTGTAACATCTCTTCATCCTTAGAAGGGTGAGGAGGCGGGTAAAAAGCTGGTAGTTTTATCATTTGTGTCTGATGGAATTCAGACGCAAACTTGGGAAGTAAGGCGTGACAAACTCTCTGAACTACCTTCTCCTTGGAGAAGATTGCAAAAGGAGGTTTACATGACAGGCCTTGTAGTTCACTCACTCTGCAAGCAGAGGTGATGGATTCCAAAAAGATGCTATTCTGAATTAACAACCTAAGTGGACAAGAATGGAGAGGTTCAAATGGCACTCCCATTAAAAAGGTTACAAACCGATCTCAAATCCCAGGACGAGACCAGAAAGGGAACGACTGCAAAAGTATTTGTCAATCCCTTGAGGAATTGAATGAAAATTGGCATCTTAAAGTAAGAGCCTACTGTGCCGTGCATTTAAAAATGGATAACACTGCCAGGTAACCCTTGACGGTAGCCCCTGATGACCTAGGTGCAGCAAAAAAGAAGCACGGAAGGTGTATTGCAAGTAAAAGGTTCAATATCTTTAGCTCTACATGAGATGCAAAACTTGTTCCAACGGCAGGGGTATAGTGCTTTTGTTGCTGGGCTTCTGATCGAAAGCAACACCTCCATGGCGTCTTCTGGAAGGTCCCAATCTTTGTATCTTAGCCGCTCAGAAACCAGGCATGAAGTTTCTGAGATTTGATTTCTGGGTGAAGACGACAGCCTCCCCTCTTGTGAGAGTAGATCCACTTTCTGGGGAAGATGAAATGTAGGGCAGGTGGACATGTCTAAAAGTCTGCGTACCACATTCTTGTGGCCCAATCCGAAGCAATAAGGATCATGGACTTCCCGAACTTTCTAAACCTCCTAATGACATGAGGAATGATGGGAACGCTTACATGAGTGGAAAATCCCAGTTCATTATGATCGCGTCTCCCAGCGCACCTCTCTGAGGAAATTCCCTGGAGCAGAACAGGTCACGTTTCTTGTTGATACTGGACACGAACAGATCTCCCCAAAGAGCGAAGATCTCTAGAAGGACTTCCTGCGCTAACTCACACTCATGGGAGATCGTGCTCTGCCTGCTCAGAGCGTCCGCCGTCATATTGTCTTCTCCGGCTGGGTGGAAAGCCAACAGAGAAATCCTGTTTTGTAGTGCCGAAAACCAGAGCTGCATTGCCTCCCTGTATAGCGGTAGTGACCCTACACCTCCTCTCTTGTTGAGGTAATTCATGGGCACTGTGTTGTCTGGCATTATCAGGACATTCTTCGCCTGTATGGACGTCAAAAAGGCTATCAGCTTCAGTATGATTGCCCTAAACTCCAAAATGTTTATGTGTAGTCTGGATTTTGATGGGGATCACAGACCTCTGATCATAAGATTGCTCATGTGAGTTCCACAGCCTGTGGCAGAGAATCTGACTATTGTCATCTCCGGCCAGTTGCCAAAAAAGGCTCCCCCAACATCTTATTTTCTGCAGGAGAACTTGTGCGACTTTGCTCGGGACCAGTAGCTCAGTCATCCTGCCCGAGAATTGTGACCATTGGGATCTGAGGGCCCACTGGAGGGACCTCATCCTCAGGAGGGCTTCTGGCAACAAGAAAATGCAGGACGCCACGCGGTCCAGCAGCCTCATCCTGAGCCCTCAAGTCGGGAGGCAAAGCCTTCCCAGAGGAAGACTCCAGGGCCGCTCTGATGAATTGCAGCTTTTGGGAAGGTGATCCGAAACGCGTTGACAACCTTTAAGTGTCAGCCACTAATACATCTAGGATTGATCACTATTGTAGGACTGCTTTATATTACAGAAATGTTTGTTTTTTATGCATGAACTAAAGTGATTCTAATTGATTTACTGTATATGTGAGTCACTATTACCTGTATGTACAATAGGAATTCTTGATGTGCGTTTGTAGAATTTATTTTGAGTGTGAGGATTAAAACTCTTGCCACCAATTGTATTGAAATCAAGGTATTTTTTCTATTTCTATAACCTTGTTTAAATTTGCTTTGAAATTAAGGATATTTTGGTTCTACAATTCTTTGTGACACTCATTCGTTAAATTTGGGAATAAGTCCCATAGGAGTGCATCTGGGGGTTGCTGTTGGAAACAACGTGCTTCTTTTTTTGGATTTTATTTATGAGGTTCCGTGTGGTCGGGGGACCTTACCCAATTGCACCTGAAATTGATAGAATCTAATTAAAAATAAAAAGTAACAATTAGAATTAAGACTAACCTAGGAGTAGTGCACCTCACTGTCTAGTGTTTAGGCTTTTGGGAAGGTGTCACCTGGGATTTCTTGAAGTTGAGGGAGGAACACAGTTTTTTTTAGAGAGTCGCGGGTGCTTTTGAGATGTTCCAGAGCCTGTTCTAGAGAACATGCTCTGGTCAGCCAATCGTCTAGGTAGGGAAAGGCATAAATCCCTCCTCGATACCACCACCGCCATCAACTTGGCAAACACCCTCTGTGCAGAGGTCAGCCCAAAAAGCAGTACTCGAAACTGATAGTTTGAACTGCCAATAGGTATATTCTGTGCTTGCCATGAATATACACATGAAAGTAAGCATCCTAACGATAGAGGGACGCCGTCCAATCCTAGAGCTGAAGGACCTGGAGGATCTGCAAAAGAGTGACCATCTTGAATTGGTCCTTCCTGAGGAACTTATTCAAGCGTCTCAGGTCCAAGATGGGTTGCAATCCTTGGTCTTTCTTGAGAACCTGAAAATAGGTGGCATACCAACCCTGGTTTTGTTCCACTACAGGTACCCTTTCCACAGCACCTTTCTCCAACAGGGAAAGAATCTCCTGTAGAAGGAGCAGATCTGGTTGCTTGCTCGGGGAAGAATCTGGAGGTCTTTTTAGAAATGGGATACAGTACCTTTGAGCCACTGTTGGAAGGGCCCAGGCATCTAAAGTAATGCAATGCCATTCTTGCAGATGCTGGGTCAATCTGCCTCCCACCAGAGTCATGTGCCCAAAGTGCTCAAAGAGATTTTGTGGCTGTGGCAGAGGGCAATGAGGAGGTGGCTGCCTGAGCAGTCTTTCCCCACGGCCTCTATTGGCACGTGTGAATCTCTTCTCTCCTCATTGGGTAGCAGAGCCTCTTCCTCTTTGGCCAAATGAGGAGTAATATTGAAAGGGACGCCCTCTCCAAGCTTGTGAAGGTGGGTGTTGCTGTTGCGGCTGATGGTTGGCCGCCCCCAAATATTTTTTAAACCTCTGAGTTTAAAAAACCTTTGCATTGGGAATGAAAAGGTTGGGCACATCAAAGGGCATGTCCAGTAACCTTGATTGGACATCAGATGCAAATCCAGACTTGCGTGACCATACAAAACATCTGCTTACCGCCCTGGAGCCCATACACCAACCAAAGCAGTCGGATGGATCAAGCCCTGATTGGAGGGATTGGCAGGAAGACTCCTTGACATTATTAATGATGGTGTTAAAACCATCCCTCATTTCACCCTCGGGAATACTTTACTGGGAAAGCAAATTCCATAGCGTACATGTATACTTGGCTAGGGCACAAGATGCATTATGCTTCCCCCAGAAAATACCCCCTTGGCTAATGCATCATATATCTTATCCCTAGCTGGTGGCATGGTCGGATAAGCTGCGGCTCTTGAAGTACAAGTAGCCACCTGCACCACTAAACTCTTCGGAGTAGGGTGTCTGGAGAGATAAATCAGTATTCACAGATGAAGACCTTTTTTTGCTAACTCATTGTTCACAGCAGGAGACACGTCTGGTTTTTGTTAGTTCTCTAAAATTGTTTTTTTTAAAGCTGTGTGAAAAGGTACCACAGGCTCCTTGGAAGGACCTCTATCCAGGATGTCTGTAAGGTCATCTTGGGTTATATCCTTTGCAGGATGCCCCCATCCCAAAGATTCCACCACCCTGTTCATCACAGTTCTATGTGCCACATTAGGGTGAGCATTTACATTAGGCATATCAAAATCCACCTGAGGTGAGGTATCTAGCCCACTGGCATCTTTAAGGCAAGCAGCTAGATCTTCTAAACAAGACCGATCAGATGAATTCCTCTGGAACATCAGGTGTTCCAAAACGTTCATACCCATTCAAAGATAGGCCCAAAGGACTTGAAAAAATACTTTTTAGATTGCAGTTTAAAACTCACAATTGGGTATGAGGTTGATACGCCCTTAGACATCCACTCCTTCGACAACGAAGTCCCTGAAGCTTTTGGCTTCTTTAAAGTCTGTGTGGTTGACACTTTCAATGCTAGACTGAGGCCCTCTGGATCAGACTTTTGGGCATGCAGGTCGAAGCCTTTGGCTCCCCCGTGCCGGTCTTGGAAGGCGAGGTAAGAATCGGTAGCCTTCTTGAGCTCTTTCGAGGGACCAGGAGGAGCCGCCAACGAAAACACGTCCATCTTTTGACAGGGGTTTTACCATTAGGCCGCCGATACAGTATTTTCGGGGAAATGTACTAAACGCATGTTGGGTGAGGAGTCGGAACACAAGGAACAATGGCATTGTTTCTTCGACTGCTTTTCTTGAAGAGGAAGACGAAGAGTGACGGGAATCGCTCTTTGAATGCTTCGAATGTTTGGAACCTTTCTGGAGACTTGTCTCCAGTAGAGCTCTTACCTTCGGATGATTTTCTCTTTGAAGGAGTGGAAGATGGGGACTTAAAAACAGACCGACCTAAGGAGAGTTTTCGACTGACACTCTTTTAAGGCCTTACTAGTCATCAACTGGAGGGAGCCTCACCCAGTGGATTAGTGCTTCTTCCCGAGGCACCAGAGACATATTTATGCCCCTTCAAGATGGTGGCACGTATGCCCTTAGAGGATATTCCCTTAGCGGTTCAGCTTGCAAGAGAAGTCTACCGGAAATCATCACTCCAGAAGCCTTGAGGAATCTTACTAATGGAACCATTGCGGCAAGACCTGTGCGTTGCTTCGTGGCTTTAAGCACTGACACTTGTTACTCATTCCTGCCTATTTTTGTATTCTCTGCTTCGCCTTCTTCCGTCCCCCTTGCATACTGCTCCGCCTGGGTAGCCTTGCTATGCCTTCCCTTGCTCTGCTTTCTGCCTCGCTCCGATCCTCCTCCACTTACCTGTCAAATTCTCCAAGCTGTTGTTTCTAATCCACAAGTGGATTCCGTGCTCCGCTCTACTCACCGTCTTCGACAGCACAACCACCTCGGAGGAGAACCCATTCTCATTGCAATGTTCGTGTTTACACCCAGAAGGAATTCATCTATCATCATCAGGGTTTTCCCTTGGAGGGTTTTCCCCGGGGCTCTGCGCAACAAGTACACGCACGACCAGCCGATCTGGGACTGCGGATACTTTTTGAGCTAAGTTCTGCGACACACAATTCTTGCTCCAGAAATAAGATGATCCCGACGCTGCTTCATTTCAGGTCAGTCGCACAACGTTTCTTTTTCAAGCATTCGTAACAGTACAGCATAACGGTTACACATGCAGAAAAATAGAACTGAGGCAACATGCGCACTGTGTGCAATTTATACTACCATCAACGTCACATCTGGACATGTGAATGGTAACAGTTGAGGGACATCGACTGGATGCCACAGAGTGCACTCTGCTGGCAAAAAACATTTCAGAGAATGGAAAGCAGGATATGGATATACCAAAGATGATGAATCCGTGGGAGTGCACAAGCCATGAGAATGTTTATTTCCAACTCAAGTTATGCCTTATAGAATGTAACCAGCTCAATTAAGGAAAATCCAGTGAAGGAACACAGACAGTGTTTTAACCTATGTTCAAGCATCTCCGATAGTGGTAAAATCACAATAACTTGTGGCAAAGTGTTTGCCTGGGACTAAGAAGGGCACCAATATCACATGCAAATATGCAATAGCTTTTATATGGGTACGTTTCAAAACGTTCTCAACTGAAAATGATCAGGATGGCTCTTCTCCTTAATGTAGTCGGGCCTCTTCCTCCTGAGCGATCCCCCTGCCTCAGTGTGCTCTACCTAACCTCTGGATTCTCTGTCCCAGTCCTCACATTTGCAAAGGGGTTCACCCCCTTCGCTCGGAGTTGCAGGCTTTTAGATTTCCAGACCCTTCTTTGGTTGAGGGTCTAGTTGTGGGCTTTCCTTGGCCCAGTAGTATCAGAATACTTACTCCAGTGCATAGCGTTCCAAACTGACAGATCAAGGGGAAATGGATGAAGGGGAGCTAGAGAAGAGATTCAAGTGTGTGTGCCCTACATAGGTTGCCTTCTACTTCTGCTCTCCTCTTATATCAAGGTAACCTCCCTTCCACCTCTGGTTGCCTCTCTCACCAACTACTGATAGCCGACATGGCCTGCTGGAGCCTTCCTACTCTGATTCCGGGGGAAGTGCTCTCTCCCTTCTCCATTTCCCTTCCCCCATCAGCACCTGATATTCCAGCAGCATCCCCTGCTAGATCTCCTTGCTCCTCTCATTCTGTCACCACTTGATCTACTTTGCCTTCACTGCCTACTATTGACACCCCCAAATTACTGTTGCTACCACCTTCGCTTGTTGACCTTTCCACCTGGACCACCTCTGTATCACTCTCAGCCCCTGATGTTTCCACCTTCTCTGTGTCAATACATGCTTTTGATTTTATCACTTACTCTAGGTCTCACCACCTTATCTTGGCTCCCACTCTCTCCTCCCTGTATCTGCTCCTCCTACAACCTCTCTTGTCCAGGTGTGACCACCTCGTCCAACACCCTCTTGGCTCTCACTGCCTTCACCTGCTCTCCACTACTGCCACCTATCCAGTCTATGCTTCTTTCAACACCATCTAGTCTTCAGCTACTACCCAACTTGAGCCTCCGACACTGGTTGACTAGGACCTCTCAGTTTTACACACTAACCCCACCACCACAGAAGGAACTCTTTGTAAGTCTTGCACCTGCGGTCAATAACTGGGAATGGGCTGCGATTGGTTGCTGTTCATGAGTACAACTATCAATACTTCTGACTTAATGGGCCGGAACAATCCTATAACTGGGATGTCTGCGGTCTTGGAATCGACTTTCTGCTCTCTGGTGCTGCCTGTGCAGAGTCTCCTGTTACTCCAGTAAAGGGGGTAGGGTGCGGGGGAGGGGACAGGAGACTCTGGGGGAATAAGGTTAAAATAAATAAATGCTGGAGAAACACTTGGTAAGGTGTTTAAACTGTTAGCTTATGAGGAAACTTTGGGTGCACATTGCAACTGTAACAATGTATCCTTGGTGAGAGAATGTTCCTGCAGGGAGATAATGCATTGATAACCTGATTTCCTATGGGATACAATCCACAGTCAGAAAACTGCAAACTTACAAGTGTATCTGTAGGACTGCCTGGTTGACCGTCCGTCCCTTTAGAGCTATGAAATGACGTTGTGGACTTTGCGGCCTTACTTGTAACAACTGTCACAGAGTGCACTAAGCAGAGACAACACAAGATAAGTTGATCAGAATAAACCAAGTGTTTTATTAGTTAACCAAAGAATTATGTAATTCAAGTTTGTGAGGGCAAAAACTAACCAAATATGGGGAAATACCCAACTAAAAGTAGGCATAAATTCAGCAGGGACTGCAATCTCTCCAGTGTGCATGGCCTCACACCCGAACAGGAAAGTCAATCCAATCTGGTGCTGAAGGCATGTCAAAGAAATGGTTTCTTCCAACGGTCCCAAAGAAACAAGCTGAACGTGAACCCTACAACAATGAATTATGAACATGTAAATATCTCTTGAGAAGTTTCTGGTTTGGACTTATCCTGGGCCCATTCCAATCTCTAGTAGGACACATGGATTGTATATTCAAGTCTTCTGAAACCACAGCGAAAGGCAGTGGTAAAGGCCCTGCAACGGCAAAGTTAGAGGCTTCGCAGAGTCTTACATTCTCTTCCAGAAGTCTGAGACAAAGGTGAGGTTTCATCAACACTGGTCTGCTCTCCCTTGGGTCAGGGATGTGCTTCAGAGGTTCACAGTCACCTGACCAGTTGCCTGTTCCTAGACACTTGTTCCCCAGAACACTGCCCCCTCCTTGCTACATCTGTTATAGCTTCCTCTTCTCTCAGTAAGATACCAGCGTTTTTTTACCTCCTCCCACCTCTAAAGACTGACTTGCACCAACCTGGTCCACTGGAACCCGCCCCCTAGTATCTGTGCTAGTACAGGTTGGACCCAGCGCTTATGCATGGTAGAGAAATAGCGCGTGTCCAGCGGGGAATTGATAGGATAAAATCGAGGCTATCATTTGGTGAAAAGCCTTGACTTTCCCAAATTGTCTACCAATTGCTTCACTTCGCTTAAAGCTGGGTCTGAATTCTCTGACCTCTATTTTTAGGTGGAAAATGCTAACTCGATATAGGCTTACACTAAATCCTCTGTTGAATAGTTTGTATATTGACCTGGGAATTGCCCTGGAGAGGGGTAAGTGTGCCGCACTGGTTGCCTTTGGAAAAGCAGTAGCGCTCATTTTGAGTGAGTGTACCACAAATGGTGACCGGTTGGCTTCCAACCCAGAACTGGTTAAGAAAATGTTGAGAGAGTTGGATTGGTATAATACATTGGACAAAGTTCTTATATATCAAAATAAATGTTAGGACTCTCTCAATTTGTTCTAAGCCACTGGGCTATTCAAAACTTTATTCGAGAAGGTTTCCCAACCCATATTGGCGGGAAGAATTCCTCAGACTGCGATTAAATCTGCTACTAACTGGAGAAATCAAGAAGGTTAGGTCGTGTGGGGAAACTGGAAAGTGGAGGGTCTGGGAAATTGTCCAATGTCTAAGTCTAATAATACCTTGCAGAGGCTGGATCTAGTCAAAAGATTTTTGTTGAACCAAGATTTTGTCAATAATGGCGTATTATTTCTTAGGTTATCTAGCGGGGAGGAAACGCTAACTATATAGCAATAATACAATGGTTGGTTTTAGCAGGAATTGGGAAACCTTTCTAACTGTATTTCCAAGAATGCTCGCCAATTTGCACTTTGACTTATTGTGCGTTTTGTACAGGAGGAACTTTGATTGGATGGTAAGGAAATGAATGTTGTTTGCCTATTTGCACATGCAAGGATTCTGCTATTTGCACAAGAGGAAGAAATGATCAGTTAAAGATAATGAATTTGGGTTATGTAGTAAGTGTACTTTTTGTATTGTGTGTAATTTGATGAAGAGGAACTAATAATGTGTTGAAATATTAGGGAATGTAATGAAATGTACATTTTTAGAATATTTGTTTGTGTCTTGCATTTGTGATTAACTGTTTGTTTTAATGCTCTGTGTAAGGTTACCTAGTTTCAACCATTATCACAATAAAAAAAAGAAGTAAGCAGGTTCTCCCTCTAACCAGCGTATTGGATCTCCGCTAGTTGTATCCAAACTTTGGTCTGTAAGAGAAAAGGAAAGAGCCACATAGCTAGGGAAACCGCAAAGGGGTAGAAAGGTTAAACGAGGATGAAAGATTTGTACAGATAAGAAAGAGAATGAGTTGTAGGGCTGGTTTGCATGCCTATAGAATGATCAAATCGGAACGTTGATCAGAAAAGGAAAAAATGCTTAATGCTCCTGCAAACTAGCAGATACTCATGTAGTTAGTTTTGTAGTACTTAGGAAGTACTGAAATGAATCACTAAGTGATTATGTGATTGACTTGAGGTGTGCTCCAGCATACTGTTAAAGCTTGGCAGCTTTATTGTGAGTTAGAAGTTATTATAACCTGACAGAGCCCGGAGAGAGAAATCAGGAGCAGCAGAGTCTCCTTCCAGGGCAGTGGGGGGCAAACATAGTGCTGTGGATGGCTTTGTGGATAATGCATGCAGCTTTGAATTGTATTCGCTTTGTGAAGTGATTTGAATGAAGTGGAAATATGATCTCGACAGTTGAGGTGGAGCATGGGTCTAGCTTCAGAATGTTGTACAGTCTGTAAGCAGGCAAGTTGGTTGTAGATGTGGCCGAGTTGGCGGCTGCTACCATTTTTAGATCTAGGTAGATTAGCAGGTTGCAGTAGGGTGAACCCAGATAACCCAGATAACCTTGGGAAAGCAGCTGTTTCTGGGACAACATGCTCTTTATATAGCACCAAACTCTACCAACACAACTGTGCGACAGGAAGGAAAAGTACAAGTGAGTGGAAGGGGACCAATATTCATGTGCCAACCTACTGAGCTATAAGAAACTAGGATGATCCAGAGAGTGGTTTTGATATATCCAACCGAATCACTAGAAAGTAAATGCTCTTTGTGTTACAGGATTTCCAAGCAGGGTAGGAATGGCAAGGGGCTAGACAGTCTTCGGGCCCAAACTCACCCACAGGGAAGAAAAAGCATTCACAAACCCTTTAAAAGCAAAGTCAGGATTGAATTACAACCTGCGTGATCACAAATTAATCGGAGTTGTAAATTAACATGGCTATACGGTTGATCATTGTATAAGAATGATGTGTGCGTGGCCAGCTTAAGGTCTGAACTCTGCTAAGAAAGCAGACAGTTGTGCTGTGCCACCAACCCAGTCCCGAAAAGCAACACTGGGACATTTATTTTTATTTTTTAACAGAAAGGCAGCTTTCCCATCAAGTCTGGGGAAGGGATGTGGGGAGGATTAGAGAGCTGCAATGTTCTACATTGCATCAGAGCAGGACATTGACAAGGCCCCTCACAATCTTGTTCTGAATCAAAGATATGCTGCAAAGGAGTACCCATGCAAGACATGTACATAGAAAATGGCAGTAATCAACGATGTACATATATACGCCACACACTCACGATGGTTATGTTTGTCTTACAAAAAGAAAATGCATGAGACCATTTCCTGATTTACGCAAGGTTCTGGGGGTGACCGAGCCCACAGTGTATCATGGGCTATTTATGTATGACTTAAAGTGTAATAATGTTAATGAATGTATCAGGCTATGCAATAATCTGTGTCGGGCGTTGTTTAGAAACGTATGCACGGGATCGTCCTTTCAACTTTAAAACTGAGCAAGTTTTCATTATTCCACCTTCTTGATGTTAAAAAATGCAATATTTTGGTTGGTTTTGTGCCCCATAAATTACTCTAAGAAATTCTGAAATACGGGCGAGGAGGGTGGAACCGAGTGGCGCTGCAAATGGCCACTACTTTTCCACCTTCTCCGATCCTTGTCTATGAATCATAACTTGCAGAATTCCATCTGGCGAGTTTGTGAAAGCCCTAGCTTTTTTGACTTGTATTAAAAAAATGATGCAGGTAATTCTTCCTGAAAGAGGGGTCTGCTGTTCCATGTTAAAAGCATATATGCACCCTTACTGCTCTTCAGTAGCACAGGTCAGGTTCAAAAGTCACATGTGCATTCCTGACAACTGCAGTGTCCCAAAGTCACTGTGGCCTATGGTGACATTTTAACTTCTGCACCTCAGATTCAAAATATCTTAACTGTTGCCTTATCAGGTGGTTAATATCCAAGAATAAGCTATTTATGGTTCTGGTACGTTGAATGATAAGAGCATACAATTATTAAAGCCATGCCAACTCATATCATACAACCATCAGCTCTGCGAGCCCAGAGCAACTATGTAGGGGCAATGTGTATTCATGTCAGCATGACTGTCTGAACTGCTAGTAGTGAGACAATAGGCAGGATGCAGGACTCCTCCAATTCATCGGGAGGAAGGGCAACACCACTCTTAGGTCACAGGAGATCCCATGAAACGTCAAAGGGGCCCTCACATCACAAAGGCCAGCCTCAAACCAGAGTGCTACACACCAAAGGGCCATGAGGATGCAGGCATGGGAAAGGGGGCAGAGTTAGAGTAGCCAAAGAGAGAAAACTGGACCAGAGAAAGGGATCCACCACCTTGATTTTGTGCGTGTGCTCCCTTTCCTTCTTGCCCCTCCATTTCCAGCTGTGGGTTATTTGCTGGAAGGCAAGGGTTGGGAGTACAGTCCATTCCAAAGTCCTCAGCCAGAGAGGTGAAGATGGGTGCTATCCAAAGTAGAGGAAAGCCCTGCTCCCTCACCATCACTGGGGCACAGGGGTGCCTGCTGTTTGGACCAATTCCTGCCACTCCTCTAGCTGCACTGGAGACAGGCTCCTCACTGGAGGTGAACCAAGCCCTCTAGATGTCAGCTTAACTCCCTGGACTGTGAAGAGCAAAGCAAGGAGGACGTATACCTTGTCCTGGTGCCCCTGGATAGGGACTACCAGCAACCAGAAGTCCAAATGCAGCTGGAATGTGCACAACCTCGAACTGCCTTCAATGCACTTGGAATCAGAAGGAACCACAGTGCTGCTTTTGGCACTCTCGCATCTCTGAACCACTGCTTGTAACCTTCAAACCAGTTTGATGCCACATCATACCAGCGACACTCATCGCCACTTCGAAGAGATCACCGGCCCACCACTGCACAAGTCTTTGACTCGCTGCTTCGTCAAGCACTGCATTGAAGCAACAGAACCTTCCATCGACCCAACTGGAAGCCACAGTGTCCCACATCGACTCCAACTAGCAGTAGCTTCGACCCAAACCGACTGCCGATCCAATCCTATTTGACCCCGCAAAACGCATTGATTCGAACCCTGTTCAACCATAAGGACAGCACAGAGAAGCCCAGTTCCATGCTGTAAAACTACTCACGCTCAAGAACAATATACTGTGAGAGGTGTCACAGATGGCCTTAATAATTCAAACTCTCAAAGATACTGCAAGGGTTTTATTAGATAGATAATACGATAGTCAGTTCTGCCTTAGATTACCTTGGATTTGGGCACACTACTGGCCGTCCCATCTCTGGTCTCCTATGGGCTCCCACCTCCCTAACCATGGCGCCCCTAGCACCAGGTTAGTTTGACTAGCAATCAGTAACCACACTAAGAATCTGACTAAGGTGAGGGCCTAAAAGCTGCAGTCTTCTCTGTCTTACTACCTCTCCAACTTCCCATGGATGCCCCAACTCTGCAAAGGTGTCTCCCAGGTCCTAATAGGAATACTTAAGGGGGATTGTGTCAAAATAGACCATCAGTCTGATAGAATGCACCATCATCGCCCATTTCCATGACTACTCATATAGCTCCAGCCACTGTCAACAACCAACCTGGGATGGGCGTTCAATTAAAGGAGCAGCAAATTTGGGTAGTTTCAACTCCCTGAGAGAGACCTGAACCGGCTTCTTAAGCAACTAGCCCCAACATGGCAAGATATTTTACACCAGTCCCTGGCACTTCAGAAAGACAGGTGGTCAGCTCATATTTTATTAGAGAAATGCATTTTAGTCGAGGCAATATATTTCTCTAGACCTTTTTCCATTCAAGGGGTTTCCAACGAGAGACAGCAGGAGCATGCAGACTTCAGGGTAGTTGGTGGAGGGAGAAAGCAGACAGATGTGCTCTGCCCCAATCAGTCCCGAAAAGCAACACTGGGACCTTTTTTTTTTTAACAGAAAGGCAGCTTTCCTATATATAACGTCTGCGGAAAGGATGAGGGGAGGAGTAGGGAGCTGCAATGGTCTACACTGCTTTGGAGCAGGACACTGGCAAGGTCCCTCAGAATATTGTTCTGAATCAGAGGTATGCTGCGAACGAGCACCCATGCAAGACATGTACATAGAAAATGACAGTATCAACAATGTGCACATATACGCCATATACACCACTCACACACACTCCCATTATCCCCAGCCATAGAATGTGTTAGCTAGGCCTGATGGGAGTTGCAGTTCAAAACATTTGGAGAGCCAAAGGTTGGAGACTCATGTTACAGAGTCAATAACAATACCCAATCCAGGAGAGGTAATGAAGATTAGCCTTTGGAGACAGAGTTTGTCCAGCCTCATCTGAATTACCTTATTGAGGCCGGGATCAGCCAGAAGTCACTGCATTTCTCCCATGGTCATCACCCAGAAAAGACAGGGAGGAGATGTCAAGATGTGCAGTGACTACTGTCACTTTTAACAACCACACTATCCCTGATAAATACACCATGCCCTGCACGGAGGACAAGGCCTTGGATTGCCTGGCGGAGAGTACGTGGTTTTTGATCATTGATCTTGGAGCAGGAGTCAAAATGTAAATTTGCAAACCATTATCTGGGCATAAAAAGACATTTTCTCCCTCAATTCTCCACATGCACACAGCACACCATTTCTTAATTGCCAAGAGTCAATTGCAACTAGCCACATTTTGATGCTGGTTAAGAGCGGGTACCCAGATATGGAAAAGACAGCCTTCAACTGCCCCTTGTGGTTTTTGGAGTTTGTCAGGATGCCGAATGGAATCTCTGGTGCTCCAGAAACTGATCGAAAACTACAGGAGACATGAATCTGCTGGAGGAACTTGTGTACCAAGAAGGGGAGCGTTGACAAGTGGCAATTCTACAGGACAAGTGCCATATAACCCATGCCATATGCCCATCCGTTTCTGTAGACAGGATTGCAGTGGCCTTGGCAAAGGTCAACTGATCCAGGCCATAGACCTTGAAGGAATTAAAGAGCTTCCTGGTGCTCGGCAAGTACTACCAACACTTCATCCCTGGATTTTCCAACAACAGCTGACCACTAAGGAATACACAGCCACACCCAATGGTATGAGGAGAACCAGTCCAAAGGAGCCACTTGATTGCTTCTGGGAGCCCTTCAGCGAGAGGTGGACTAACAATACCAACAAGTCTTAGAGTAGCTGAAGAAGAAGCTAACCATGGCAACAATCCAGGCATACCCAGAACCACAGCAGCCCTACATCTTTCAGGTGGGTGTGAGTCTAGTGAGATTGAGAGTGGTGGGTCTCTACCAAGAGAACAGTGGTGAGAAATGACCCAATGCCTTCGCCAGCCAGGGACATCATTCTGCCAAACATAATCACCCAGTCAACAAACTGCAATTCATAGCCCTCAAGTGGGCATCACCACGGTTAAGTTTATGGGGCCAACAATCCGCTAACATATGGGTTGTGGTCAGCAAAGCAAGGCTCCATGGGCCATCAGTAGCTTGCCACAATCTCTGCCAACGACTTCAGACTACAGTACAGGCCTGGGCGCATGAACAAGTATGCCATCTACAGTAGACTGTATGCTAAAACAAAAGGTTCTGGTTCTGCTGACTTGGAGATTCCTGATGCCGGAGTCAGAGTCATCTGCCAGTTCTCCATCCATTAAGAGCCAGGAACATTTAATCGACTGCTTGGGATCCTGGGCTGTTGAAGTGCATAATGGGAATGCTTCATCACCAGCCGGGAGGTAACGGAGCTACATCGATTGACCTGAAAGGAGATCCACTTCAACCAGCTCATGGATCCATGCACAGCTCAGTTTGAGGCCAAAATGGAGGGAACTGATGGGCTAATTGCCCAGAAGATGAGCCGAACATCCTGCCCTGCTGAGGGAGCAAAAGAAGTTAGCACAGAGAGGAGAGAACCTCTGCAAGGAGTGCCACGTTGGCAATAGAGTCCTCCACTGACTGGTACCGTCATGATGATTTAGGCAGATGATTTAGTCAGGCCATACTCTCAACACTCTAAGGCCAGCACAGACATCTGGGCAACGATCAGACAGAGCATGCTCCCTCTAGATTTTACTGTTCACATCGGTTTGTAGAAGTCGGTAACTACTGCCAGCACTGTGCCAGATATGTAGTAAGGGAAACAGCTGCTCGCCCTGCCGCTGGAACCTGTGGGCATAGATTTCCTGTGACTGGAAATTATCAATATTCTGGTGATGACAGACCATTTCAAACACTATGTACAGGCGTTTCTGTTCGGAGAGCCATCACTCTCGCCACCGTGAGTTCTGGGAAATGTACTTCGTCCACTATAGTGGGCCTGTGAGGATCAATTCGGACCAAGGTTTTGAATTCGAGTCACATTTCTTCAGGTGGATGCTTGTGGGTGAGAAGGAGACCCACATGACACCAACCACTCACAGTGGACACCAAAGGGAAAAGGTGCAATCATACGCTAGTGGCCATGTTGTATACTATGCAGCCACAGGAGAAAAGCATATGAGAATGCAGCGACTCTCACATTCTGATAATTACTCAATGAATTAGGAAAAGTGGTTCAGGACCTAGTTCCTGATGTTCGGCCAAGACTTCCTGAAGAGCTGTTCCTTGGAGTGTCTTCTGAGAGAGCAGATAGCAAGACCTATGCCAGCGACATCAGACAGCTCCAATACCAACGGGAAAAAGCACACCCACTTTCACAGGTGGCTGTGGACAAGATAGCTCAGAGCGACATTGTGAAGTTCTACTATTTGCATCCTGGCAATCATGCGCTTGTTCGCAATATTGGAGGTAGAGGCCAGTACACGCTTAGTGACATGTGCAAGTCTCTGCAAAGTCTGTACATGGAAAGATCGCTTAACTGATGCTCTAAAATTACCCTCAAAGTAGGTAAACCTTGAAACATCATGATCTTCCATTCCTATCGCCTTCTCCCAGTCACAGACAAAATAGATCCCAGCTCAAGAGGCTGATGAATCTTGGACAAGGTAGTACCAATGCACTGAAGATTCCTAAAACATTGAGGCGACTTAAAACCCAGAGATCCAAGATCAGAAAAACACCTCTTCAAAAACTACAACAGACTCCGACTGTGATTATTTGGACAATAGCCACAACCAATATAATGCACGTACGCAGATAGGGTTTCCCGACACAACATTACCAAGAGCCTGCTCCAGTGGACCCCGACATTCCAAGACCCTTACCCACAAGTACCCTGACCTAAAGTCCCACAAGAACTTGGACCAGAGGTCCTGGCTTCACCAAATGCAGTCTAAAGAAAAAATGCCCCCATACACCATTGGGGTTTGGGGACAATTAAACACCAGATGGCCGCCAACCAGAACAGGAGGCTGCCCCTAAAACGTTCTTACTGCTCTTGGTAGGTCCATCAGGGGGTGCAAATTAGTTCTTAATCTTAGTCAATCAACCACCAAAAGATCTAGCTCGAGTCTCCTGCATCCAAGTCATCATTGTCCTTTTACCTCCCTCTTTAAAACAGGTTACCTGGAGTCCCGGGGCATTGTGGATGTTACAGAGATCCAAAGTATTAAAAGGGAGGAAGGATAGCTCAGGGGTAATGCGTTTGTCTTGGAAGCAAGACAGTGCAGTGCAACACAGGTTCGAATCCCGATTCCTGCGCTTAGAAACCACTTGTTGGTAATAAAGCTCGTTATAAAAGAATAATAATAATGATAATAACAACAATAATAATAAGTAGTACGCACATCCCAAGTGACACTCATGGATGGTTAGCTACATTCAACAGGCATGATGGATCCTCTTGGGGTGATATTTTGAGGTTGGGTTAAGGGATACAATTTAGGGGTAGAGTACATTCTACAGTGTGAGCAGCAGTTAAGTGGGGATGCCCCTACACTAGTCAAAGTATGTGAGCAAGAGTTTATAGATCTTGATATTATATAGATATAAAAAATAAAATTAAAAAAACTTGGGCGGCCATAGCGACCAGGTAGTTATGGTTAAATTGCACTCCCCATAGGAAGAGCATGTTTTGGATGCCATAGAACATTGGTGCTGTTCGATGAATTTGCATTAAACTTTCTCCCAATTTATTAAAGAAATTATTGGCATTTATACATTCTCGCATTACAGGTATTGAAATGCATATTGCAGGAACAATTCCAAAATAATCAACAATAACTGGGCAAAAGGGAAAAGAAAAATACACATTTCAATGCTTCACATCCTAGAAGACAGTCAAGCATTTATCCGAGCATACACCACACATAATAATCAGGAGGTAGGTGCCTCAGATTGTGTCCGGGATGAACTCATCCATTTGCCCAAATGCTGCCTTTCAGCCACCACCAAAGTGTCACCAAATGTAATCTTCAAAAGCATTTTGTGTAATTATCATAGCCCCTCATGGGGGTCCTGTCATCCAAATGGCAGAACATCGCCCGGAGGAGCGCATTTCATGCCTCAATGTTAGTGGTGGATTCCCTACGGCCCGCTTTCATGGCTCTGTGCGAAGTCACAGTTTCTGCTGTGTTCCATGTGTCCAAGTCTTTCCATCCTAACAGGTAGCGCGAGCCACTGTGAGGAACCTGAAGGTGTCTCCCTAGCTAGTCCCCGGGGATCTGTCATCCAGGTGGCCAGGACATCGATACTGGATCCAGTTCCTAGGGGTGGACCAGTGAGGGAGAATCACCTTGATGGGAGGTCCTCGGGGAGTGGGAGACAGACGGGCGAGATGCTGTATCCCCCTTCTTTCAACAACTTTTCCCCATCCTATCACGTAGGACATTCAAAACCACTGCTCCCCCAAATTTCTGATACATACACTTTGCACAACACACCAGAGAACGGACTAACACCAGAGTGGTTTACCGGACATGCTGCAATGCAAGGGTCAGGCAACTGATCAGAATCACACTCCTGATGGCCCTTTCCCTTCCCCACAGTGATAAAAGGTGGAGCAAGAGAGGACAGTACGAGCAAAGCAGACCGCATGACTTGACAGCTATCCAGACCCAGCTGTTCAAAAGGAGGAGAAAGGCAGCAAACAACGAGAGGCTGACGAGGAGAGACACAACCTTGCCCTTTGACAAAATCTTGCGAAACTGCCACAGAAGGAAGGAAGACCGAGGACATAAGCCCGAGTGTGTTGCAGCAGATGTCAACATTACACAGTGTATTGACGCTGATAAGCCGGAGCGAAGGAGTCCCTTGCTACCGGGGTACTGGCCTTGACTCAAGCTATAAGGAAAGCCAAGCGGTTCATCACAGCCGGTGAGTCGAAGGGAGAGCCAATTTTGTGCCGTGCGGTGGTGAAGGAAAGTCGCAAAGTGAGAAAAGTTCAAAGAACTATACAATTGTAAAGGGGAGACCAGCTGCGGAAGGGGACCAGCACCACGTGGGTGCTGCTCCGAGAAACTCTGGTCGATCCCCATCTGAGCAAAACTACAAATACCAGAAGCCCATAGGAGAGCCGCCAAGATAGGTGTAAGTGACAGGTCTAAGTGGTAATACAGTAGGTCAAGCAAAATCCCTGTACAGTTGAAAGCATTTGACTCAAGAACTATAATGAAAGCAAGGGAAGTGAATCCCACCTCATGAGAAAGAAAGGGAAGTGAATCCCGTAAATATTGAAAGTAAATATGACTGAAGTTGGCAAGAGTGATCCCAGAAGAGGAATGCTGACGAGAAGGGGGCAAAGTCTAAAGTCCCAAGAAACAGTGTGTTGACAAAGGTGAACCCGGCCGAGGGATGTCCACTGGAACCGTTTAAAAAGACAATAAGATTTAGAAGTGAAAAGACAAGCCATAATGAACCCGGAGGAGCGAGGCTGACAGTGAAGAGGGGTCAGCTACTGGAAAAGGGAAACCCCAGGGGTGAAGAATCCTCACCCGGAGTAAAACGAGGAAGCAAAACTTAAATTTTGTTGAAGGAACTTTTGTTTTTTTATTGAACAGGTCCGACCTTCGAAGGCAAGAGGCTTTCAGGAGAAACAAGACTTGGTCATCGACGGTCCTGATAGCTGCAAATGGAACTGTCAACTCATGCTGGGAAAGCTCAAGTGTGTGCTGTGCTCCAAGATCCCATCTTACCCTGTGCTCAAAACGTGAGGAAGGGAGATCCAAGCTACTGCATCCTCAGATATTATTTGGGAACACTTCCTTTCTTTTCTTGAAAACCATCCCACACTCTTTTTGTTTTAGTTGTAAGGTTTGACAATAGGTTTCTTAGTATAGGCCCTTTTTATTTGACACAACGCCACTTCTTCTTTATGTATTATCACAAAGGGTCTCCTAAATGACACCCTGAAGAAGGCGGTATCAAAAATTGCAGTATCCGTCGAAACGTGAAGAGAGCAGGGAACCAGGATTCAGCATTCGGGCCCCCTGCATTTTCTCCATAAGTGTTGTTCACTCATTATTTCAAGTTGGCAAATATATCTTTCACTATACAGACCCAGACACAGGACTCCCACTGTTACAGGATTAGGAGGACAACTTAGTAAATCCTCTAAACATTACCAAGGACTTCATATTTTGGAATGGGTATATGTACTGTTCAAATATCGAGTCTGTGTCAGTTCCAAGTACTAAATCTATGTATGATAGGATGCAAGAAGCAAAATAAGATTGTGTCTTCTATCACCAAGTCACAAATTACTTTTTAACCTTTTTGATTTTCTCTTTCATTTCATGCACCAAGATCATCAATGAATTGTAATTGATGAGACACTAGGATATGGATCAATGTTACAATGAGAAATGACAATTGATTTTCACTTTAACTGTATTGATTTCACCTTTGATATAGCATATAGAATGATTCATATGTATTTTTCTATCCACATGGTAAAATATAAAATCTTACGAATTTTCATTGGGGTTTTTTCAATTCTGTTGATTAATGTCGTATACGCATGAGTTTTGGGAGTTGCTTCCTTTAGATGAACTGTCCATAAATTGTCATAAATAAGGAGTTAGGACAAGGGACTCGGCTATCCAAAAGAATATGGATAGTCACAATCCAGTTATTTTTCACTTAACGATACAGATAGGGGCACACGTATATTGATGAATACCATGAGTTGCTTACACCACACACCTGCTTCCAAGCCATTGCAATTCTACGTTTAGCAAGGACACATTCCAGATCCATTCATTTAACCATGTGATTTGGGGTTATTCCGTCCAGTACTTTAATAAATATTTGACGGAGAAGGGGATGCCCCCTTCACCAAAATAAATAGCTATACCTCTGGTAAATTGAAAAGAATCTGGGTGTTCATAAAAGAAACAGCCACCATATTTGTTCTCAATGCGAGAGATAGCGGTAGTTATACCCCAGGTTATAGCAGAGTATCGTAAAATGCAACAGAAAAAAAGGCCTTTGCAGGTCAAAAAACATGCAAATGTCATCAGGCTAGAAGTGGGTGGAGGGGCAAGAGGACGGCAACTGAAATTTCGGAGTTGTAGGGGAGCTAGGGTCCAGGTTTGCAACACGAGGCTCAAACATTTTTCCTACACATACACATTTATACACACGAGACAGGCATGTTATCAAGGGACGACACAGACAAGTGAAACACAGTTTGAAAACCTTTATTCTCAATGGTCAGAATGGTATAACATCTAACTTGCCCTAACTCTACGATGGGAATGTTCCCCAATGGAAAGAAAACTAAGGGAAGTCCAAGTCTCTATATTGGTAGTCTTAGTGCACTCCTATTTCAATCAGTAATTTTCCAAAGAATAAGCTCATTAAAGGTTAGGTAGTGGGGTGCCGGGGAGAAAAACAACCCTGACACTGGGTTGTATTACTAGACTACAATACAACAGATGAGAAGTCCATGTCTGTCAGTCCAAAACAAAATAGTGTTTTTGTCAAAACCTATGCTTGTCCTCACTTCTACAGAATAATAGGGGGAAATGGTATATGGCCAACTCAATAGTGTTCAAAGGAAAGTTAATGTGGTAATGGAGCCTTTCTACAGCTCCCGTCCCCAGGTTTAAGGGACTCAGGATTATAAGGTTCCACAAGTCTCTCACATTTCACTTGGCAGAGAAAGGTTCACTTGGCACAAAGTTTACTTGACAAAATAAAGTTCACTGTACCTTTTCCTGGTAAGTTCTTTGGGCTTCTCCGGGTCTCCTTTCCATGAAACCAGAAGCCCTCTATTTCACACTTCTTCAACGGGTCTCTTAGGCTTCCCTCGCCCCCAACCTTAGACCATCGTGGTTACCTCTGTTCAGCTGGTTTAATTGTATTTCCTTTAAAACAAAAAGTTCAACTCAAAAAAGTTCCGCTTGTTAACATCACAGGCTCCTTTCAGGGCTCCTTTCAGGACTCCCTTCCCCATTCTGAACCAAGTCCTTTCAGTGTTTCCTTTTCATTAGATCATGCAGCTCCTTGCTTTCAATTGGGCTCCCCTGATTGTGGATAAGTTGTCAGACCGCACGGTCCATCCATTACAGGTCGCGCAACCAGATGCCTTGTCCTTAATAGAGTTCCCTTTCTTTTCCTTATACAAGGGACTCTGAGGTCAACCTGGATCCATCTCCGCCTGGTGGCCAACCCGTTGCTTTTGCAAAACTCTTTGCTTATTCAGCGGTCTCTGAGGCCAACCTGGATGAATATTCTGCCTGGTGGCCACCATGTTGCTTTTCCAACACACTTTGGTTAATGTTATTACTTTTCTATCAGTTTTGGGAATTTGCCCCCACTTAATTTTACGCACAGCTCCACCTTTTTAGGATCTCTATTTCGCTCACTTTTCGTGTCCGTGCACAGCTCCCCTCTTTGCAAACACTTCCTTTCTTTACACAGTCATTTGAGAATGTGTAATCATACATTACATGCAACCACTTTACCACTGTGTATTCTTGTAATTCCATTTATCAATTTCCCCCGACGCCAGTCTCCAGTCTTACGTGTTCGGGTTGCAACATTGTATCTTGCTCAATTCCTTCAATACACGGTGGGCTCTCACTCCGTTATTCACCGGCTGTGTTTGCTTCGTTCTTGGGTTAATGTCTTTGCTATATAAGGTCAGGGTCTCCCCACCTGCCGCTCAGACACTCCTGGGCTCCTGTCCTGGCCCAGGGGAACAAGCATTTCATTTTACCAATCTCGGCTCCATTCTTTGGACTTCTCTTCCTTTCTGGAAACAAGGGTCTTTAGCCACGCTTCTCCCAGATGCTTCTTTAGACAGACCCTCAGTGTCTCTGCATCCCTGTTTCTTCCAACTGGTCCTGGGCAGCCACGGCTCGTCAGCTATCCTCCCAACATGCTCCGCTTTTCCTGGCAAAACTGGTTTGGGACGGAGAAGGGATTCCCTGCTGGACTCAGCCACACAGCCTCCCTTCTGCTCTCCAAACTGCTACTCTCTGCACTGCTGGATGCCACGCCTTTTATAGCCCTGAGCCGTGTCAAGGGGTTTCAGGTGTGAATCCTTGGCCTCCCTTGCCCGACTCTTGCCAATTGATAGGGCATGCCTGACAGAGTGCAGGTGCATGACTCTGCCCGACCTCATTAATTATTGATTATTACTAGATTATTGTAATGCACTATTGGCTGGCACCTCCAACTCCAATCTCAATATGTCATCAGTGATGTCATCAATGATATTTGTGATGTCATCATTGATGCCGTGGGTGTTAGTCTTAGCAGGGCACAGGGGTGGCGCGAGTTATGGTTGCTTAGCTTACCATAACTGGCAAATTTCAGGGGTTTTTAGATTTTACTTGTAACCATAACATCCATTTAACAACGTTTTTTTTACTGAATTTCATAGGTTTTTATTAGTGCAACTTAACCAGAACGTCCCTTTAACAAAGTTCTTTTTACTGAATTTCACAGGTTGTTAGTAGGGCAACTTAACCATACCGTCCCTTTAAGAACGTTTTTTTGCTAAAGGTCATCGGTTTTTAGTAGTGGCACGTAACCATAATGTAAAGTAACTTCTGACTTAATTACACACCTTGCGGAGAATGTCACATGACCATATGCTGGCGTACAGCACGGTGACGTGTCCGAGAATCCGCACACACTTAACAATAAGATGTATGCTTCGTGGACAGTGTGGAAATACATTTTATATTGATGTAGGAACGTCCACCTTCAACATTTCCCTTTCACAGCTCCAACACGTATTGGTAGTCAGCCTTTAGCAATGTAGTACACATTTTACATACTTTTAGCAAAAGTTCTAGTTATCTGAAAACCACATCAGCTAAGGCCATCCACTCCTCCCCAAGAAACAGCACCACTGCTGTAATGAAGGAGCATGAGAAACACTGCCCCTACCTTATAAATAACAAACGCACAACATGTTCCGCCGTCCACCTAACCCCCCGCCCCCATATTACTGTTTGGTGCCTCTTTCCTCTTTTCTGTTTGCAAATTTCCTTATTACCTGCCCTACCCAAAAAAAAAACGCCATCCGTAAACAAAGTAAAATGTTCCTTTAGGAACCACCTTTCACAGTGTAAACATATTTAAAAAAAAATAAATGGCATACACTCCATCTTCTTTATATTTCTCAGTAAAGGACATAGACGTAATAAGATTTGCCATTAACAATCTAGATTTGCAAAGCAGTAACGTGTGCTACTAAAAAATAGGATTTCTCATTATAATCCGGTCCGCCTGCGGCGTCCCGGATTAAAAAACGAAATCCTTTTCCAAGATGGCCACCATAGAAAGGGAAGGCGGTTGTTCCATACATGGCCCCGGTTTGCTTTCCATGGCAGCCTGCAAAAAGCAAAACTACGTGCCGTGACGCAGAACCTGAAAATGAACAACGACGTACAACGTAGCACGTTACATTTTGAAACAATACACTGGTTTTTTTAAAAAAACATTAACATTTTAGAATTTGTAAAGTAGTTTTATTTCACAAGAAACTGTCGGAGACCATCGGACTATTCCCATTTGCAATCAAATTGTAACACTGTTTCTATGTGCGTCATCTAAAATGTTAATGGGGAGGCACACGTTGCTCTTTTCCCATACACAAAGTATGCGTTTTCGATAAAGCAACCGCTTTGTTCGCACTGTGATTTCCAAGGTGTCGCCATGACCTTCGGCCTACACCTCCACAAAAGATGTTATGTTACTCCTAATGGCCACTTCAGCGTATGGACAAAGGGGGCCGGCACGATCATCCCACAAAATTGTGACGGACAGGCAGCCGGTCACGATCAGTTGCATCTGGCGTCCAAAGAAGCCATCACTCGGCATCTGGAATCCATGGCAAGCACAGTGAGGTAGGATGTAGCTGGTCGGAAAACGTAAGAGAAAGTACGTATCAATACCCAGCCTTCAGCAAACAATTTCAAAAAAGACAAAAAGAATGTGGAAACTAATAAACAAATCGTAGTGGTCATACATGACATTTTAAGGAAATATTAGCGTTGAACATGGGTAAATCTAGTGACAGGCTACAAACACCGAGAATCTGCACTCTCCATAAGTAAAAAAAAAAAATAGCAACTACACAGAAAGTTGGTACTTCAGTTACAAAGCCAAAATTAATGTTCAAGTAATAAAAAATTACATCTAGTGATTTCAAAAAAGACCAAAAGAACGTGCAAAGTGATACACAAAGCGATGTTGTCAAACATGACATTTTAAAGAAGAAATAGTAGCATTGAACAAGGGTAAGTCTAGTCATAGCCTGCAAACGCGGAGAATCTGCACTCTTCGTAAGTGAAAGAAAATGGCAACTGCACAGAAAGAGAATACTTCAGTTATATTGTCAAAATTATTGTTCTGGTAATAACAAATTTAAACTCGGTCCGGTGTAGCGTCGTCAAAATTAAACTTATATGATATTTACTGCCTCCATTGGTTTTGGATAAAGTCAGACAGCAATGTATTTGCACCAAAGATTCTGCGTGAACTGATATTTCATGTGCCTTACACACGTTTTTGAACCATAACCTTATCAAATGGTATTTTTTTGCAAACTTTCACTCCCTGCATTGTTGCTTAATTTTCCCTTTTGCTCAAGGTCAAAAAACAATTGACCCTTATGGGTTTAGTGGAATGCGTGAGCATACTGAGCTTGCAACCAAAAAAGCAAAGCAAGTGACCTTCACTCAGAATGCAAATACATTCTCACTTTTTAACAACATATGAGAATCCATTCATGAGAACCGCTACTCCCATACACTTGCACAACCGCTGTTTCCATCAAACAGTGCAGGTGGCTGCCTCAGATTTCAAACTCTAGGACACCAGTCTGACTGCAATATTATTCTAAATACATTGTAACACAGACGCAGTAATTCTTCGCTGTTTATGGAGCATGAACTTCCAATTTACCGTATGACTTGGTGACAATAAAACACCACTTTTTGACTTCCTGCTGCCACATCCCATCCCAGCCTCATTAACACTCACCTTCCGAAACAGTATTTCATAAGTGAAAGAAGTGCAACGGTGTCTTGTTTTAAATGTGTTACCGGCGATGTCCGCATATACCAAAACACGAACAAAAGATTGCGGGCGCAGCGAAAGAATCTGACACACTTCACGCTGTTCCACAACCAATCGGTGAACGCGTCACATGTCCGCGGAGATGACGCTACGGATTAGCCAATCGATTTCTTGTCTGCGGAGCAAACAGGGAAGTGTGACCGTGGAGCGGACAGAGATATCACTAATTTTGTGAGACATACTTTTTGGTCGGTTTAAAGGAATCTACTGGACGGATTGTCACCAAATTTACAAAAGCACGCTTTCGGGACCAAGCTCCTGCCCCTGCCAGAAATTTGCTGAAAATCCGTCCAGTGGTTTGGCCTGTAGGCGTGCACAAAGTTTTTCCTCCATTCAGTCTATGGGAAAAAAAGACGTTGTGGGACCCCCCCCCTATAACAGATTCAAAGTTCAAAACAAAATGGTTTATTAAATCAAATGTCAGGATGGTAGAAGGCATAACATGCCCTATGCTAAGGTGGGATTTCCCTACCTGAACAAAACTAAGGAAAGTCTGAGTCAAAGAGTTCAACCTAAAAGTCTGTATGTGCCCAAAACCTATACTTGCCCTCACAATTCCACTTTTGGTGCCATTCTGTACCTGGACTACTCCAAATTCTATTCCGTGTGCTTGCTCCCTTTGTCTCTACTGTCCTTACCTACCAACCTTAATCACTGGACTCGTGTCCACCTTTGGCGCCATCCCACATCCCCTCCTGTCGTTTTATACTCCCTCTTCTCTCCTGACCCTTCATTGTCCACTGCCTCTCCCTTCTGTAACTGTCTTACTGGTCCCTACCCGCCACATTCCTAACTCCTACAATTACGGCCCTTCTCTACTTGTCCCTCCCCTTGTCCTTTGGTATGCGATCTTCCATAACTCCCTTCCACCTCACTCCCCCCCCTCTCTCCACCCTTCCTCCTTCCCCTTCTTCTCTCCTCTCTCCTCCTAGTCCTAATGCCTCGTCCTCTTCACTTTCATCACCCTTGCTCCTCCAGTTACCCCCAGTCCTTCTCTCATCGCCCCAACCTTCTTTACCCCCCCACTGCCAACCACTCTGCCCTCATGTACACTGCTCTCTGGAACGCCAGATCCATCTGTAATAAAACTGCAGCTACCCTTGATTTGTTCTTTCGCCTCAACCTTCATTTCCTCTGTCTTACTGAAACCTGGATTCCCCCTCATAACACCTCTGTCCCCGCATCCTTGACAACCTCCTCCTCCTCCTCCTTCATTCACACCCCCCACCCCTCTGGCTGTGGCGGAGGCGTCGGTCTCCTTTACCAACCCAAATACATCTCCTCCTCTTCCTCTCCAACTCTCCCCTCTTTCCATTCCTTTGAATTCCTCTACAAGTCTTTCTCCACTCCCCACCCTATTTCCTTCCTGATCATCTATCGCCCACCTGGCCCTCTCTCTACCTTCTATGAAGGCCTAGATCACCTCCTCTCACTTATCTCTCCCTCCCCCTCTCCTCTAACTGTACTTGGCGACTTTAATATCCATCTTCCTTCTCCCCCTCAATATTCTCCCCTCCTCTCCATCCTCGAATCCTACCTCCTCTCCCCCCTTCGCTCACCCCCTACTCATTCCACTGGGTCAACTCTTGACCTTATCTTCAATTCCTCCTATGCCTCCACCCGTGTCTCATCTCTGCCTGTATATCTCTAAGACCATGCTTTACTCTCATTCTCACTATCTCCTCTCTCGCACTCCACTACTGCTAATCCCTCCCCTCCAATCTACTCGCGTCGTGACCTTCGGAATTTTGACACCACCCTCTTTTCTGACACTTGTTCAGCTTCTCTTCCATCTCCCCATGACTTTGCTGTACTCTCTGCGGATGATGCTCTCTCTTCCCTTTCCTCTTCTATCTCCACTGCCCTAGATCAACTTTACCCTCTTTCTCTCTTTCGTCCTACTCGGAAGCCTTCCCAACCCTGGCTTACCTCCCATCTCTGTTCTATGCGGCGCCTTCTCCGGCGGTTCGAGAGACTCTGGCTCAAAACTCCCTCGCTTTCAAATCAAACTTCTTACTTTTCTTACCATGCACTTTACAACTCTTGTCTTGCAGCAGCTAAATCCTCCTGTACTCTAACCTTCTCCAGTCACAAGCCTCCCACCCTCGCCGGATTTTTCAAACTCTCTCCCGTCTTCTCTCTCCTCCAACTCCTGATCCCTCGACCAACTCCACACTCTCTCCTTCTGACTTCGCCAATTTTTTCTCCTCCAAAATCCTCACACTCGGCAAAAAATTAACTCCCTCTCTGACTCCCCCCTCTCCTCCTCCCCCCTCTCCTCCCTCTTCGACTATGTCCATCTTCTCACCTGTTTCCCCCTCTGAAGTCTCCTCCCTTCTATCCAAAGCCCACCCCACATCCGCCCCCTCTGACCCTCTGTTCTCATCCCCAACATCTACCCTCTTCTTATCCCTTACCTTACCACCTTCTTCAACTCCTGCCTCTCCTCATCAACCTTTCCCTCTACGTTCAAACACGCAACGATTATTCCTATTCTAAAGAAACCCTCCGCTGATCCACTTCTCACTGCCAATTACAGACCTATCTCTCTTCTACCATTCCTTTCTAAGCTTCTTGAGCGCATTGCCTACTCTCAACTCTCATCCTTTGTTACTTCTTCCTCTCTCCCTCCTCCCTTCCAATCTGGCTTACGTCCCAAACATTCCACTGAAACTGCTTTCACCTCCATCCTTAAGTCACTCCTCTCTGCTCGTCATACTAAGCAATCCTCTATCCTTATTCTACTTGATCTCTCTGCAGCTTTTGACACCGTCGACCATCTACTCCTACTCCATACTCTTTCCTCCTTCGGATTTAAAGGCCCTGTTTTAGAATGGCTACCCTCCTACCTCTCCTCCCGTTCCTTTGCTGTTTCGTGGGGAGCCCAGTCCTCTCCTTTTCCTCTTATCTACGGTGTTCCTCAAGGCTCTGTACTTGGTCCTTTCCTTTTCTCTCTTTACACCTCTCTCATTGCCCCCCGTCATCTCCTCGTTTGGTATTTCCCATCACTTCTATGCTGACGATACTCAACTCTTTCTTTCTTTCTCCTCCTTCACACCTGACCTCCACCTTAAACCATCCTCCTGCCTCACTGCTATCAAGAACTGGATGTCCTCCCGCTTTCTGTCTCTCTTAACACCGATAAAACCGAAGTCCTTTTCTTCCCCTCTAATTCTCTTCCCCCTCCCTCCCCTCCTCCATTCATACACTTTCCTCCCTCTAATCTCCCGATTTCCCCCCAAGCTCGTAATCTAGGTGTTCTTTTTGATTCCTCTCAACACATTTCACTCACCTTCCGCACCTGCAGATACCACCTCGACAATATACGCAAAATCCGTTCCTCCATCACATTCCACGCCACCAAACTCCTAATTTCCTCTCTCATCTTCTTCCGCCTCTTCTACTGCTCTTCTCTAATCTTTGGACTTCCCGCTTCTCAACTTGCCCCTCTTAAATCCATATACCACTCTGCTGTTCATACCCTCTGTCTCCTTACCTCCCGTGACTCCACCTCTTCCTCATTCTCATACCTTGGCTGGCTACCTTTCCACTCACAGCTTAAATTCCACTTTCTCTACCTTGTCTTCAAATCCCTCTATGGTCTTGCTCCTCCTTATCTCTCCTCCCTTCTACTCCCCATCCTGCCCCCTTCGCTCTGCTGACCATTTCCTCCTCACTGTTCCTCCTTCCCCCTGCGCTTCCTCCCGTTTCCGCTCATTCCAACTCCTTGCACCTATGCACTGGAACTTACACCCTCTTACAATCCTCTCTACTACGACCTTCGCCTCATTTCGCACTTCCCTTAAATCCCTCCTCCTCCATTCTCCCCCTTGAAAACTTCCCCTATCACCTGATTCCTCTCTCCCCGTTCCTACTCCTCTCCCTTCCTCTTCAACTTTCCCTCGCCCTGTCCAACTCCCTCTCCTCCCCCACCTCTTCCCTCTCTCCTTTCTACCCCCCTCAGTTAATTGCTCTTTGCACTGTTTTGTTGAATGAATCAAGATGTAAATTTTGCTCCCATTGTTAAGTGTTATTGGCTTTTTGTAATCTGTTGTTCCATTGTACAGCGCCTTGGTGTAAAGCGCTCGATAAATCAATCAATCAATCAATAACTTTTCCCCCCCTGGACCAAACATCACCAAACTGTGCAGCACAAAAGTTCAGAGTGGCCCATATACTTCTGCAAAGTTCGGTGAGGATTCGTCCAGGGGGAGCGGAGTTATAAGCCGCCCAAAATGTGGACTTCCTATGGAAACAGCAACTTAACCATAACTACACAGGCACTAACGTGGCTGTGTAACATATATATATATATATACATACATATACATACATACACACATCTTTATTCGTGAATCTCTTGCTCACAGCAACAACAAATACAATTCTTGTGAATAGAAAAACTCAGTAATCAGAAAAATGTATTCGTATACACACACAAACGCCGTTATGCCCCGCATACAGACAGGTGTCAAGTAGGTGGCCGAAGCCGAACTTGGGTAGAGTTATGAATGTGAGTGGATTCCATGTGTGAAAGGGACTGTGAATATCGGACAGCCCAGATCAGGACAGAAGACGCAGAGATGCTCCCGCACCCCACCTGGAGAGAACACGGAAACTCAGCGCCTCACTTCCAGACAGCAACGCCAATTAGCCAATCCATTAAAAATGTCACCTCTCTGCATACACCTCTCAAACTCTAACCAAACACAACCACAAAACCTACAACACAACAATCTGCACAAACCTCACTACACTACAACAAAACAAATCGCACAGACTCGCACAACAGCACACGACTACCGACCGTAAAACACCCCAAACCCAGCCAACAGACCTCACCGCTGAGGCCGCCAACAGCACATCACTGCTCTCTTGCACTTTTCCAACTTTAAGCCCACTAACTCACCCCCACCCCAACCCCTTTTCCCTTTTTCAAAGCCGCCACGGGACCACTCCGGTGGTCAAATACCCTTTAACATTAACAAGATGGATCCAAACTCACATAAAACACCACAACATGAATTATTACATATACATTCAATACTCATTTACACAAAAAAAAAAAATAGGAAGACACATATAAAACTACTCCTATTTGTGTCCTAACTGGCCCTACATGTTTCTGTCCCCTTAAACAAATAAAATGCATTGGACATTCATCAAGGGTTGAAATTCAATGATGACATGATTTCGGCCGCTTGTGTGGGCACAACCAGAACCCACAGAACCCCCTGATGCGGATCCTTTCTCCTGGTAAATTCATTATCCTGTAGGATTTACCCCATCCAACACCCCATTTCACCCTGGGCATCCCGGGATGCACGCTTGCATCAGCGCCGACATTGAATTTGCAAAACAAAATGTCGGGCGCGATGCAGCGCCACAACGAGGATGAGCCTGTATTGATGCATTGCCCACTGCTGCCTACTCACTATGTATAATTGCAGACTGCAGTTATAGCTGCCCATTTCTGCATGCTCACCATGCCAACCGCAGCCTGTAATGATATTCTGCCCGCTGCTGCATGCTCACTGTGCTAACTACAGCCTGTTGTGTTACTTGGCCTCTGCTTTCCACCACCCGCACCATGTTGCCTAATCTCACAAACAAGCTCCCCTGTAAGATACTCACTAGTCTCTCTACCTCCATCACCACAGCACTTGCCCTCTTACTCACTATAGCCACCCACCAGAATATCACTACATTCACTAACTCTCCCTACATTCAACCACCACAGCACCACTCCACTCCACTCCGCACCTCACCTTCACTCCATCATGTCCATTTTCATTACCACTCAACAACCTCTATACTCACATAGCGACCTCATGTCTACTATACACTAGACGCACCAGACTTAGAGCCAGACCTCAACCATTAGATCTCATCTACCTTCCCATGCCCACAGTTTACGGCAATCTCCGCCTAGCCTCCCCTGCCATCCTCAATTGCACCATACACATCATACACACTCTTATATAAAAACACACACCCACGACACACATTGCGCCCGAAGCGGCAGCATCCATGCCAGCATCAAGCCCAATAACGCACCCACTCCACACATTAAATGTGCCCTTATCAATGTTCACTCACTCATAGCACATGCCTTAGAAATACACAACCTCCTTTCCAACCACAACTTCGATTTACTGGCCATCACAGAAACATGGCTACATGAAGCATCCGGCCTTGTGGTCACTCTCGCACTCCACCCCCCCCCCCCCACCCCCGATTACACCATTTTCAGACAAGTCAGACCAGGTTGCACAGGAGGAGGAGTAGCCCTCGCTATTAAACTCGTTAGTCACTCTTGGGATAGCAATTCCGACATCCTATCCGTCAAGCTTACACTGTCCCCCAATAACACCACTAACATGCACATACTATATCGCCCCCCTGGCCTCCCTTCAAACTTCCAGGGACACCTCACCCATCTACCTAGCGATACCATCAAAGGCTCTACAAAGACCCTTCTTCTTGGAGACCTAAACTTAGGATTTAATGACTCCAATGACAAAGCCGCCACCTCCCGCACTAAAGAGCCCATCGACCTAGGATTCACACAAAAAGTCTCAAGCCCTACACAGTCCAAAGGTTGCACCCTTGATTGGGTTGCAGACCACAATTGTCTAATCACCATCACAGCCAACACAGCCTTGCCGTGGACTGACCACAACTGTATTGAGTTCACCTTACCCATTTCCTCCACTCTGAAAATCCTCACACTGGCCCCACTGCACAAGTAAGAAGTTCCAAAAAAGGTACACAGGATATCCTACGACCTCACCTTAATATCCCAGCACTAGCCCCACCCTTTTCCAACAATCCAAACCCCTTACGGACATATACAAAGATACCCTCTCTATAGCCATCAACTCCATAGCACCACTTGAATGCAAAAAGGAAAAGAAGTCGCTACACAAAAACTCCTGGTTCACTGAAGAACTGCAGTCATTACGCTGCCTCAAAAGGGAGGCTTTGAAAAACTGGCAAACTAACCCCAGCGACAACACCAAGAACTGCTTTAACCTCATCTCCCGCCAGTATGAAGATATTCCCAAAGCAAACTCCTTCAATGTCCGAATCGCCAATTCCAACTCACAATCCAAGGAAATCTTCACCATCTTCAATGAACTCATCTCTTCTCCAAACACTCCAGATGATATCATCAAAGATGAAGCATGGCGTGCTAGTATTTTTTTTTCCATTAAAATGGTTAAGTTTATTATAAACTTTTCATTTATCGAAACTAGGAGAATTGCATAATTCAACTCTTCGTCTCTGGCTATGTTTTCTGCTTATCTTGTGTTAGTGTGTCTATTTATCATTAGACCATTTCTAGCAGGTCTGTTAGCTAGTTCTAGAAAGTTCTGCAAAAATTGGACAACTGTACATATAAAAGTTTGTTTATTTGTCCGTTCATGATGAGTGTCCATCGTGTTTCAGCATCCATTTGCTTCGATGAGATCTTGAAGTGTGAGCCAAACGTCAATCTCTTTTCCATGAGTTCGGGACATATCATTAGTAGGTGGAATATTGTTTCCAATGTCTCCTGATTTTTACAGAAGCGGCAATGTCGCTCAGAGGCCTCTGTTGTCTGGGACATGCCTAAATAGTCTCTAGTAGGCAGGATGTTTAGTCTCATCTTCATGTATGTTGCACACATGACTGGATCAGGAAAAGATCCTGTGCTAGTATTCAATCTGCCATGCTCAATAAAATTGAACTCCTTAAAAAAAAATAATAATAATATAAAAAATAAATCAAGGACCACTACAAAGCCCTACCTCACCATGCTGGGCCTACACTATCTGACGCCACCGCCCCTCCACCAAATAACACCAAACCTCTCTTGTCGTTTAGAGACATCACTGAACCCGAAGTCATTAGCCTCCATGTGCAAAGGGGACATCTGTCCCCCCCCAAGCTCATAAAGGACTGTGCAGACCTCCTTGGTCAGTTTCTGACAGCCTTTACTAATGCTTCTTTCAGAACAGGCACCATTCCTGCCAGCATTAAAGAAGCATGGGTACGCCCCCTTCTGATAAAGCCCAAACTAGACCCTGCACAGCCCAACAACTATCGTCCCATAACCACTGTGCCGTTCCTCCTCAAGATCCTGGATAAAGCAGCCCACTGCCAAATCCAACAATTCCTAGAATCACACTCCATTCTCGGGACTAGGCAATCAGGGTTCCGCAAAGGTCACGGCACGGAAACAGCCCTTGTGGACCTCAAAAACCAGATCACCAAAATCATGGACAAAAGGAAGCCAGCCCTCCTACTTCTCTTTGACCTCTCGGCAGCTTTTGATTTGGTTGATCATAAAACACTCACCTCACCCAATCAGCTAACTTCTCCAATGAAGCAGCTCTCTGGATCACCTCCTTCCTGGAAGGCAGGGCAATGCAAGTATTTTCCAACATAGCCAACGCTGCCCTCACCACTATCCACTGCGGAGTCCCACAAGGCTCCTATACAGCACCCACATTATACAACCTGTTTACGAAGCCCCTCTTCGATAAGCTTGACGCCCCAAGTATCACGTATACCAATTACGCCGACGATACGCAGGTACTCATACCTCTCACCGGCTCCTACAACGGGGACACCCAAGCTCTTCACTCTATATACACCACCATTCAAGCATTGATGGCAGCCAATGGCCTGTGCCACAATGGGGAGAAGACCGAAATCATCATACTAGGTCAAAAAATGACACTAGCCAAACTAGATAAACTGTACTCCAAATTCACCATTGACAATACGACCATCCCTGTCTCCTAATCTGTAAAGTTTTTAGGTGTCTACATAGACTCCACACTATCGATGACTAGACAGGTCAGCGCTATCACCTGTCTCAGCGCACACCACTAAACTCATCAACGCAATTAAACCATACCTATACAAGCTAAACTGTTTATCAATAGCTAGAGCCACCATTGGCCCCAAACTAGACTACTGCAACGCCCTCCTAGCAGGTACATCCACAAAAAACCTTAACTGACTCCAAGTCACGCAAAACAATGCCCGAAGGGCTGCATTGAGCCTTCCCAAAAGGGAACACATTCCCCTTGCCAGAGGCTCCCAGTTCAAGAGCGTATCACATTTAAAATCCTCACTCTCACCCACAAATGTCTCAACCTCACAGCACCACCATACATTGGAGGGACTATAACCAAGGCCAATTCAACAAGACCCACTACGACTTACTACGCTAACCAACTACACATCCCACGCATCAACAGAGCCAAAGCTGAAGGGCTGGGCTTCCCCTAAATAGCCGCCAAGCTACAGAACACACTACCCCCAGAAATCAGAGCAGAAAACTCTATTTGCCTTCCGGAAAAAAATTCAAACTTCCCTCTTCATCTAACACTTTGTATGTTTCCCTTGTATGCAAAACTGTATGTATGTGACTGTTCTATTTCTCCACTGTTCCTTTGCCTGTAATTAAGCGTTCTGTCTGTAACAAGCGCCACGATGCGTCCAGGCAGCTGAGCGCTCTACAAATTTGAATAAATAATATTTGTCATTCTAAAAAGAAAGAAAGAACCAAATCCTCAATTAAACGTAATGAATACCAATTCATAACAAATCAAAACAAATGAATATGTTTAATCTGCTTATTGCTTGAACACTAAGCTAATTGAGTATGGGGAATCTGCTCAATGTGCATGATAACGAAGAATCTGATCTTCAGTATCCAGTCCTATTTTAAGACTCCATTTTTAAAAAAAACGCCTTTATGGCCAATCTGCAATGCAAAGGGCCCATCGGACAGGTTGGAACAAAACTAAAGGGCAACATACTGTTCCAATCAAACATGCCTTGATTAGTGCACGTACCCACTAACCATAAATCAAAAGTAGAACCCGACACATGTTAAGTGAGGGAAAAAGTACTCGAATGAGAAAAAGAAATCCCATTATACCCGACTGCTGCTATCTCTTTTCATCATACACCCGCAGACAAACCTCTAGGAAGAATAAAGGGTATTACAATTATAATAACCTTAAAGCGACAGCCACAAAAGATTAGCCTGGCACCGCACAATTTCCTGACCATGCAGTGTGCCACCCTTAGTGTGAACTCCTAAAAGAACCAGGTACCAAGTGCAGTCAAAATCCCACGTTCAAAAGCCATGATTTCCCAAAATGAAAGGTTGCCTGTAGAGGTGAAGTCTGGCAAGATCACGGCCGTGCAGATCTCGCGAGACTACATGTGGATGTGCGCGGGCGGCGCATGGTCAGAGTGAGAGAGTGCTGAGTGGACCGGGAGTGCAAAGCAGACGCTGCCTGTCGCTCCTCCTGCCAAAAGGCTTGGGCTTTGATGACCAGCAACAGTAGACCCTTATGAGGCCCTAAAAAAGGACAGTGCAGACTGTGCTGTGAAGTAATAGCAGGACACTAGTGCGTATTGGCTGTGAAGCAACTGCAGGGCACTCCAAAGGGGCTTTAATTGGCAGGTCACTGTTAACTTCATTACTGCAGATTTATTTCATGCACAATAAACCCTTCCTTAAATCAATGCTGTGTGCAGAGTTTTATATAAGGCCACTACATATTTGGTGACGAGGGTCCAGGACAGAACCTATTCAGCTCCATTATGCAATGTGCAACCCCCCTGCCAGCATTTCGCCAATCTCCACGTAGGCCCGCTATTCCACGGACTCAATGGGAACCCTTGTTCAACACGTACCTGGAGGCTGGTGGTGAGGGGGTGGTGGGGGGGCATGGACTACACCACGGGGAGAAAGAAAGCGATGATGTTCAATGGCATGGGGGGGGGTCGAAGGGCAGAGAATATTCACAGGCCTGGAGCCTGAACAGGCAGCAGGGGATGATGATTTTGTCTTCAAAGAAGTGATCCAGCAAAGAGAATACCGTGCTGCACTGTCTAATTCTACACACGGAAGCAGGAAAGCGCAGAGCTCGTTGACGTCTACGTCACTTGCATGAGGGAGCTGGCTGCATTGTGCAGTTTTGGTGACAATGCCAAGAATATGATCTGCAACATGCTGGTGGTTCACACAAATTGTAGGAAGGTACAGGACAAGTTCATCCTCGAGAAAGGACTGACATTGGATAAAGCTGTTCAGATTACAAGAGCGAAGAAGAAACCTCGAGCAGACACAAAGAATGGTGGGATCATCGGCTGCTGATGTGACTGCGGTGCAGTGGAGAGGGCAGCGGGATAGACACAGGCGGGACTTCGTCGAGGAAAAAGGGGGGGGGGAGATGAGAGCCCCTGAAGTGTCACAGATTCACCAGCACATAGCACTTGGCAAATGACAGATACTACCCTGTGAGCAACAGTTTTCGAACTGCAGACGGTTTGGGCACATTGCCATAACCTGCAAATGGAAAGGGAAGAAAATCCCTTACATTGAAGGTGTCGGGCGAGCGAGAGGTGAAGAAGAAAGTGACGATGAGAGTCATACGGTTACAATGGTGAACAGCTCAAATTTGAGAGGAGAGAAGCCGTATTTTGTCATAAAAGTAGATGGAAACGATAGTCGTGTAATGCAGACTTAGGCTCCGATTTAACCATAATGCCTCTCCAAACGTACAAGGACATGGTGGGACGTCAGAACCACCAAACACAGACCCACAGTGTTTGGGGGAGCGTCAGTGGACCTTTTGGGTTAAATCAAGGCAAGCATAGAATTCAAGGGCAGGCAAGCGACGACCACGGTCTATTTCTCCGAAGGCACGGCAGTACTGAGGTGGGATGACCAGCACAAATTGAACATAAGGCTGGATCTCAGTACTGACGACGAAGTACTGTCGATGAAAACAGGAGGAGTGTCAGCATTCAGAGACAAATTTACTGTGCTCTTCTCTGAAGCCCCAGGGAAAATTAAGAACTACGTACACTAAATAAGGCTGAAGCCCAACGCAGTTCCGGTAAAGCATAGAGAGTGAAACCTGTCCTGCAACTGCAAGAGGCACATTGCAAGCTCATCTGAGAAAAATGGTCAAGGAATGGTCCATTGACACTGTAGAATCCACTGAATGGCTGACCCCAGTGCTACTAATTAAGAAACAACAATCCAATGATATCAGAGTGTGCATAGACCTACGCAGTTTAAACATGGAGGCAATAAAAGAGAGTTACCCACTGTCCAGTATCAACAAATTGATACTTATGATGAAGGAGGCCAAATATTTCTCCAAGTTGGACATGTGCGATGCATATCACCAGATAAACCTCCTTAAAGAGTCCCGACCATTAACAGCATTCATCATGTTGTTTGGCACATATCAGTACACCAGAAAGCCATTTAGATTGTCATCAGCTGCGTCAGCATTCCACGGGATGAAGGATTCATTAATAAGGAGCATGGGAAATGTGTCTTACTTTCAGGATGACATCCTCATCTATGCTGGCAAAGCCGAGACACATGATAAAGGCCCTCAGGAAAGTTCTGGAGAAACTTCAAGAAACGGGTGAACGCCATAGATAGCAAAGTGCATGTTTGGGGCAAAAGAAGTGGAATACTTTTGGGAACAAAATCTCAAGAGATTGGGTTAGTCCCAAAAAGAACCTTCTACAAGCCATTGGCCAAGCCCGTGCACCAGAGTAAATAGACGAACTACGTTTCTTCCTCAGACTCACGGAGTACTAAGCAAAGTTTGTAACCCGGTTTTCAGAGATGAAACCAGACCAACAGCAGTAGACCCTTATGAGGCCCTAGCCAAGGACAGTGCAGACTGGGCATTGAAGTAACTGCAGGACACTAATGCATACTGGCAGTGAAGCAACTGCAGGACAAGATCCAAAGGGGACTTTAATTGGCAGGTCACTGTTAGCCTCATTACTGCTGAATTCTTTCATGTACAACAAACCCTTCCTTAAATCAACGCTGTGCGCAGAGTTTTATGTAAGGCCACAACATGGCCCACAGATGTTGATTCTAAAGTGTACAGTATCCTATACAAACACACCCCTCCACCAGCAGGTAGCATTGCAAGGCCAGATTCCTTTTTATGTTATGAAAAAGAACACGTAAAAAAGAATGCCTCGACTGGTTACTGTGATTGTTAATGCCCAGAGTACTTAACAGTAATCTTCATTACTCCTAGTCCTTCTGTTCCTCGTCTCAGCACTTACCAATGAGGTGTCCCACCTCTTTAAAAGGAACCCTCTTTCTACTTTTAATTTCTTCAGACCCCGCCTCTCAACCTCTGGGCAGAACAGCCTGCCTTCCCCAAGACACAACAGTATGTAACACTACCCAATAGGCCCATTTAAAACGAGGAAGGGTGAAGTGGGAAACTCGTGCTGCGACGAGGAAGAGAAGGACTAGGAGTAATAAAGAGTACCAGTAAGTAATCTGGGCATCACCTCCACGTCCACTCTTCCTTGTTCCAGCAATTATCAATGAGGCGTGCCAACTCCCGAGGGAATGGGCCGAGCGCAAAGAAAAACACCAGAAGGCAAATGGAAAATGCAACCCGACCAACACCAATTTATTGAAATACACATATCCAGACAGTAGCAACAAGCTATTTCACAAGAGCGCCACACTCAACACACCAGACCCCAAAGGCCCCCACCTCCCACCGCTGAAGAGTCAAATGATAGTGGAAAATTTAAGTGTGTGGATCAGACCAGGTTTTGGCGCTGCAAATGTCCTGGATAGTAACATAGCGGGCTTCAGCAGGTCCCCCTCGTGGACCTGCCCTGTACACGAGACAGAAGGGCAGAGCCCCACAGATGAGTAAGCCAACGCGATAGAGGCTAGGGGAGGAACAAAAAGCCCTATTGCGATCCAAATAGAGCAGAACCGCCTGCCGTACATCCAGAGCGGCCCAACGAACCTGCTCTGGGGAGGAGGGAGAGGGGGAAAAGGGAAGGAAGAACAATCTCCTGGCCAAGATGAAACCTAGAAACCACCTTAGGAAGAAAGGACGGGTGGCACTTGAGAAACAACGCATCGGGGGAAACCACCGGGTAGGGTGCCTCAGTAGAGGGCACCAAGATCCCCCAAACCGTTGTGCCGAAGTGACAGCCACCTAGGAAACCACTTTCAACGTGAGGAAACTTCAGACAAAGGTTCAAAAGGAGAAGACAGCAGAGCCTGAAGGACCAGTGGGAGATCATAGGAGGGTAACTAGAAGCAGGGCCAGGCCTAGCAAGAGAAAAATTGTAGAAGGTGACCCACCAAGGAGTGACCACCCACAGCCGGACCCCCAATGGCATGGATCGAAGCCCACTGAGTCCTCAGAGTGAAGGCAGGGAGACCAAGTTAAACCCATCCTGAAGAAACTGCAGCACAGGAGCCCCAGAACCCAGGAAGTAGGAACCGCCATGGCTCAGACACCAGGACATGGAAGTGCCCCCAGTGCCTCTCGTAGGGCCTCAAGTTAGAAGGATGCTGGTCCCTCTGAATGTGCGAAACCACTTCGTCAGAGAGCCCCCCAAGAAACTAGGCGTGCCCTTTCAGTCTCCAAGCCCCCCAGATCAAGTTCACTGAATCCAGACTACTAGCGAGAGGCAACATGGGGGACACAGCCAAGTCAAGGAGAAGGGGAAACCAGCGTCTGCAAGGCCAAAGCGGAGCAACAAAGATCACCACCGCCCGAGAGTCCCGGATGCATAGAAACACTGTCTGAATGAGAGGGAGGGGTGGATGCATACAGGAGACACGGCGGCCACACAGAGGGCAAAGCAGCCACACCTGCAGAGAGGGGAAATGGGAGAAAAGCCGGGGGACCTTTGCAGACAGGGGACAGGCAAACAAATCCACCCAAGGAGTACCCAGATCCCTGCAGATCCTCCGAAAGACCACCTCCCGCAGCACCCACTCCCCGAGGTGAACACATGGCTGAGGCGATCCGCCATCACATTGTCCCGGCCCCTGATGCGACATGCAGACAGCAAGAGAAGATGAGACACCACCCAAGTACAGGGGAGAAGAACAAGAGACCCAAAACAGACCTTCCAGGATTTTGCGGCATGAAATGGCAAATTTTGCGGCATGAAATGGCAAATTTTGCGGCACAAACCTTTATTTATTGCGGCATTTTTGCGGGTCATTTTGTATTAACTGGAGGGTGTAAGATTGCCACATTGCAGGAAATAGGCAGAGTGCAAGGCTACAAGAGAGCCAGGGTATCATTATTATGTATCTTTTGTATTAATTTAATAGGAAGAGTCCCAGATGTCTCTGGCTTGGCAGAACAGTGTTTGATTTGGCTACATTTCTGGTTTAATGTTCAAGCCTATTTAATAGTATTTCAAAAAAGGTAGCAGGCACTCCTCTCCAGAAAGAACATGGCATGATTACCTGTTCTGAGATGAGAGTTTGCAGCACATGCTTTTTGCTCACTGTACCTTTCACAGATGGGAAATGTCCATTTGTCCCGCCCACATGGGCAGTCCAGCACCGAAACGCTATGGCAATTCCTCTCTGAACAAGTGTACCAAAAGCAACCCCATACACGTGTTATCATGCCATGTTCTTTCTGGAGAGGAGCGCCTGCTACCTTCTTTGAACTATTTAATAATATTAACTAAATTGATCATTATATATTGTAATGCTGAAAATATTCCCCTTCTATGTTCTCCAATCCCCCAAACACCCACACACCTCTCTCACCAACACACATCTCACCAACTCTCCATCCCAACTTACATTCCTTAACCTCTCACTCTGTCATACAAATACTCACGTGCTATGTCACACTGTCAAGTCACAATTTGCACTGCCCAGCCCCTGCCACACTCCAAATCATACTCCCAACTCACACCTTACACTCTACAATTCCTCCCGCAATATACAGTTTCATTCTTTTGTGCTGCTTCTGCATCTTGCATCCTTTCTCCCATTCTATCACACTCTTCCCTCATACTTTTTCCCAATCTGCAGCTCACTGCCTCTTTCTGGCCAACCGCTTCCTCTCTGCTTTCTGGCTCACTGACCACACGCTCCCTCTACTTTCTGTACCTCTGCTCGCTCTTAGATTTCTGGCCCACCGCATCACTGCTTCCTCTGCTCTCTTGTGCTGCGCTTCCTCCTCTGACCCACTGCTCTCCCTTTGCTTTCTTGCCTATCACTTCACATCTCACCCATCACTCTCCCTCTTTCATAGTGTAACCATTTTTTTATTTTTTTTAAAATGTAGATTTTGACCCAGTTCCTCAAATAGTGGGGCATTTAAAAAAAGAACGGAGGATATGCTATTTTTAGACAACCCATTTTTGGAAATGAGCAGGTCACCTTATTCTCAAAGGTGACTGGCGCATTTCCACAGGCTTGAGCTGTAGCGCAAATTGTGCGCTGGCCAGCTGCCTTGAATGGTGTTCTGGGTTGTTTGACCGAAGTGTAATTATTTGCGGCAGAATTGACCATAGTCAATTTCGCTGCGAATTGATTTGCACTTTAGCCAAACAACCCAAAATGTACCTTTCACCACCACCCCATCCCCTCCCCTACTTAACTGCTTGGTCGCTGCCACTTCCCCTGCAACCCTGCGGTGCCAGATCCGTCCCTCTAACGTGGGTCGGATCCGACTCTGCAGGGTCCCTTTTTTGTTATTTTCTTTTTTTTTTTGTCCCCGGCTCCAATTTTGAGGAAAAAGGGGAAAACACTTATGCAACCACCCTAGACCAAAAATGCGGAACATGGGGAGCGGGTGACACCCACGCAACACATGTTCAGTATTTATAAAAATTGATCGAATAGTACTGGACAAAATAGGTCAAATTGTAACATTCGATAGATTTTTGTCATCAAAATGGGCAGTACTTTGAATAGAATCGCTCTCCAGACAGTGTTCTGCAAGCTCCTAGCGCCTTTCACAGGGACAGGCCCTCCAGGTGCCTGCCGCTGTAAAATGCGACCCAAAAAATGCATTTTTATCCTGTTTGAGGAACAGAAATGCAAGCGGCACAGCAGCGGTTCATACCTTAAAAGAAATGCATGACAGGGTCAGGAAAGACCCTGCCATGAGGTGGCAGCCCCACATCCCGTGCGCGTAGGGTTGCCTACAATTTCTGCACATTTAAAAGCGCATCTTGCTTGGAAATGAGGGATGCGCTTTTAAATTGACAAAAACGCCACTTTATTTGATCAAGGAGGTGAAAAAGGCCATCTGAATGGGCGCGCATATAGAATGTGCCCATTCATGTGTCCCTTGTGAATTGGGCTGCACTTTTTTGGTGCGCAAGTGATGAGATGTGTTAGCGCATTTCATTACTTGTGTAAAAAAAAGTTGAGAACCTGTCACCCTGAGTATTTTTTTTTTTAAAACAGTAATTTTTGCAGATTACTTAAAAAAGAAAAGTAAACAAATTTTTTTTTTTTTTTTAAGATGCAATTTTTGCACAAACCGGCTGTTTTTGCGGCATTTTGCACAAAACGGCCGTTTTCGCGGCATTTTGCGGGATCGCAAAATCGCTATAAGCTGGAGGGTCTGCCAAAAGACCGAGAGCTCCCCTGGCGGTTGATACACCCCGCAGTGGCTGTATTGTCTGAGCAGAGAACAGCCTACCCCTCCAAGACCGGGCCAAAGGACTGCAGAGCCCTTAAGGCCGCCAAGAGCTCCCTCCAGTTGGGGGACATGGCCATGTCACCCAGGGATCACAACTGCTGCAGCTCCCGACCCAGGGCCACCGCCCCCTGCCCCACCAGGCTGGCGTCTGTGGTAACAATGATCGGAGAGAGCGGACAAAGTGGGAACCCCACCAAAAGATTGGGCAGGTGCAGCCAGCAACGAAGATAGGAGCCACAAAGTCCAGAGATGACTCCAAGCAAGTCCTGTGGATATGGAGCAACAGAGGACGTAGGTGAAGTCTCGCCCAGGGAATAAGGAAGACACACGTAGCCCCAACAATGAATAAAGTCCCTGGCCAGGGCCGACTCCCGAGCCAGAAGATGCACCAGGCAGTACTGCAGTCTGAGCACTGACAAGGGGAAGAATGACTCGCCCCCACCAGTCCAAAACCTGGCCCCAATGAACTGAGGATCCGGCAAGGGCTGCATATGAGAAACCCCAGCAAGGTCAGTAGAGCACAAGCAGACTCAAGGTGTCACAGCGGAAGATCTCTTGACCAAGCCTTCAGGAGCCAGACGTCAAGGTACGGGAAGACCTGAATCCCCCAGAGGTGAAGAGCGGCGATGACAGGCCCCAGAACCCTGGTGAAGACCTGGAGAGACGACTTCAGGCCCAGGGCAAGGTCTGGAACTGGAAATGATCCTTGCCCACTGGAAACCTAAGAAATGTCTGATGGGCAGACCAAATGGGAACGTGCAGGTAGGCGCCCGGAAGATCCAGGGAAACCAGGAAATCCAAGCACTTCACCAGAGTGACCCGCTGAAGACACTCCATTTTGAACCTCCGAGTCAGAATGTGCATGTTCAAGATTTGGGCACCAGGAAGACAATGGAGTAAACCCACAGACCCCTCTCCGATCGAGGCACCTGCCAAAGTACCCTCTTGGAGCAAAGTTCCCAGAGCGCCTGCCGTATGGCCAACCTCTTGACAGGGCACCTGGGCAAGGGCGCCCGGATCAGACCACAGGGAACAGGAGGGGAGACCAATTCCAACGTGTACCCCCATCTCACCAAACAATTGACCTAGGCATCCCCCTGAGAGCCGGAATGATTGCTTCCAAAAGAACCGTCAGGCGGCCCCCGACAGGCCTGGCGTCAGGACTTCTGCTGGCGAGGGAGATGGGAGGGTTGGTGGGGGGGGGGGGACCGGTACCGAACGCCACTTATGCCCAGTCACAGGCCAAGCCCGACCCTTAGGGTGGGGGTGAGTCCACTGGCGAGGGGCTGCCCCTGACAGAACCCCTGTGAGCAGCGGCATACTTCCTAGAAGGGGCGCAGGATCCGAGCGCTCCCCTGCCGCCTTCAGGGCGGACTTCAGACTCCCAAGGGCAGCTTCCGCCGAGTATGAGGCATAAGTGGTAGCCCGCAAGGACAAATGAGCTCCTCCATAAGCCTTCCTCAAGGAGACATCCACTTAACGATCTGTGGGGTCCCGAAGAGAATAATTCGAGGACAAAGACGACCTTCCCACCTGACTGGGAATGATGTCATCCAGCAGAACTACCTGCGGCAGGGCCATCTCCTCCCCCTGCAAGGGAATACAGCTTGGCAAGTAACCTGGGGACCGCTGACTTGTCCGGATCAACCCACTCGCTCAAAATCTCAGTCTTAATTTCACAGAGAAGCGGGAGACCTTCTTGTGAGTGCAATTAAACTGGGGCGGAGGGGGCCGAACACCTACAGCCCGAATAGATGGGGATGCAGAGTGTGGAAACCCCATTTAATGGGACACTTGAAGAATATCCGCCATGGACTCCTTGTCCAGGTACTTGCCCTTGAAATCAGTCGACCTCAGGAAATGGCACAGGCTGCAGGATGAGGCGTTGGATCATGAGGAAGAGGACAACCCCCTGCTACGTCGAGGCTGAATCCCCTCCTCCTTTAGCGCTCTCCGAAAAACACGCAGGAGCCGGTCGACTGGCACCCTACAACCCCTCTGCCTCTTAGGAGGCGAGGGAAAAGGAATAGGAAGGAGAGCGAGGTTCCACATGTCAGCGATTCCTCATGGTGTCAGCAACATCGTCCAGAAGCTGAGGCCCGCAAGCACAGAGAAGCAGCCACAGAGGAGCAAGGTAAACACAGAACAACCAGAGGCCACCGGACTTAAATATTCCAGTATCAGCGGGAAAGGACTGGCCACTAGGCAACCCCAAACACTGCCTGGGAGTCCAGGTGCACACAAACAAGCCAGCAAAGAGGAACAGGCCACAACCACGCCCCCCACTCCCGCTTACCTCAGCCCGGGGCGAGAGCACCCCGAGCCATGCAGACCTGGAGGGCGAGCCGCTCCACGACGCCCCCAAGACACCACCCCCAACTGGGGCAGGCATCCTCGACCACCACCCCCGGCTATGCCAGCGGCGGTAGGAGGCACCAGCCACCCCACCCGTACTCAACACCCCCCGGAGAACGCCTGCCAACCCGAGCAGGTCCCTACTCCGCAAGGGACCTGTAGGCAGTGGTAAATGACAACAAACCTCCCCCCCCCGGCTATGCAGGGTGGATGGGGGGTGGGGAGGATGGCAGGAGCGGACAGAGTCCCTGCCCAAAGGCAGGGCAAAAACGAAGTGTTGGTTCTTGGGGAAGGTGGGCTGTTATGCCCAGAGGTGGGAGGGGGCGGGGACTGAAGAAATTAGAAGTAGAAAGAGGGTTCCTGTAAAGAGGTGGAGCACCTCATTGATAAGTGCTGGGGCGAGGAAGAGTGGACGGGAGGTGTTGCTCAGTTCACTAATGTGGGACTTATTTAAAAAAGTCCCTACTTACATGTACATGTTCGTATTCCCCAGAAACTTGTAAGACCTCCATCCACAGAGACTTCAGTGGGTCATTAAAGATGGCTGCCATTATATATGCTGTAAAGTCATATGACAGCCTTTCCTATGAATGTGAAACACTGCAAAATCATGTATTTGCGAAGCACTCCCCATTACGATCACCAGCTGGTACTCAACAAGCTGAAACCACGCAAAATAGAAAAGTAGAATATCCATCAAGGAACAGTAGCTACTAAAGAGTATTTGCAGAAGAAAGCCATCGGTGTGGGCCGCACAGCCTTATGCCCGCTTGGGGTTTTGTCAACTTTGACAATTCTTATCTTGTGTAAGTAATAATAATCTTCATTCTCTTCACGCTCAGTTTTCCAACTGTTATTTTTTAATTCTTTAAAAAGGGTGTTTTATCAATGCATTTCGGACATGTGTCCTTCGTCAGGGCCTCGTCTAATCCATCAAATCAATAGCACGTGATCACGCATTGATGATCAAAAAAATTGGGTACAATAGGTAAAGCCAATTATCAAACAGCCACAGGTCAAGAAATATAGCATTTTGATCATGAACAGGGATCACCGTCACCAGGGGAAGTGAGACAGTGACTAGGAACATATCGCACTTCAGGAAAGTACCGCCCGAGCCCGAGCTGTGGGAAGAAAACCCAAGATCCGCAAGCGAAGAAACCAGATCACATAGTCGGCCACAGGGCCGAGTGACACCTGAAACTTATGAACTACCAAGAGAGCCAAGGACACCCAACCGGCAAGAAGACAAAGTCAGGCCAGAGAGTCATCTGGCAGAAGATCCCAAGAGAAGCCATCCCCGATACCACCTGCGGGAAAGGCCAAAACCATCGTCCCACCTCCAAGGGTATGTCGTAGATGGAATCTACCAGCAGGTGAGCCTGCCCAGACAAAATCTGAGAGACTAGACCTGTTGTGATGTGTTATCGTTAAATGTTGTGAAAAACATTCCAAGTTGGGGAAGAATGTGGTGTCACGTGCCGGAGAAATTCCCGGTCACGTGTCAGGGGCGGGGAGAGGAAAAATAAAGACATCACCGGAACTGGCACGAAGACGCCAGTCCGGGTTTATGCAACTTCACGAGTGGTTGTGTCCTGATTACACGCAGCGAAGCGTGGCGCCACACGGCCTAGCTAGGCCCCTCTCCTGTGTCGGGCTGGCATCACCATATGCCCGACATCACACACTGGAGAGCAGTTGGTGGACAGCTCTGGAGTGTCCGGCTGGGTTCAGGGTTGCTGCAATAAAGGCACTTCTACATCCGCTCTGTGTCCTCCTTACCACAGGGTGCTACTTTATCCCGTCTTGCTATGTGACGTTATAATTTGATACAGTATGAGATGTTGTGCACTTGTATCGAGAATTGTATACAGGTATATGTAGTACACTATTATTTGTTTTACATCCTCAATAAACTCTGGAACACTGTATCAATAGGCATAGCCCACAATACCCAAAGACGATGCCAGTGAAATCAGTTGACATCGTGGACAGGAGGGTTTATTCTCCTGTCCACTTTTAATAAAAATAGATTAGTGCCATGAATGATCTGAAACCAGAACACATGCGTGTCTAGAAGGTTCCGGGGCCATATTTCTTCCACATCTTGGGTTTTAGGCAGTAAATGTAAAAAATAAATTTATATTTTTTGGCAAACTAAAATATATATATTACAAACGTCTGTACCATGATTTTTCTAAAGTTGATTACATTTTCAATGAGCATTATAACAAAGTCAGCCGCTAAAATGAAACATTGGCTGCATACGCCAAAACGGCAAAACAAGGCATTGGTTCAAGGCATGGCTCTGGATTCGGGAAACTGCCAAATCTCGCGCTCGCATGTATCAAAATAATGTACAAGCGTTGCACTTACCACAAGGTAACAAAAAAAAGTATACAAAAGGGAGTCAAATTTAAAGCTCTGCCGTGTGCAAAATACATTGAAACAAAAATGGTCCTCCTGTACAGATACATGACATTTACATAAAGAAAGTAAAGTATTGGTCTACGCCTGGGTTCCACGTCTCACAACCAAGATGCCAAGTTCTCCCCACCCCCTTCTCCTGCACTTCGGCGGTACCCCCTCTGCACCTTCCACAGCCCACATCACGGTCTGGCCTTACTGTAAACCACGTAACACCCTTCCCTCTGCCTCTTACTGTACAGCTCACGTGATCCTCTTACTGACCTCAATCTCGTGCCTTAGTGTAGTGTACCACTGCGACCACAAGAACCGGTGTTATGTAATATTTGTTATCCCATGCCTTTCCGGCATCCCCTGTATTAGGCCGTCTTCCGGGTCAACGCTGATTGGCTATATTAGCCTCAGCGCCGCCCCTATGAGCCTAATGAGGGGTTGGTTTCTAATTATCGGCAGTGGCCTAAGGACACGCCCCTAACGATAGCCCCTCCTCCCATCTTTTAAGGTGGGGCTGTGGCAGGTTTTATGGACCGCGCCTGTGAGTCTGAGCACCGGCCCCTCTTCCGAGCTGTCAGACTAAAGGAGCAGAGCACCGAGCCAGATGACTCAGTTGCTGTAATAGATAAAACACCGTTAATTCCGAGAGAAAGCTTTACATTAAAACGCAAGGCTGCCTTTGAGGAAGCCTTGATGTAAATGTTTCTCTCACAATAATCTATACCAACAACGGAACGAAGCTCGGCATTTCATAAAACTTGTCATCAAAATACGAGGCTTCTGTTATAGGGTGCTCCGGTGCACCGGAGCAGGATACAGAGTCCCAGAGTCACCTGGGTTTACTGCGGACACAAGGGTGTCACCCACCCCCGGGCAGCAGGATCACCCGCTGCTGGTGGCACACTGGGGGCACCCAGCACACAGAGCACACAACGGCCCAGACTGGTTTCGGGGCCATGAGCACACAGACCCAGACACACACAAATAATTACAGGAGCCAGGAGTTGCCACTAAATGGGTCTCCACTGCAGTGCTGCACGTGCCTGCAGTGGCACCTTTTATTAACATACATGACGCAGTGACCCGCATCTCATCAGGAATCAACACGCCCCCATTTAAAGGGGCACTACATTACAGCTTCGGCTGATAGAAGCCAGTGCTTAAAGTGGGCCGGGGCCGGGCCCCGGCAGTCTGCAAAAAGTGGGGCCCCGTCCCACCACCCGCAACATTGGCAGGATGCATTATCCCGTTGAGGCCGCAGACGCGACGGGAGATGCGCCTGCCATGAAGTCAGGCGATCTGACAGAAGTGGCAGCCAACCACAGCGACGCTGTGCCTGGCTGCTGTTGCATGTCACCCCTGTAGGGGGACATGGTGTCTTCCAGTGTGTGTTGTGGTCACATGGCTCCCCATGTGACCACGTTAATAAAAGGGACGGGTTGTTTCCGGCTCCTCAGTTACTGAAGCTGACTCCGGTGTCGTCCTTGGTGTGCCTGTCTGGCACAACACCGCGTGGTGTAGGCCCCGGGACCGGGCCCACCACGAGGCCGGCGCCCCTCCTGGGCAACACCAACCTCCACCTGTTGCGGGCCATGTGAGCATGGCAGTTGGAGACGACCCCGGCCTGGGTACCCCCAGAGCCGGGGCCGTCGTGTGCTGGGTGATCCCAGCTCTGTTTGGGCTCCAGTGCCCTGGAGCGCCATGGGGTGACCTCCCCACAGCATTATCCGCGGCGTGATCGCCGCGCAGCGGGGCCGTCGGGTGATCCCGACCTGAGTCCATGGGGCTGCCCGGTGACCCGAAGCAGCCCCCAACAGCTGCCACTTCTGTCAGTCATAGTAACTGCATCTGGTGACCCCTTGCGCGAGAGGTCACCAGAGGCGGTTACTGTCCCTTTGTTTCCCCAGGTCGCCGAGGCGTCTTTAACCCTCGGCGAACCTGGGGATTTCTCGACATATTTCGAGGTTTATAAAAGATGGCTTTGAAAGTACACATTTCAAGCCATCTTTTATAAAGCTTTGCCGACGGACAATTTTGTCCGTAATCAAAGCTTTATAAAAGACAGCTTGAATTGTGTACTTTCAAAGCCATCTTTATAAACCCGAAATGTTTAAAAAAGATGGCCTGAAAACTAGGCAAACCGTAGTGTATGCACACAAATATATATAAATGCTATATATTTGTGTGCGGCCCTTACTATGGTGTGTGTACTATGCAAGCCATCTTTTCTAAACATAGAAATATTTTACATAGTTCTATGTTTAGAAAAGATGGCTTGCATAGTACACACACCATAGTAAGGACTGCACACAAATATATAGCATTTATATATATTTGTGTGCATACACTACGGTTTGCATACTTTTTATGCCACGCCCCTCCCACAAGCCACGCCCCCAAGTGAGGGCCCCCCCTCGATTTCTTACCCCACTTAAAGTCCTGATAGAAGCCATTAATGACTCGTTACGGTTCATGAAATGTCGAGCTGCGCTCCTGTGGTAATATCAAGACAGTTATTGTCCAGTCAGGATAGTATCCAGCATTGCAAGAGAGGGTGGGGGGACAGCCACGATGAAACTCCTGCTACTTTCCCCTCAAATGCAGCGCACGCATTTCCAGGTTGTCTCATTCGCGCGCACAAACCGCCCACCGCTGCCCCAATCTACATTTCTGGTAACATTACTGGTGGCATATGGCATTTTAACACAACAACAAAAAAACTGCAGAATCATTACAGATGCAGGGAACTCATCTATTAGAGCTCTGTCCAGGCGCTCTGGGGCAAAATACATAAACATCTCCCAATTTGCATATGGATTGCACCAATAGAAATTACTTCACAGTAAGCACACTGCAAGGAGCATGGAGGCACCATGGAAGTGACTTTAGAATAAATTGACATAAGTAAGCCAAGTGGCAAATAATTTTGTGGTGCAAAAGACCTAAATTGCACTATTATATATGGAGCAAGTTAGGCTTTTTAAAAAAAAAATAACAGCAGGATATATTAACACATAAGCTTTGAAGTGAACCACTTACAGAGCTGCAGATAAGACATGGTCTGATTACATGATCTGCCTAGGTTAAATGGACACTTTGGTTAAATGGTGAAACAGGGAGGTGGACAATTTAAGCAAATGAGCACATCTTCACAGGTTTAGTTTATATAGATATTTATTAAGGTTTGCCTTTGCATTTCATGTGCTTAAATAATACTTTATTTATAGCAATGGCTTGGAAGCAAAGCACATTACATAAGAAACTACCCTTTCATCATTAACTTTACAGTATGCATCATTATAGAAATATGTTGCGCAATAAGAGGATGGATTCAGTTTTATTCTCCCCATCCTGCATGCAAAGTCACAATAGCATCATGCAGATTAATGTGAGCCTAACAAATCCCCCTTGGGTAAAGCCATAGTCATTATTTCATAAAGCCTGCAGCATTATGCAACCTTCTCACACCTGATCACAGGCAGAGGTTTCGGAAAGGGTAAGGTGTCCTGCTGCCAGGACAATTACTTTGCGGAGCAGAAATTACTCAGCACACATTGTCCTGCCAGTGGGATACCTTTCCCGTTGGGTGCCCTCACTGAGGTGCCGAACGGGAGAGGTGACCCACTGACGAAAGTCCTAGTCAATCCCTCAAGAGAGCTTGTGGGGTGGCAGCCTACCCCCCCCGATCCCCCACTTGGTACGCCACTGTGTCCAGGTGTTCTCCAGCAGGTCAAGATATGAAGCTTTACAGTCCCTGGTACCACATCTATGAGTTCATGAACCACCCTTGCGCATTTCACCTATCCTTGAGTGAGGGGCTTTAACACAACACATAAGACTTCCTCCATTAGGTTCTACACTTTTTTTGTCAAAATGTTATATTCAAGAAAGAGCGTGAACAGTAATTTCAACAAAGTGATACATCCTCATCATATACCACCACAGATTCCTTACATAAATCAAGAAATGCAACCTTTCAAATACAATTTTCCATCAAAGAGGCACAAATAAAAACAACCACAAAGAGCAATACATAAGGAAAGTCAGCAGGGATGTTATTTAGTGGTTGCCAGAGGTCGCAACTGAGGTCTCCCTTGCGACCTCTAAAAAAAGAAATTAAAAAAAGTGTTTTTTCTTTTTTTATTTTTTTTTTGTAATGCAAGCTCCTGGGCTGTGGCCAGCACCATGTTGCTCTTTACTTCTAGAGTGGCTGGCTTTTTTTGTTCAGGCCCCTTAAAAAAATAAGAAAAACAAGAACAGGAGTGCCACAAGTCTAACACTTTGAGCACTGACCCTAAATAAAAAAGAATAGGAATACCAAATAATGTGTCTTTCTGGAATTCTATACAATATTGCTAGACTCATTAAAGGTTTATTTCAGGCACACTTCAGGGGGTGAACGCCTCAACTCAGCCTTTCATCCTTCTGAGGTTGATAAATGAGTACCAACACAGGTTGGGTGATATTGGGTGTATATTTTTTCTATATAAAGCGCTTATTTTTTCTATATAAAGCGCTTAAGCGTAAGTGTTATATAATAACACATCATTATCATTTGGTCATGGATGTCTGCTTGTATTCACAGTAATTTGGGAATATGGGCATATACACACTGATCTTAACGATACATATGGCGATCCATTCTTGTATGAAATGTACATCACATTATAGTGATATCGTAACCATATTTTTCGTAGTGTGCAATGCTATGTGATGCCACTTCCTGTTTTGTCTACGGGTGAAAGGGCGTGCTCCATCGCTTCCCGCGACATCACCGGGGTGGGGTCAAATGACATCACTTCATGTGATGTCATCAGGGAGTCAAGGGTCGTGTGATGTCACTTCCGCTACCCCTGGCATTTTGGTGAAATGACGTTCCTGAAAGTCGGTGGGTACAAGGTGTGTCTGTGACAGACAGCAACAGGAACATCGACAAGACTGAGCACACTGATAACAACAGCCATTAGCAATGTGAACAGTTTGGGCTTTTTTGTAGGCATGGCAAAGGCACTTGCCAGGCACAGTCATATTGGCATTAACTGCCCATTGTTAGATAGTTGCAGGTGCAAAATGGTGCAAGTACCTGGGCATCTAAGCAGTGCCCGGCAAGTTCCTAATATTATACACAAGCCAAAACTGTTGGCTTTGCAAATGCTTGTGCTTAACAGGACTTAAATGAAATAAACACAGAGTGCTTATAAATCAAGTGGCTGAATGCCTGGCTTCAGCATTTTTATTACACTAGTGGCGTGTTTACAGCACCAATTAAGTCTGCAAGCTGTGTGCCAAACAACATCTACAAGCTGTATGGCCCTCCTCATTTGCCGACACCTAAAGGGTTTCTGTCAAAGAGGCTGATACCTTAAAACTAGGTACTGGGACAAGGAAGAGGAACACAGAGGTAATATGCCTTAGAGATCGGTGTAGAAATGAGCATTTCTACATATAAAGTTGACTTCCTTAAATAAAGCACATAGGGCCTCATTACGACTGTGTCAGTCCGGTAACAGAGGAACCAGTAAGCCTACCAGCACTGTTGTTACCGGACCGGCACAGTACGACTATGCGGGCGGGTGCCGTCCCACCCACAGAGTTTCACGGAAGCACCGAAACCGTTATTAACGGTGCCGGTGCTTCCGTGGTCCCCATTCCCATTGAGTAGTATGGGTTATAATACCCCAGTGTTACTGGGAAGTCAGGCACTGTTAACATTTTTCGGGTCTGGCGGCAACCCGCCGGTTTTACCGGCAGGGTTACCACCAGACCCGTAATGAGGCCCAGAGTCTTGTTATTGTTAACAAGATACAGAATTATTCTTCATAAAGGATCTATGCTGCTATCACACTCAGCTGGTGTGCATAGTGTAGTTCGCTCCACAAGCAGGAGAGCCCCATGGGAGAAACCTCTCTCCCTGCCTCTCTGTGCAGCGCCCTGCGACACCCCCACACTCCTCCTCGACCACGAGCGGCGTGCCCTTGTGGCGTGGGTCGGAGCAATGCGGGCCACACAGAGCGCGGCACTACAGTATGCTGTGCAGAAACATCAACACAGTAGGCATACATGTTGTGCTTCTCACCCCTTACAGCATATGCAGGTAAGAAGCCCTCAATTCCGAACACAAGTGGGATACTGCTTTGGTGCATGGGTGCAGCAGGCACGCATTATGCTGCCTCCCTTTTACAATGGCCTGGGCTCAGACCCTGAGTCCAGAGATAAGTGAGATGTTGTGCTGGAGCAAAGTGCCACCTCTTCTCTCCTGCATGCCCGTTGGTCTCACGTCCTTAGTTCAGAAGATATGCATGAGTGGAGTACTGTACTAATGTATTCCTCTTTTGAGCAGCTCAATGCAGAAGCCCTGCCGGATTATTTGTCAGTGAGTAGAATTGATACAGCCTTCCCTTTGAAGCCCCACTGCCACAAGCTTGTTAAAGCATGTTAGCTGCTTCTAGTGCAGTTCTTGGTTTAATCCCCTGGTTTAGCAAAGTCTGCCATACCTGATGATACTCTTAGAAAATGGAACAGTTCCTATTTCATCAACCTTGCGGCTGTGAAGCTGTCAATGTTGTCAACGCTGTGAGGCCTCATTAGAATATGTTTCACCATGAAAATAATTGAAATAAATAAAATAAAACTTGTACCTACTCCTGCTCACATGGAGATCACAGTAGCAAGTGTATTAATCCTCTCCACAGCAATATTACCAGTCTAGCTATCTTATAGGATGTGTATATCATACATATGTTAAGAAGGAGATGCATACAGCAGGCGCAGGCAGTATGTAAAAACATATTAATTGGCATGCATATTATAGCCGTTCAAGGGTGCCTTAGTGATTGTTTGTGTTCCAGAGGTGGGGATTATATTTATAACATGTGTTTATCTCTTCCATGATGATTTTCAGGATGCCATATTGGGTGCGAGAATGGTAAGTGTTTGTCTTTATCTCTCTCTACCGGTCTCTCTGACATAATCTTTGACAAAACATCCTCCATAAACAAAATGTACTCTTGCCACTTCAATAATACACCTTGACCATTAACCTCATATAATTTCAAGGTCTTTGATAGACCCTGAAAGTATAAAAGGCGCAGTCTAGAGGTGATCCTCATATCTCTGTGGTGGGGACTCAACCCACGGAACAACCTCACTGGCTCAACAGATGGCTATAGTCGGCCATCATCGGCAAGACTTAACCATGATTGGCGATGCTTGTCAATGGTTAGCTATGATTGGGGATGGTGGGCCATGGTTGGCAATGATTGGCTTGGGGATAGGCAACTGTGGTTGGTTTGGACGTTGGCGAAAGTCAGCAATGGCCAACTTTGTTTGTCAATGGTCGCCTGCTGTCTGATCCTAAAAAACGTTTGCTAATCTGAATAATGCAAAATGCAAAACCTTTTAACTGCGGATAACCAAGACAAAAGACAGGTCAGCCAAGCAAAAGCCAGACTGTCTATCTGCCTCTGCCAACCCTTATGTCATGCTTTCGCCTACCTGGCGCCTATCTGATCGGGTTTCATTTCGGAAATGCTTTCACATTGTGTCCCGATCCAAGTTGGCGCCCAGACGCTCTTGCTATGCAGTGAGGTCATCGCGTTAACGTGCTCGACAACATCTGATACCCGGAAATAAATAGAGGTAATTCAGAAGGCTTCTCGCGTTACAATTGTTTTGTGTCGCGGAACGCTAGTTTGCCTTGCGACCTTGTGTTTTCTACTTGCGCTCTCTCTTCCCCCTATCTGAGTTCCTGGGTTCCCTTCCTTGTGCGTCCTCCGTGTAGTGCTGGATTCCCTCTTGCACAGCTCTGCCGTTTCCTCTTCCCTGGTATTCCAAGCTCTCGCTCTACTTCCTCCCATTCTTTCTTACCTTTCTCAGAGCCTCCGCTCCCTCCGTTGCTTTCCTCCGTTTTCGCTTGAGTCTGCTAGAGCGGAGCTACCCTTACCTTCAGCTGGCTTCACTCAGGATTCACTGGACATTGCTCCTTTTCGTGCAATCTGAAGCCTGGTATCTGGAGACTTCTTCCTGGTTCCTGTAAAGACAAATTCCTGGAATTACAAACTTACCTGGAATGTCTTCTCAGCACCTTGTTTTTTTTTCCCCTCAAGGTTTTTTTTCCCCTGGGACCTGGCTCTCAGGGTAGCCATAGTGCTTACCTGTTATCCTGTAATCGGGTTGCACTGTGGCTACCTGGAAGGACAGGCCTTACCTCTTCCCAGCAAAGGAGTCCAGAAGCAAAGAGATAAGGACTAAACCTGACACCTTATTTCCTAGTCATCATTTAGGGCATTCATTTTGGCTCACATGCAGAGGGGAACTAAACCACCACCCCGTGGAGCCAAATTTTAAAAATTCAAATTTAATCAGTACTCAAATAATTCTACTAAAATAAAAAGTCAAATAAAACATGAATCAAATAAGAGATAAAAGTAAGTTTGAGTCCCTGTAATATAGCGAGGGGTGTTAATGTCTCTGTTGCAGAGATATACTTGTATCCTACAGGTCAGAATTTCCCATTCCCAGTTAGATTGCACAAAGGGTTAATATGCCTGCTCTGATTTTTCGGTTACATGCACTGCACATACCTACCATTCTAAACAACGGAAGAGCTGTGGCCCCTGCAGCCCACCCCCGAAAAACTGAAAAATATATTACAATTTGCTCCTCATAAAAAAAAAAAATGTGCCTTCATCTGGGTGCTCCAGCAATGGAGCAGGGCTTTTTACATTTAAATAGGGCACTGCTGCTACACCAGAATGGGACAGCCTTTGAAAGATTGCCCATGCTGGTGTGGCAGCGGCGCACTATTTGAGTGATAAGCTCTCCGCTCCTACACAGCAGCTTGGAGCTTTTCATTTAAATAGGGCGTTGCTGCAACATCAGCACAGGGTAGCTTTTGAAAGGCTTCCCTGAGCTGGTGTGACAGCTGTGCCCTATCACCCACCAGATACAGAGGGATGCCCTGCAGAAGTCCGGGTGTACAGCCGCCCGTCTGCCTCATCGGGTAGGGCTTGCTGAGGTGGCACGTTGCAAGGTTCTGGAACAAACTGTGACTTGCCTGTACTTCAGAGACCTATTCTAGAATCAAAAGACGCTGCTCTAGTATTCGTGTGAGTGAGTGGGGGCTGTGCATGGGGGATGCAGCCGCTTCACTCGTGTGCTGAAGAGGGACACATTGAAACAATCAGCAAGGGATCCTAGCATTCTCAGTGTCCCAAAAACGAGTCTGTTTGTGTTGTAGCTGAAAACTGTGACGGGAGGCAGATCTGGTTCTCAGCTGTCAAACCCTCAGAGGTAGCTTCTCCCCAGGGTTATGATCAAGCTCAGTGGGACAACTTGTCAACTAACTGCCAACTCACCCTAGTTTTGACAGAACCCCCGTTTTTTCTGATTGCCCAGATACAATTCCCTTTCACACTTTCCCTTCAACATAAAAAACATACAGTAGTCACTGAGGGGCCGATTTAAGCTTGCACCCTACACCTGTTTACCTGCTGTGAGAAACCTGAAGGTGTCACCCTGGCTAAATCCCTGGGATCTGTCTTCCTGTTGGCCAGGACATGGCCATTGCTATTGGATCCAGTTCCAGCGGGTGGACTACTGAGGGAGGATCACCTGGATGAGGGGGGGGTCCTCAGGCAGTGGGATTGGGAAACTGACGGATGAGACGTGGTATCCCCTTTCCTTCAACACCCTTTCCCCATCCTCTTCCCATCCTCTTCCGTAGGACATTCAAAAACACTGCCCCCCCTTTCCGACACGAACACTTTCACCCAACATGAAAGACAATGGACTAACACCAGAGCCGTTTACCTGACTTGTCCTAATACCAGGGTCAGGCAAAGTCAGGCAATTGATCAGAATCACACACACCTGACAGCCCTTTCCCTTCCCCACAGGGAAAAAAGGGTGAGCAAGAGAGCACAGTACGAGCAAGGCAGACCGCAGAATGAGACAGCTATCAAGACCAGGCAGTTCAAGAGGAGGAGAAAGGTGACAAACATCGAGAGGCAGACAAGGAGAGACACGACCTTGCCCTTCTCGACAAAACCCTGTGAAACCTCTGCAAAAGGAATTGTAAGACCGAGGACAATAGCCCAAGTGTCCTGCAGCAGGTGTCAATGGTACACGGAGCGTATCAACGCTGATAAACCGGAGTGAGGAAGACTCCTGCTACCGTGGTACCGGCCTTGACTCCAATTGCGAGGAAAACCAAGCGGTTCATCACAGCCGGTGGGTTGTAGGGGAAACCGGTAAGAACCAGGCTGTGGGGAATGAAAGTGGCAAAGTAAAAGAAGATCAAAGAACTGTAAAATTATACAGGGGAGACCAGCTGCAGAAGGGGACCGGCACCACGTGGGTGCTGCTCCGAGAAACTCTGGTCAATCCCCGTCTGAGTGAAACTACAGATACCAGAAGGCCGTGGGAGAGCCGCTGAGATAGCTCAAATTGGTCATACAAGAGGTCAAGCAAAATCCCCATACAGTCGAAAGCCTTTGACCTAAGAACTATAAGAAAGCAAGGGAAGTAAATCCTGCAAACATTGAAAGTAAATGTGAATGTGAAGTTGGCCAGAGTGAACCCGGAAGAGAGATGCTGACGAATAGGGGACAAATTCTAAAGTCACAAGAAACATTGCTTTGACAAACGTGAACCTGGTAGAGGGATGTCCACTATGAACTGTTAGAAAAGACATTAAGATTTGGGAACCAAGAGAAAGCCATAGTGAACCCGGTGGAGGGAGGCTGAAAGCAAAGAGGGGTCTGCGCCCAGAAGAGGGGGACCCAAGAGTGAAGCCATCACCCAAGAAATAAGCCATAGTGAACCACATGGAGGGAGGCTGAAAGCAACGAGCGGTCTGCGCCCGGAAGAGGGGGACCCAGTGGTGAATCCATCACCCGAGAAAAACGTAGTACAGAAGTTTTTGTTAGTCGTGTTTGTAAACCTATCAGGCCCTCGGAAACAGGAGACTCAACCACTGAAGGCCTTGATATCGATAGGAACTGTTTTAGGATCCAAGCCCGGAAGAGGGGGATCCCGGGGCGGAAGTCATCACCCAAGACCCACTGAAAGGGGACTGTATATACGATTTGTGGAAAGCGATTGGTACCTGAAAAAGAACTTTGTTATTTTACTCACCCTCGAAGGCAAAAGACTTTTTGAAGGTAAAAGAGACTTGGCCATCGAGGCTCCTGATGAGCTAAAACAGAACTGTCGTCTCATGCTGGGAGAGCTCGAGACTGTGCTGTGCTCCAAGATCCCACCTTACCCTGTGCTCAAAACGCGGGGAAGGAAGGCCCAGGCTACCATATCCTGACATATTATTTGTGAACACTTCTTTCGTTTTTTGAAAACTATCCCACAACCTTTTTGTATTAGTTGTAAGGTTTGACAATAGGTTTCTTGGTATAGGCCCTTTTTCATTTGACAGGACGCCACTAAGACTGCCTTATTTTCATTTGATGGTCGACGCTTGCTCCTATCTTAGATTTAGGTTTAGATTAGGCATTTTCCAACCTGCATACAGTTTAATAAACACCCTTCACTTGTGTCTGTCTTTACTGTTGCCACCATGAATTCCTTATACCGCCATCCCCCTTTTCCTATCTGCCCCCTCATCCACAGAACTTCCTGGCAAGAATTAATATCTGCCAACTAGATATATGCCACTACACGTAGTTAATAGCGCTATGGATCTATAGGAGGCACAATTAGTGGGGTCTTTCCTGGGCTTCAGGATTAGCGTAATCATGGCTTCACCATAGAAGGGGGGAGGGAGCCTTGCTGTAAAGCTTCTTGCCAGACTTTCAACAAGTTTAGGGCCACTTTAGGACCAAATTCGTTAAAAAATACAGCCGTTAGACCATCCGATACCAGGACTTTTGAGGTGGGTAGTGCTGCAATGGCATTCATTATATCGTTTCCCGTGATTGGGGCATTTAGGAGTACAGGGTGCTCTGATTTAACTTGCACATTGGTATATCGCATAGATTTGCTTTGAGTTCCATAGGGAATTATGTATTCTTCCTAGCTTACAGTGTCTTGCAATAAGTATGAAACATATTCACTATGTCACTCAGATCTGACATGAGTGTCCCTTCATCGTTTAATATGGTCGCTACGTTTGTAGGCCCCCGTTCAGAATGCAAAACAAAAGAGGTGATGGGTGGAAGGTTTAGAATTAATCTTAACTTCTGGCATTGCTCTGGGCAACCCTCCAGGCCATTGTTCTTCGCCTGCCAAGCCATTACAAAAGGAGAAAGACCATATGCAAATCATGCTTGGTCCCACCCCAAAAGGGGCAGTCCAGCCCAAACTACTAGGTCACATGCCTTCTGCATGAGACCACAAACATGTTTTGGCCTTATTGGGCCTCATGAGTGAGGAGTAGCTTGGGTCTCACGCCCCAGAAGTCACGGAACCCACATCTGGGCATACCCGTCCCAGTCAGGGTGACTTCAGCAAAACAAAAGAGGTGATGGCTCTTTCAGAACACAACAGTAAGGCTAGTAAGCGGCAGGTCTTCCGTCCTCTCCATATTTTGGGTCTGTATCTGGGCAGAAACTAATTTCACCTCCTGATCTGCCAGTGATTGGAGTTGGTCCAGTTTAACTTTTATGGATGGACCTGATCAATTTCAATCTCAATTGTCTGATCTCTATCTCGAGTTCCGTCAAACTCCGCCTTATGGCTTTATGGACTCCATTCTCTATGCCTATGCAGCATGAAGATAAACCTTGAATGTCTCCCAGATACTAGACATTCAGGGGCACCAAGCCAATATTAGTTTAAAAAAAAGGTGTTAATGACCACATTGATGTCACTTTTAAATGCTACATCCGGCAGTGCATGCAATTTAAAACGCCAGAGAAGTTGCTCAATTGCATTCTCCTCAAGTAGAAATGTCCACAATAAGAGGGTGTGTTCTGATAGAATCCCAAGGAGCAGAATACACTCCCGAAACCTATGTTACAGTCCCGTCCCGATTCAGATACATTCAATCCGTGACTGCATATCATGGACTGAAGAGTAATAGGAATATTCCCTATCACTTGGATGAAGTGTCCTCCACAGGTCTAAAAGCTCAAAATCATACATGCCCTTGTGCATTTCCTGTGCAGATAATGAAAAAGCTCTAGGAACCCTGCTGGATCTACCTAGGGAGGTGCTTAAAATGATGTTGAAATCTCCAGCCTATATAAACTGGGTATGAAGATGTTTAGCTCATTTACAGCTGTTTTTGCTGTCTATGCTCATGTGAGGTGGAGGAGGAGCATTTAACCCTAACACAAGCGCAGAGCGCAGAGGTGAAGTGGAGGCACAAGTGATTATTGATGGGAGACTGCCAGCCTTTCCAGTTTGTTTTTGAGGCCTATGTTCATGTGAGGTGGAGGAGAATGAGCATTTAACCCTAACACGAGCGCGGAGTGCAACGCAGAGGTGAAGTGGCGCCACAAGTGGTTATTGGTGGTTTGTGGTGGAGCGACATGGAGGGGGTTACTCCAGTCACCAAGGTCTGCAAGTAAGTAATCGGCCGACCTTCGTTGGTAACCCGGGTTTCCTCACCCTTCTGCACTTTGGTACTTCTGCATGATAGTGGAGTGCTGAAAATCTGTAACCCGAAAGCGGGAAAGTGAAAGCTGGACTGTTGAAAAACTGTACGTGAATATATTTGCACTCCCCTCCACTTTTGCCTCCTACTCTACGTCCAGCCAACTGAGTGGCTATTTACTTATTCCGGCAATTGGATAAGGAGGAGAGTGCCAAACCAGAATCACTCGCGAGAGCCGTGCTACTGGTTGACTATCGATTTGCACCGAAATCTATTGCTCTCCAATGCCTCTGACTGTTTCGAGTTTGTGTTTATGAGAGTGGGGTTAGGGGGGGACAGACAGACTAAGGCTGCTCCTTGAGCCATCAGGCAGGCATTCCCCGTCCCCTCTCTCTGGGTCTCTGGAGGTTTTTCCTGAAGACTGGCTGCCGGTGGCTATCTGTGACCGTGGGTGTTGTGGCTGCCTGTGGACCCGAACAGTCCTTACTGAGCTATCAATCCAGGGTGGCGGGTGGCTGTATTGGTCCCATGTATCGTTGTGGTCCTCTGTGGCCAGCAGCCCATTACCATTTGTTTCTTATGCACTCGCGCATGCCGAAAGGTCCCACTGTATAGTCACCATCCAGACATTGATGTTTTAGCGGTCTGTCATTTACTCTCTTTAACCAATTTTATAACGGCTCAATTTTACAGTCCTTAGGTGCATTTCCACCATGGAGAAAAGAAAAGCAAGGGATGATGGAAGACCCGGGGTGCTGGCAAAAAATGCAAAAAAACTAAACAAATTAAAACGGCCCAGGAGCTTGCCAAGGTTAAGCCCCATCTTTTGCAACGCTCCCTTGATTCGTATTTGGAAGACATGGCCAGCAAAATAGTGAATCACATTACTGTTACCGGAAAAGCCACATGGGATGCTATTTCAGGTTCAGGAGGGAATCCCAAAGTTAGCACCACTCGAAAAAATTGTCATATTGAGGGAATGGGGTTTTTAGGGGGCACAGTGGTTCAGGCAATGGCTCTACAGGAGCAGGTGCTTGGGTGCGTATGCCTCAGGATCCTCTGCAACCTGGTACGGAGGCAGATAAGGAAGTAGAAGTGGAAGGGGAGGGGTGGGACTAGGGATGGGAGACCTGGTGGTGAGGGGGTGTAGTAACGGATCAATTGGTGAGTAGCCATATGGGTGGGAGCCCGGAGAAGGAACCGAGTCAGGATCTAAATTCCTCCTCCACGGGGGAGGAGGATAAGTTCTGGCTGGAATCACTTCTAGATGTAAAGCTCAAGCCCCTTCAGACCATCCTAGAGTCATTACAGAAAAAATGAGAGAACATTTGTTTGAGTCAAATGACATTATATTACTGCAGGAAACATGGCTGGTAAACCCAATGGAGATCGAGGGTTACACATTTCATTGCCTGTCCGATTCTCAGAAGGCCAAAGGGAGGCCGTCAGGGGGTCTCCTGATGGCTTTCAAAAATCTTACGGTAAAATCTGTGGTGCAGCCCACAAGATGGCTGCGTAGCTCTTAAGCTCTGTGCCCAGCAATCCTACATCTGTTCACATCGGCGGCTATACACTGAATCCTGCTGTAGGAAAACTGCAAAGAGTGGGGCTAGACCTGGGCTACATCCTTACCTGTTTTTGGCTGAAAACGGATGGCGGGGGCTGTGCTGGGTCGACCTGACTCCTGGGCCGTGTGCGCTACGTAGGCCTGCGCTGGACCACGCTCCATCTGGCCGCCGGGCACTCTCCGCCTCCATCCACGCCGTGTCCTGCTGCCTTACTGTGGACTCCTCTCCTTTCTCCCTCTGCCTCTGGTGCCGCCGTGGCCCACTGGGGCTGTAACCATCCAGTGGCGGGGTGCTGGGCTTGCGCTCAGTCGGTCTTGGCCATCGCGGGCGGTTCCCTGCCTGGTGACGCTCCCCGACCTGCCGTAGGGGGCGTTCGGCTGCTGCCGGCTGCGGCTATGCTGGGCCTGCGCCGCCGGAGGGGCTGGCCCGGCGTCCCCAGGCGTGCGCCCGCACCTGCTGGGGAGCTCTTCTACATACAGGAACAGCGGGTGAGGGGCTGGGGGGCCGCCGGAACACAGCATATCCTCATACATACGGCCCCCAGCTCCCGTGCCTGTCTGCCAGCATCGCCGTGTTGGCCCTGCACTGGCAGCATATACGGCGGGCCTCAGTGCCGGGATCCTGGCTCTGACTCCATACTGTGCCACCTGACTCATGTAAGTGGTCTGCAGCTCGGGGCTCCACTTAATCAGGCATCTGACAGACTACGTGTGGAGCTCCTCCTTCTGGAGCTGCCTCAGGCTGTGTGTGTGCATTAACATCTAAATCTTCTTGTTACTGCTGCCCGGATGGGTATACTGCCCTGCACCTCGCTCCCCGGCCACAACGAATCACCATTTCTGCTCCGCATGACTGTCTGGGTGGCCCTCTAACGCCTTGTCCTGTGAAAATCCGCCTGATTGCATCTGGTGCCTGGGGCCTCCCTGCCCTCCTTTCAAGCTCATACTGCTCCTGTGCTCTCCTGCTGCTTCATAGGGTAGTGGTGGGCCCCCACGGTCTCCTGCTGTGCTGGGGTGCCTGGCAGAGGGGCCCGCTCCAGATCTTGCGGCTTTCTGGTGGGAGTCCCTGTTGTGCTGCTCCGTACGAAGTTCCTCTAGCGGAGGGGACGGCGCTCTCATCTGTCTGGGCTGGAACCGCTTGTCACGCCATTTCGCGCCGCTGCCTTGGGGTCCCACCAGCTCTGCTTTCTGGCCTGCACAAACAGTGTCTGTCTACATCGGCTCGCAACGTCATCCACCCCCGGGATGCCCAACAAGTCTCAGGGTGCCGCCAGGGCTGGGGCTATAGACAAGTTCACCAAACCGACGCCTAGGACGGAGCAAGGTGCCGCCTCCACGACCAACGCCGACATGGAGACGCCACCGGAACCCACCCAGCCCGACCTTATGGTAATAATGGAGACTATGGTCAAAAACATTGCCTCCTTTCATGAGAAGCTTGATGATATTAATGCGAACATGGCCTCGCTTAAGTCAAAGCTAGACCAGCATGGTGCCAGGATCACTCGGGCTGAAACCAGAATTGGGGCAAATGAGGATATCGTACTTGCCCTCCAAAACACTGTGACTGAGCTGGTGCGCGACATGAAGAATGTCATGGCCAAGTGCGATGATCTTGAATTGAGATCGCGAAGAAATAACATCTGCATTGTGGGGGTTCCTGAATCTGCACTTAAGGGTCGCATGGAACTCGCGGTGGAGACCCTCCTCAAAGATCTCCTCGGTGACCCTCCGCTTTCACCACTCTTCACAATCAAGCGAGCGCACCGCTCACTAACCCCTCGCCCCAAGCCGGGTGACTTCCCCCGGCCAATAATAGCGAAAGTCCTCAGCTATAGAGACAGAGACCGTATATTGCGCCTGGCACGTGAGAAGGGCGAACTGAAGATGGACTCGCAAACTATCAGGATCTTCCCAGACTTCTCTGTGGGAGTCCAGGCGGAGCGCAGGCAGTTCAAGGGGGTGAAGGAAATGCTTCGTGAATGGAGAATTGAATACACAATGTTATTCCCAGCGCGCCTGAAATGTACCTATAACAATAAGCTCTACTTCTTCACGGTCCCGGATGAAGCAGTGAAATTTATTGAATCACAAATCCCGATGAGGGCACCTGCGGATGTCCCGTTGGGCGACGATTGAGATGTCCTACACTTCCGAAATACGAAAAGAAATCATATCTCTCTTCACCTGCTACCATCTATCATTTTACCTTCATGGGAATATACTATGTTGAAATGCTAATGCCGCCTTGGAGGCGCTTTTCGTGCCGGACTACTTGCTAACTTGGGTTCACGGCAGTGGCGACCCCCGCTGCAATTGCAATGTCTGTTGTTAGGGTTTGTTCTCAGTTTCACCCCTGTTGTGCAATGGGATTGGAGCTGCCAGGTTTGGCAAGGTACTCCTGCTCCTCTGTTCTGGGTGGGGAATTCTACACTGCTGCTAGAGGGTGGGCAGTGACGGAGGGGGGTGGTCAAGTTGTGGGTTGTTTAACTGGAAATGGCATGAGAGTGGGGGTAATGGTTGCGAGATGGATGGATTCCACTGAGGCCTCACGCAGGATACTGAATGGTATTGAATATTGGTACAGGGATGTTCATTGATATGGCAGTATGTCTCTTAGTCTGATGACATGGAACGTTCGCGGGCTGAGCAATTTCACTAAAACCCGTAAGATAACTGCTCATGCACAGCATCATGGAATCAAGATACTACTCCTTCAAGAAACACATGATGTGGGACGCCTAGCAACATGCTTAGCTCTGACTTGGGGCGCAAATGGGTTCCATACAAAATATTCGACTCAGCCTAGAAGGGGGGTGTTAGGGAGAATTCTCTGTTTAGGCTGAATTTCCTAACCTAGTGAGTCCCCCAGCAGCTTTGCTGGATTTCTGGAGTTTGTTTTTTCCATCCTGCCAAGAGTGAGACTCTTTTTCTCCCACTCTTGGACATGAATGTGTGTAATTCCTTTGAATGTCAATGTGTTCTATGGGCTATGGGGTCTTTTACTCCATAGGGTCTCATATGTTTTTCTATGTGTGTTACACCGCACCCTACATGCCGTAACACTGGGGCGTCCTAGCGGACCTCCATCGTAGACTCCATACCCGGGGACTGACTACTGTCTCCCTGGGGATGTATAGTCACCATTGGCTTTACTGGACCTAAATTTACTAACAGAACTAGTACAAACCATCCTATTGTGGATGTACTAGGAGGGGTAATTCGATTACTCCTGGGTCTGTTATTTGAGGGGGCACTGTCCCGTCCCCTCTCGTCGAGTTTTGGCTGGTGGCAGTGGAACCTACTTGTTATGTTCGACCCAAATATAACCCTATGGGATTCTTCCCATTGTTAGAGATTGATACTTTGTCTCGTTAGTCTCTAACATACCACCGGTATACTTATCTTAAATAAGTTTATCGGATGGTATTTTCTGCCAGAACTTGGTTTTTAAAATGGCGTCTGTTTTCGTCTCTGTGACTCCTAAACCAAAGGTCGAGCCCTTTGTTCCACTTTTGGCGGGCTTCTGTACAGAGACCCTCCAAAGTGGTGCCATTCTGTCTGGGTTACCACATGGGTGTGGGAGGGGGTTTAGGCACCCTGGACCGAGTTGCCCTGCCAACTCCAGTCGCACTCTGGTGTGATTGGCCCAAGTGGTGAGCCTCCCCGCTCACCACTTAGCGTGTGTTGATTGACAGCTAGGCTGAATGAATGGGGGTTTTCTGCATAAAAGCAGGGCTTTTGGGACTGGATCTTCAGAAGTCGCCACAGGACCTAAGAATCCGACGAGGGTAAAGCTGAGCCGACCTGCAACGACGACACCTCCGGTGGAGCCCTGCTGAACCGACTCACCTCTTCCCGACGACAGAGGAGATCTCCCTGACGGAGAGTCTCTTCCCCTGACTGGTGGGAACAACCAGTCCCTTTTGCTTTTTCTTCGCCTCAGGACGCAGTGGTCGAATTGCCCGTGCAGAGCACCTCGGCAACCGGATAGCCACTACCCCTGTACCGCGACCAAAAGGTGGTGCCTTGTGACGAAGCACTCCGCGGCTGGTCTCTTCCCTGGTGGTGCAACGATCTTCAACTTTCCTTTGACGACGAGATCCTCTCTTCTCTTGGCAAAGACCGGACGTGCGCCCACCACCAGGAACAACTGCCCCGGCCGGAGCTGTCTCTCCACAATCAAGGTACTGTGTCCGCCTGGCTTCCCTTCTTGCCGGATAGAGTGAGGTGTCTTAATCCTCGCCTCTCCATAGGGTCGCCTCCAAGCTTTCTCTAGCGTGTTGTTCTGAACTGGTCCAATCTTCCAATAACAATTTGCTACAAAGACTCGAACGCATTTCCACTAAGAGACTTTTTGGGACATATCTCCTTGCCTCTCTCTGAGTGGGCCTGGCCTCTGAACTTTATGATCTATCCTGGTTCTTGTCTTATTGCCCTGCATTTGTCTGTTAAGTATTGGGACCGTGTTGATTTCGTAACCTGCTTATTTTTCTCTCCCGTCCTAACGAATACTAGAGTGCCATCTAGGTTGAAGCAAACACCTCTGTCTGCAAATAAGTGATGCTGGTAAAACCTAGACTTGTCGAACTATTGTTAGGGGGATTGATCTTTTCCTTCGTAGAGTAATTGTAATTGAAGTGTTTGCCGTAATAGTGCCAGAGTGTTTCCTATAGATGTGTCTTTATAAATAAATACCTTTATATCTTTACACTGAGGCCTTGTTGCGTGTTTGCTTGTCTTACTGTGAAGAATTGCCCTATGTTGTATACTCCACATACTGCCTAACTCTTCTTGAGGGAAGTCTGACTGCTCAGCCACAGCTACCAAGTGAATCTGTGTGGTACAGACTGCTACCAAGTGTGTTTACTGCCAAACACCTGTAGTCCTAAATCTTTTGCAGTGGTCCCAGAGGGAACTGCACAGGTTTCCGCCTAACACTGGTGTACAGCGGTGGGATTTGTATCGAGTATACAGTTTAGAGTGCTTTTCGACACTTTAGGATAACTAACCACAAAGCTTAGCACTAAAAAGCAACTTTCAAAAACATGTCTACTATGGAAGCTTACAGTCAAGAGTCCTTGTCAGGTGAAAATACTGAGAGTTTGCGAGCTCTCTGTAGGCAAGAGAATCGTTCTGTAAAAGGCAAGGAGTTAGAACTAACAGAGAGATTGCTGGCGAACCAAAGTCTGGGTACTGGTTCAGAGGAACCAATTTCTCCAGCAAATGTAGATAACGGTGATGGTGTTGATCTAAATCGTAATTGTGATGATAGTGATGAAGAGGCTGAAGAGGAAGGAGAGGCTAACGAAACTGTCTCCCCTGCTCCTCTACCTGCCTTACCAGCTGTACCTACGGGGCCCATACCAGGTCCCACATGTAACCCCTCTTATTTTGAACTCGAAAAAATGAAGCTCGAATTAGAATACAAACGGTTCTTGGCTCAATCCGAACGAAACCAAGAGCTCGAGTTCAGACGGATGAATGCCCAGGCTGAGCAGAAGCGAGCTGAGTTAAGACTCAGGGAAATAGAACTTACTCACGAGTTAGAGATGAAAAAGTTGTCTATGGAAAATGCTTCTCTCTCCTCTGGTTCCTCTAGGAGCTCCAGTCCCAAAAGACCCCGGATGCCGAAGGAATTAGTAGGTATGTATGAACCGAGATTGGATGTGTTGGATTGGTTGAAACTGTTTGAATACAATCATGGGCTCCAGGACATCACCGGGAACGATTTACTTCCCGGGTTGTTCTCTAGGCTCCCTCCTGTTGCGACTGATGTGGTAATGGAATTGGGGGAGGCGGATAAGACGGATTACGAAAGTGTGAAACTAGCTTTGATAGCTAGATTTGGGAAGACCCCTTCCCAGTATCTTAAGAGGTTTAGAACCCTCAAAAAGCATGATGGTACCCCTTGGGCTACCTGGGAGTGAAGGGTTGAAAAACTTAGAGGGATGGATTAAGGGTTACAAAGTGAACACTTATGAGGGTATGAAGAATCTTTTTATGTTGGAGTCTATTTATGATGCCTGTTCTCCTGAGCTCAGACAGCATTTGGCTGATTCGAAGGAATTGGATTCCCGGAGGCTAGCTAGGGCTGCTGACTTATGGGTTGCCAACAGGGCTACTCATAAGGATTCTGGGGCAACTCAGAAGAAGGATGAGGGAAAACAGCCTAAAAAAGACTCAAAAGAGAATTCTAATAACTCAAATTCCAAAGAGGGCCCCAAACAAAACCAGAAGGATAAGCCACAAGGAAAACCACAGCAGAATAGTGTGTCTTCTGGTGCCAAACCGGAAGGAGGCCAGAACAAGCCACCATTCCAGAAAGCATTCAGTAAATGCTTTGTTTGTGGCTCGACTGACCACGTGAAAGGAGATCCCAGATGCAAGGGTAAATCTTCAGGGGTCCAGCTTGTCTCCTTAGCCTTCGCTCCAGAAGAGGAAGTCCAAATGACAAGTGGAAACTTTCTACTGCTAGCTGACGAACCCATTGGAGTCTCAGCTAGCGTTTCTTTAGTATCTCTGGGGTTGTGGGAACAACAGAATTTAGATGTCTATAATTCTATCCCCGATAATACTAAAGAGTATTATAAGGACAGTGTCCAAGTGAATGGTCAGGAGACTCCTGCCATTAGGGACACTGGGGCCAGCATAACTGAGGTGGATAAATAGTTATTTCAGGCTGAGGATGTTGCTAAGGCACCCAAACGCCTCACCAAGTTAGCTGGAGGGCCTGTGCAGATGCTTCCCCAATTACCAGTTCTCATCCAGTGTAACGACATGACTGTGAAGATACCTGTCAGCATACAGAGTGAGGTACCAGGACGCGTACTGTTGGGTAACGATTTGAAAACTCTCGGAGTTGTATCGCATACTCCCAGACCTCCTAGTAAACGGTTACAGGAGCTAACCAGACCCGCAAGAGAGAGGACCATGCGCGGTACTCTCCAGGAGATGATGAAGAAAGAAATCACTCCTGCTCCACTGGAATTATCGGCCGCTGTCTCGAAGAAAACAGAAGTGAAAGGGAAACCTAAGACTTCTGCCCCGAAACCACCAGCCGGCATTACAGTGCAGCCAACACGGACTTCCCTGCGGTTGTCCAAAGTTACACCCGTAACTCCACCTCCGGCTGAGGCTGAGAGGGAGGTACAACCCTGTGTGGTAGAATTAGACTCTGAGGAAGAGCTAATGGAAGGCCAGGAACTCATTGGAGATCTGGATCCTGTTGACCATCCTGAGCTGCAGTCTTTACTGGCAGAAGGTGGACCCAGCAGGGCAGACTTCAGTAAGGGACAGAGAGAATGTCCAACTCTGGAAGGTCTTCGCCACCAGGGAGAAGCTCAGGCTGAAGGGCAAGAGCCTGGGAAATACAGGTTGCACTGGGAAGATGGCCTCTTCTACAGTGAACCGACCAAGTCTGCACCTGGAGACTACAAACGACTTGTAGTACCCCAAGAGAACAGACCACAATTCTTGCAGTTAGCCCACGAGATTCCTTTGGCTGGTCACTTGAGTTTCAAGAAGACTAAGGAAAAGCTCTCTCTCTACTTCTATTGGCCGAAGATGGGGGGCGAAGTGGAAAAACACTGCAGGAGCTGCCACACCTGCCAGACCTCTGGTAAGGTTGGCTCCAAGAATGTGGCACCTTTAGTGCCTCTCCCAGTTGTGGGAGTCCCATTTGAGAGAGTAGGGATTGACATTGTTGGTCCCCTTGATCCTCCAACCTCCTCAGGCAACAGGTTTATACTTGTTGTAGTAGACCATGCTACTAGATATCCTGAGGCAATTCCTATGAGGACTGTTACAGCTCTGGCTGTGGCTAAGGCCCTCCTTGGTATTTTTACTAGGGTCGGGTTTCCTAAGGAAGTAATCTCTGACAGGGGGTCAAACTTTATGTCCCACTACATGAAAGCCATGTGGAAAACCTGTGGAGTTACTTACAAGTTCTCAACAGTTTACCACCCACAAACCAATGGGTTGGTAGAACGGTTCAACCGAACCATGAAGAGCATGATAGGTGCTTTAGAAGAACCACTTAAGCGTAAGTGGGACCTTCTACTGCCATGCCTTCTCTTTGCTTATAGAGAAGTCCCTCAGGAGGGTGTAGGTTACTCTCCCTTCGTGCTTCTCTATGGTCATCCCGTCAGAGGTCCATTGGCCCTAATTAAGGAGGGGTTGGAGAGTGTTCCTTCCCCCAAGCCAGTCAGAGTGACTGACTACGTGATAGGTCTCCGGAGGAGAATGTCGCACATGATGACGGAAGCAAGCGATAACTTGAAAGCTGGACAAGCATTGGTCAAGCACTGGCACGATCAAAAGGCTAACATGGTTGAGTTCGTTCAAGACCAGCTCGTTCTCGTTATGATCCCAACAAGGCAGAGGGCCTTGCAAGACAAGTGGATGGAACCCTTCAGAGTTGTGGGTAAACTCGGAGAGGTCAACTATCTGGTGGACTTGGGCAATCCCAAGGAGGCTCCGACAGTCTTTCACACCAACCGACTCAAAGCGTATGTCTCAAGACCCGATGTAGGAGCGTTGCTTCTAGCATCATCCGAGGAAGAAGAAGAGAGTGAAGCTCTTCCGGATCTCCTCAGAGGCTTACCTTTAGACGAAAAAATTGAAGGAGTAAATCTCTCCTCCGATCTGACACCCGAGCAACAAGAAGAGTGCAAATCTATGTTGAATCAGTTTGCCTCTCTGTTCTCGCTTTCACCAGGCTTGACCCCTTGGGGCCAGCACGACATACTCACTGGTGACTGTCTGCCGGTCAAAAGCAGAGGATACAGAATGTCAGAAAACGTACAAACCCACATCAAAGGTGAGATCAGCAAGATGCTTGATCTCGGGGTAATAGAGCCCTCTACTAGTCCATGGTCTAGCCCAGTTGTGTTAGTACCAAAGGCCGGATCTAAAGAACTTAGATTCTGCGTGGATTATAGAGCTCTTAATGCAGTCACCAAGACTGATGCCCACCCTTTGCCAAGAACAGATGAGTTGGTGGATAAACTTGGCGCCGCCAAGTTCCTCAGCACATTTGACTTGACGTCAGGCTATTGGCAAATAGCCCTGACAGACCATGCCAAGGAGAAAACTGCATTTTCTACCCCCGTTGGCTTATACCAGTTTAAGGTAATGCCTTTCGGATTGAAGAATGCACCTGCTAAGTTTCAACGGATGGTAAACCAGGTTCTGAATGGGATGGAGGACTTCCGCATGGCATACTTGGATGACATCGCAGTGTTCAGCAATTCCTGGGAAGAACATGTAACCCACCTGAGAGATGTTTTGCAGGCTCTTGGACGAGCCAATCTGACCATAAAGGCGAGTAAATGCCAAATTGGACAGAGTAAGGTAGTCTATCTTGGACATGAGGTAGGAGGTGGAGAAATAAGGCCTTTGCTCAGTAAGATTAAAGCTGTGCAAAATTGGACAACACCTACTACTCAAACCCAAGTGAGAGCCTTCCTAGGGCTCACTGGGTACTACAGGAATTTCATAGAGAACTATGGGACCATAGCTTCTCCACTGAATGTCATCTCCTCGCCCAAATTCCCTAAAAAGGTTAGATGGAACGAGGAGTGCAATCAGGCTTTTGAAAACCTGAAAAAGGCTCTTTGCCAAGCCCCAGTACTCAGAGCTCCTGATTACCACCAACACTTCATTGTGCAGACAGATGCTTCAAATGTAGGAATAGGTGCCGTACTCAGTCAACTGGATGGGAAAGGTAGGGAGCACCCCGTTTGCTTCATCAGCCGCAAGATGAAGGATCCTGAAACAAGGTGGGCAACAATCGAAAGAGAGTGCTTTGCTATCGTGTGGGCTCTGAAGAAGTTTAGGCCGTACTTGTATGGTTCTACTTTTGTCATTCAGACTGACCACCAACCCTTGAGATGGTTGGGGGAGTCAGAACCACTATCTTGGCAGGTCCCGCTGGTGGCCCTGTGCGAAAACGACACCCAACTGTTTCACTCTGTCCGCAGGCATTGGGAGCCGATGGGCCTGGCCACGCTTGGGGACATATGGAGAGAGGGGGAGGCGCTGGACTTTCAAAAGTTGCAGGATGAGACGGGGGTGCACAGAGGCCAGTACATCACCCATGCTAGGCTAGTAAGACGTGTAAAAAAGAGATGGCCGGAGACGGCACTGGCAGATGATCCTGATGCCACCCTTGAAACTATGTATGATGTCTCAGAGGGTGGGCATGAAATATCATGAATATACGAACTCCTTAGAACGAAGGCTGGGAAAGAGTTGCCCCAACTGAGGCATGAATGGGAAGAGGAGATGGGTGAACTCATGACGGAGGGTCAGTGGAAGAGGGTCCTAGGATATCATAAAAAGGTGTCCAGAAATGCACGGCTCCAACAACTCCAGTTCTACATTACTCACAGGGCCTACCTGACTCCCCAGAGGATCGCACGGTTCGGAGGCTCGATTACTCAAAAATGCCCCAGGTGTGGGGAGGTGGAAGCTGGGTTGCTACATATGTTTTGGGCCTGCCCGGAAGTGTATAGATTTTGGGAGGAGGTTAAGATGAAGCTCGCAAGTGGGGGAGTGGTGTTGGACGTGGGATCTGCCTGGTCATGTATGCTTGGGATCTTCCCCAGGCCCAGACACTTTAGGCACCTGAGCAAGCTGAGGGACCTGGCATATGTCCTGGCCAAACGCAGGATTGCCATGAACTGGAAATCGGCTAGCAGGCCGAGAGTGGAACTATGGTGGGCGGACATTATGAGGTGGGCGGAGGCTGAATCCGTGGTCTGGTTTGAAGCGGTCACTAGAGGGGGCGAGGAGGAGATAGGGCCCTTGCTGGCCTGGCGACAGTTGGTGGCCTCTATGACCAACCCACAACAGGGCTTGGACGACTTTGAGAATTCTGAAGATGTGCCTACGGACAATGTTTCTCCTGACGGTGCCCCGACTGAGGATACAAGGGAGCCGGCTCTGGCTTGATGGGGGGTGGGGGGAGTTTTCCCTTTTTTTTTTTTTTCTCTTTTCTTCTTTCTTCTTCTTCTTTTCCTTTCTCGTATTTTCGTTTGTGGTTTCTGTAAATAATTAACAGTTGTATTGTGTTGTGTGTTATTTGTTTTTCTAAAATATAAAATCAATAAAATATTTAAAAAAAAAAAAAACCTTGAGATGGTTAATGCAAATGAAAGGGGAAAACCCAAAACTATTGAGATGGTCGATCTGCCTGCAAGGGTTCGATTTCACCATTGAGCACAGGTCAGGGTGTCACCACCAAAATGCTGATGGTCTCTCTAGGATGTATGTCATCGACTAGAGGTATGAGATTCATCCAGGAGTGGATTAAATCCTCCTGTCCCTTAGTCTGGGGGGCGGGGTGAGTGTTAGGGAGAATTCTCTGTTTAGGCTGAATTTCCTAACCTAGTGAGTCCCCCAGCAGCTTTGCTGGATTTCTGGAGTTTGTTTTTTCCATCCTGCCAAGAGTGAGACTCTTTTTCTCCCACTCTTGGACATGAATGTGTGTAATTACTTTGAATGTCAATGGCCCTCATTACGACCCTGGCGGAAAGTGACTGACCGGACCGCCACAGCGTAAATAGCGTTTCCGCCATTGCACGATGGAGCAAAGTGCGGCCCATTCCGACCCATCGGGCACGAGCACCACGGCATGGCGGAAGTGCAAAGTCCGCGATGGCGGAAATGACCCCAAAACGGCCCACACCGCCGCCGTATGGCGCCCTAGGTGCAATACCGCCACCCATTTTAGCGGACACCGCAGTGAGCGCCAACCGGAAAGTACGGTGACCGTAAATATACGGAAACGGAAGTAAAAACATGGGCCCGGAACGGGAAACAACACGCCGTACACCTATAAAACCACAAAATCCACACAACCACTAAAAACACTACCCTGAGACACATCCCAACCCGTCATCCACCCTAGCGAAACCAAGAAAAATGGGAAAAGTAGCGAAGAAAGCGTGCGACCGCAAGCGGCAGGTCCACTTCTCCCGTGAGGAACTCACCGTGCTTACAGAGACCCTCCAGGAGAATGCCGCCGCCGTCTTCTCCACGCAAATGACCAGGACGGCACTTGCGAACAAGAAGGCCATATGGGCCCTGGTGGCACAGCGGGTAAGTGCGGTGGGGACCGCACCCCGCAACCCACAGCAATGCAGAAAGTGATGGGACGACCTGCGGATACGCGTCCGTAGCATACTTTCTGCCAACCGCAACATTGCCACAGCCACCGGGGGAGGATCGGAATCACCCATCAAGTTGACCCCCTAGGAAGAAATCTGTGCCTCCACCATTGGAATGGAGAGCATAGAGGGAGTCGGAGGGATGGAGAAAGGAGTGCAGACATCCGGAGAATCCGGTAGGTGGCCCAAATAAAACCATGCCAAATCCACAATGTCCAATCATGTGAATCACATGTGTCCACATAGCGCAACAGCAACACATGGCCAGGAGAACGTCCACACACATTGGCCTGATAGCGCACTTTAAAACTCACAATAAATACATAAATAATTAAAAACCCCAAAAACACCCACTACACGTGCAGCAGGCACACCCTAACTGCAGGCTGCCAAACAACTGCACCCTCACTCCACACACAAATGAAAGCACCTCCAAGGCCCCGACCCAAATCACCCTCAGGTACCACCCCAATGCATGTGATACATTGCCATTCCAATTCCCACAGACCCATTAATAACGCTCGCCCTCCTTTACTCCACCACAGGGTCCGATCCAAACGACGAGCTTCAGGACACCCCTACCAGCACACCTGCAAAGAGGGCCAAGACCAACGGCCAAAGACCCTCCACCTCAGCTGCACGCATCAAGACACGGCAGCAGCACAAATCAGGTGGCAGCACAGAGGAGGGAACATCAACAGGCACCCCAGCAGCCAGCATGCCCACAACAGCAGCACCACAGGTCCCCCCAATGGATGCCACAGAAGGCACTGCCTCTGGTGGCAGCAGCACCATAGGTGACACCCCATTAATGGCAGCATGCTCCGACACAGAAGACGGGGATGTCGAAGTCAGATCCATCCATGACCTGTCCCAATCCCCCTGTCTGTCCCATCCCGTACACCATGAGGATACCACGAAGGGGCACCCACAAGACGACGACTGGCCATCCCCCACAAGCCCTGTGGCAGGGCAACATGAGGCGAACAGCCACTCTGTGACACCACCGCAAATGGCCATGGCCCAGCAGAGGCAACAGTCCCTCGACCAGTTAATCGTGCAACAGCAGCAACTGGCCACGCTCCTCAAGGACCATGCCGATGAATGTGGGGGCACTAAGGCAGACATAGAAACATCAACTGAGACACTTAGGGCAGGAATGGAGAGAAGTACAGAGACACTAAGGGCACAAATGGAGAGTAGCACCGAGTGCCTGAGAGTACAAATGGAGAGTAGCACCGAGAGCCTGAGAGTCCAAATGGAGAGTAGCACCGAGAGCCTGAGAGTCCAAATGGAGAGAAGCACCGAGAGCCTGAGGGGGGAACTGCATGCGACGTCCAAAGACGTATGTGCCGAACTTGCCGCAGTGCGCCGTGTGCTCACTGAGCTCTCACAAACCCTTAGGGACATGCATGGACGTGAGCAGGCAGAGACATCATCCGTTGCAAGTTCCGTCCAGGGCAGCCCCCAACGTAGATCTGGGAGGAACCTGCGCTCCACAGGCAGGGGTGCCCCTGATACCCGCAGAGGGGGCTTGCAATAGCGACTGCCCACTGACAATGAGCATCTTTGGACACTGGTGTTCGGGGGGGAGGTAGGAGGGTGGAGGGGGTGTGTTGGGCTCACTTGGGTGGCGGGTCGATAGGGTGTTCAACATGATATCACATATGCCATAAACAATGCACGATCAACCAATGAGATGTGTGGACAATGATCTTTGTGTACTAGGCCATCATAGGCGTACAGTCCATATTGTGCATGTACCAGACACACACAGTGCCACGAGTCCCGTGTCCATGTATCAGCCACCAGGCGTGAGTGCTAGAAGCATGCATCAATGAGATGCTGACGAATGTCACGGCCCTCCTGTGCCTCGCGGACTCCTTGAGGTGCTGCCACATCCCCACCCTCATCATGACCATCTTCAGGTGCTTGCAGTTCTGCGTCAGGGGGCATGGGCACATTTCTACGTACGCACATGTTGTGTAGCATGACACATGCCATCACCATCTTTGCAACCTTCTCATGGCGGTACAGGAGTGCCCCGCCAGACCTGCTGAGGCACCGGAAACGAGTCTTCAGTAGGCCGAATGCCTGTTCAATGACTACACGGGTACGTGAGTGGGCATGGTTGTAGTCCTCCTCATGCTGGTCCCGTGGGTTCCGGACTGGTGTGAGGAGCCATCTCTTCAGTGGATATCCAGCATCACCTGTATGTGGACGATAAACGAATTATGTGGAATGCCATTGCTACGTACGCACCCCCCCACCCCCTTCCTGCCAGGTCATTGCCGCATCACATACCCCACATCATCATGCATGAAATGAGACTCACCGAGTAGCCAGGATCTGTACCCTGCGTGTCGCTCCATGTAGCGTGGTATTGTTGAGTTCCTCAAGACCATAGAATCATGGGTTGATCCAGGGAATCGGGCACAACAATGTGTAATGATCCTGTTGGAGTCACACACCATTTGTACATTCAGAGAATGAAATTGTTTTCGGTTGCGGTACTGGGCCTCCATGGCATGTGGGACGACCAATTCCACATGGGTGCAGTCGATGGCACCAAGGCAACCCGGTATGCCGCCAAGTGCATGGAATCCCACTTTTGTGTTGGTAATTTCCTGCTCCGAGCGTGGTAGAGAGATGTAGTCGTCTGCGTGCTGCAGGAGGGCATCGAGCACTTGCAATAGTGTCCGTGAGAACAGTGGCTGAGAAATGCCATGCAACTGTCCGACTGTGTGCTGGTAGGTGCCTGTGGCCAGGAAGTGGAGTACAGACACCACCTTCAGTAGGGGTGGGATGGCGGTTGGGCTATCTATCATGCTGACAAGGTCAGCCTGTGTCATGTCCACAATGGCGGCTATGGTGTCCCGGTCCAAACGGTAGAGGGTGTGGATCTGCTCATCAGTGAGGTTGAACGGATGTGCTCGGAGGCGTGGGATTGCGGGCTGCCTGCGTGGTGGTAGTGGCTGTGCTGGCGGCCCTTGCTGGCCCTGCCTTGCCCTCCTCCTCCTCCTGCGTCTCCTCCGTGCGGCCGGTTGTAGTTGGTGTTCGTCTTCTTCTTGGAGTTGGAGTACTTGCAGTGCTATCAGGTCCCCCAGGGCCAACATCGCGAGTCCTGCCGGTAGCATTTCGGAGTGGGTGTGGTTGTGGGAGGAGACTGGGTGTGCAATTTATGTGTTTTCAGGCTGTATGGCCTCCACCTGTGGTGATTCATTCCACCTGTGCAAGCTGCTCTCCCCTTTGGCCGAGCACGTCCCGCACACAACGCTGCAATTCGAGGAATGGCATCTTGCTATTGCAATCATGTATTTGTACCCGATGGCCGTGTAACATTGGTTGATATGTTCATTCGGCTATGGTCCCATTGTTTCACATACAATCTTTGCAGTCGTGAACAGACTTGTGAAGGGTCAGTGGAACGTAGTACTCGAGTAACGGTGGACCCTCATGCATCACTGTACCGAGTTGCAACGACGGGCGGGGCGTCCCATTTGTGAGTGAAGGCAGTTGCCATTTTCACACACAGCCGCACTAGATGGATTAATTTGTGATTTCAAGCGGCCACAGATGCCTTTTCGACGTGATGTTGCAAATGAGGAATTCGAAGGGCGGCGCTTTCGGTTATCAGCTAGCGGCGAGGAGATGCCCACAGGTCTGACTGCAAATATAACGTTCTATTGTTCAATGTCCTTGGGACAGGGGCCATGGCGAGGATGCAATGATTGATATGAATAGTTTGGGATGCGCAATAGCGAAGTGGACGGTGAGGCCGGACGTTCCCAAATACATGTTACTTCACAACACTGGAATTACGGGCTGGGGCACAGTGGATTTTGCAGGCTGCATAACGCACAGACTCAATGGAATTCTCACATGTTATGTGAGTATGGAAACAGGCGTTATCATTACGGGATGAGGGAATGATGAATGGATGCATGGGCAGATGATTTGATACAGTGTTTGCCATGTACAGGGCTTCTTGGAATCTGTCCGCCTCCCCTGCGCTATGTGATGCAGGGCTGCCATAGTGGGACCATCGTCTATCTGGCCTTGTTGAGCCCTCCCTGTCTCGACGCGCCCTCAGACACTTGTGTCCATGCACGTTACCAATCCCATCTGATGGATTCTGTTTTCACAGACGCATGCACAGGTACACTCGTTTGTGATGGTGTTTACACCTCGATATAGATAGTTATGAGTCGCAAGTGGTTTTGGGGTGGTGATGATCCTTTGGAGTGGGCTAGCATGCATATGGCTGTGGATTTAGTGTGATCATTGAAGTGAGTTGTTCGAATGTAGTTCTGATGGCCATTCTGTTCTTTTTCTTTTCTTTTGGTTGACAGGTATCTCCTCCCCTTTTGCCACTGCCATCTGTATGCCACTCCTGCAGATGGCTTTTACTCCCGACACCTGCTGCTTCGTGTTAATCAGTGGAGCAGCATTACGATCTTATGGGACGATCGCCAATGGGCCACATGCCCTTACGCAGTACTAGTGGCTCGGAGCAACATTTCGGCCTTTCAGCTGGACTAGTGCCTCCCCATTGGGACGGCCCTGCGGTTCTGTGCGCTTCCATGTTGCCTTTTCGTACGAGAATGTGGCTCTGTGTACCATGAAGGAACAGGGCGTCACACAAGAGGTAGCTGGTCATTTCTTGCGGATGCAGCCCACAATGGTGAAATGTGTTTTGGAGTTCATGGCCTAATGGCTGTATGGGCTTGGTGAATTTGTTGTGCATTAAATTTCTATTCTGATATGGGCCGTGTAGCGTTCTTCTTTGCAAGTGATGTGGCATATTCCTATTTGGGGAGCGATGTATTGTGAGGAGATCTGCATTGGGTTCCAGCTTCGGAGTATAGTTGCGTGGTACTGTGCTGGGCGCGTTTGCCTACGAAGCCCAGTGAGGTCAGGGATGAGGGCTGCCAATATGACTGTTTGAATGATGTCATGGTCAGGGGCGGGGGATTAGGTTTTGTGTAACAGATGCCGGTCAGCCAGGTGGACTGGTGGAATGATGTGATTTTCGGAATATTGCTGGTCACAGGTGCCTGTGTTTGCGTGCGTTTCTTGGTGGGGGACTGTGGTCATGTCCATTGGAATGGCTTCTGTATTCGTGCCATCTGTGCCCTGCAGCTCCCATTGGCCCCTCTTGAGATTCTTTTGTTCGTTGGCATGCATGGGTGACTTGTACATTTCACTGGTTGCATTGTGACTTCATTGCACCTACGGGGAGTTGTACTATGTGGCCAGGGAGCGGTGCACAGGCACTCAGTGGGGCCGTTTACGGTTGATTCGCGATGCCGTACTTCTCACCATGGCGGAATGGTACTTTCCGCCGTGCTTGATGGCGTTAGGTACATGTCCGCTAGGGTCGGAATTCACGTACCCTTGCGCCATGGTGGTATTTACGGTTTGGCATGGCGCGCGCGCGCGTACTTGGTGCAGTTAGCGTTGGCGTTCACTACGGTGTCGCTAATGGCATCGTACTTTGCGGTGACGGGTCATAGTCGCACCGAGCGCTATTCGATGGCGGTATTGCATTTCCGCCATCGTTTTTCGATTTCCGCCAGGGTCGTAATGAGGGCCAATGTGTTCTATGGGCTATGGGGTCTTTTACTCCATAGGGTCTCATATGTTTTTCTATGTGTGTTACACCGCACCCTACGTGCCGTAACACTGGGGCGTCCTAGCGGACCTCCATCGTAGACTCCATACCCGGGGACTGACTACTGTCTCCCCGGGCATGTAAAGTCACCATTGGCTTTACTAGACCTAAATTTACTAACAGAACTAGTACAAACCATCCTATTGTGGACGTACTAGGAGGGGTAATTCGATTACTGCTGGGTCTGTTATTCGAGGGGGCACTGTCCGTCCCCCCTCGTCGAGTTTTGGCTGGTGGCAGTGGAAACTACTTGTTATGTTCGACCCCGAATATAACCCTATGGGATTCTTCCCATTGTTAGAGATTGATACTTTTTCTCGTTAGTCTCTAACATACCACCGGTCTACTTATCTTAAATAAGTCTATCGGATGGTATTTTCTGCCAGAACTCGGTTTTTAAAATGGCGTCTGTGTTCGTCTCTGTGACTCCTAAACCAAAGGTCGAGCCCTTTGTTCCACTTTTGGCGGGCTTCTGTACAGAGACCCTCCAAAGTGGTGCCATTCTGTCTGGGTTACCACAGGGGTGTGGGAGGGGGTTTAGGCATCCTGGACCGAGTTGCCTTGCCAACTCCGGTCGCACTCTGGTGTGATTGGCCCAAGTGGTGAGCCTCCCCGCTCACCACTTAGCGTGTGTTGATTGACAGCTAGGCTGAATGAATGGGGGTTTTCTGCATAAAAGCAGGGCTTTTGGGACTGGATCTTCAGAAGTCGCCACAGGACCTAAGAATCCGACGAGCGTAAAGCTGAGCCGACCTGCAACGACGACACCTCCGGTGGAGCCCTGCTGAACTGACTCACCTCTTCCTGACGACAGAGGAGATCTCCCTGCCGGAGAGTCTCTTCCCCTGACTGGTGGGAACAACCAGTCCCTTTTGCTTTTTCTTCGCCTCAGGACGGAGTGGTCGAATTGCCCGTGCAGAGCACCTCGGCAACCGGATAGCCACTACCCCTGTACCACGACCAAAAGGTGGTGCCTTGTGACGGAGCACTCCGCGGCTGGTCTCTTCCCTGGTGGTGCAACGATCTTCAACTTTCCTTCGACGACGAGATCCTCTCTTCTCTTGGCAAAGATCGGACGTGCGCCCACCACCAGGAACAACTGCCCCCGCCGGAGCTGTCTCTCCACAATCAAGGTACTGTGTCCACCTGGCTTCCCTTGTTGCCGGATAGAGTGAGGTGTCTTAATCCTCGCCTCTCCATAGGGTCGCCTCCAAGCTTTCTCTAGCGTGTTGTTCTGAACTGGTCCAATCTTCCGATAACAATTTGCTACAAAGACTCGAACGCATTTCCACTAAGAGACTTTTTGGGACATATCGCCTTGCCTCTCTCCGAGTGGGCCTGGCCTCTGAACTTTATGATCTATCGTGGTTCTTGTCTTCTTGCCTTGCATTTGTCCGTTAAGTATTGGGACCGTGTTGATTTCATAACCTGCTTATTTTTCTCTCCCATCCTAACGAATACTAGAGTGCCATCTAGGTTGAAGCATACACCTCTGTCTGCAAATAAGTGATCCTGGTAAAACCTAGACTTGTCGAACTATTGTTAGGGGGATTGATCTTTTCCTTCGTAGAGTAATTGTAATTGAAGTGTTTGCCGTAATAGTGCCAGAGTGTTTCCTATAGATGTGTCTTTATAAATAAATACCTTTATATCTTTACACTGAGGCCTTGTTGCGTGTTTGCTTGTCTTACTGTGAAAAATTGCCTATGTCGTATACTCCACATACTGCCTAACTCTTCTTGAGGGAAGTCCGACTGCTCAGCCACAGCTACCAAGTGAATCTGTGTGGTACAGACTGCTACCAAGTGGGTTTACTGCCAAACACCTGTAGTCCTAAATCTTTTGCAGTGGTCCCAGAGGGAACTGCACAGGTTTCTGCCTAACGGGGGGCTCACCTTGATTCATAAATCAGTTCAATTTTCTTTGCGCACTAGTCATTTGGACCTGGGGAGTAGCTTTCTTGAAAACATGGAATGCCTTCTCGTGAACACATATGCTCCAAACTTTGACTCCCCAGAATTCTTTGATGAAATCGTTACCATATTCCTGAGATATATTGGTGTCCCAATCCTATGGGGTGGGAACATGAACCTAATTCTGAACAACGAACTAGACAGATCTGGCACCTCCCGCAGAGCCACTTCACGTGCGGCCAACACTCTTCATACTCATGCTGCAACACTGGGCCTCATTGATGTGTGGAGGGCCCTTCACCCAGACTCAGAGTATTCCCTTGACTCGTCAGTGCATGATAGCCTATCAAGAATTGACCTATTTCTCATATCGAGCGGGATGGTGGGTAGGACAACAGACACACAGCTACTACTGCGAACAATTTCAGATCATTCCCCAGTAACGCTGTGGATCTGAGTCCCTGAGGGATATCGTTTTCAAAGCCGATATCCTGTCCGACATTAACACCTTTTTCAAATGCAACATAAGGCATGACACATCTGATGGGGTTCGTTGGGAGGCGTTCAAGGTTTTCATCAGGGGGATGTGCATCTCCAGGGAGGCTGGGTCCTTAAAAACATTGTAAATAGCCTGCAGCGCTCTGAGGCAAAACTCAAGGATCTCGAGAGGGAATACATCATTGCCCCCTCCCCATCCAAACTGGCGCAGATACGGTCGTAATTGGAGGCCTTTGAGGCCAACGCCCACAGGGAGGCACAATATCACGCCCGTCCCTTAGCAGTGCGGAAATACGGTGAGGGTGAGAGGCCGGGGAGAACTCTGTCCAGACTGGTCCGCATGGAAAGGGGGAGAACCCGCATAGACTGTATCAGGGATGCTAAGGGCACCCCGCACTGGACCGATCAACGTATCCTCGAGGTATTTACTGAATTTTACACAACTCTATATGCCCCCCAGTAGGAGCACAGTGCACGGAATATTGATCTCCTTCTAGATCAAATTCCCATGACCCTCCTCTCCCATGCCACCCGTGATCAGCTTGGCGCCCCGATGACCCTGGACGAAATTACAGCTGCCGTCGCGGGCCTCCCGAAGGGTAAAGCCCCCGGCCCAGATGGGCTCACCTCAGAGTTCTACCTGGAGTATGCTGCTATACTGGTGCCCAGGCTCCTAGAAGTTTGGAATGAGTCGCTCAGACTGGCCACTCAACCCCAGTCCATGCGTGAAGCCCTCATTACTGTCCTCCCCAAGCCGGGTAAACCACTTGACGAATGCGGGTCCTACAGACCCCTATCTCTAATTAACACGGGTACCAAAATCTTCGCCAAGATCATCGCAAACAGATTCCTTCCCATAATGACTTACCTGGTCCACCCTGACCAGGGTGGTTTTGTCCCCGGCCGGTCTACGGCCCTCAACATTCGTCGGCTGTTCAATGACATGTCTAGAATAGATCCAGATGCCAGGGCAGTAGCGGTCACCATCAATGCCCAGAAGGCATTTGATATGGTGTCTTGGCAGTATATGTGGGCAGTGCAGCATAAAATGGGTATTGGCCCCCGCATGATTTCATATATCAAGCTGTTGTACACAAACCCGCTGGCTAGGGTTCTGATTAATTCCCAAGCCTCGCCTCCTTTGACACTCCACAGGGGAACGCGCCAGTGCTGCCCTTTTTCCCCAATACTCTTTGCGCTCGTTATTGAGCCCATGGGCGATCACATTCGTAACATGCACGCCGGAAAGGCATACGGCTGCGTGACACTCCCGAGATAATCTCGTTGTATGCTGACGACGTGCTCCTTTACATTAGGGACCCATCAGCCTACCTCGACCCGATCATTTGGGACATCACTAGAATAGGCACATTCTCGGGCTTTGTTATAAATGACACTAAGTCTGAAATATTCACGCTCCCTGTGGCAACCCCCCAACCAGCATGCGAATTGCCCCTCCGCTGGTCAGCCAGGTGGAATTAAATATCTCGGGGTCCACATATCCCTCCCCATAACTTCATTATTAGCCGACAACTACACAGCCATGGCGCGGCAGGCAGAGGATAGGATGCACAGATGGCATAGCCTCCCCCTTTCCTTATCTGGAAGACTATCACTAATCAAAATGATAATTGTCCCTAAGCTTCTTTACACCTTTGCAAATGTCCCGATCTGGCCAGGGAAGCAATATTTTATGAACTTGCATCCCGCATGCGCCCAATTTTTGTGGCATTCCGGTGCAGTTCGTAAAAAGTGGCAACACATGGCTCTTCCATATGAGAAAGGGGGATTTGCGGCCCCTGATTTGGCTCGATACTGGATAGCTGCACAAGCACAACACGCTACGCATTGGTACGCACTTTCAGACCCCCCTCCACACGTGAAACTGGAGAAATTAGCAAGCGAAGAGGTCAACATTCTGTCCCTTGTCCTTCACCATGCATACCTCGCTGATGCCCCGGCTGACCCCGTGGCTGCCACAACCCTGGCGTGGAGACCGCTGCTGCAAACCCAGCCTGACTCCCACCCATACCAGAAGTTGCTCCCTATATGGCAGTTCCCGCGCCTCAGCCCCACCCACGACAAACTTCTGATGCGGCACTGGCATGGCCTGGGCTACCGTGTGCTGACTGACCTATACCCTGACGGGAAATGTATCACCCCGCAGACATGGCGCCCTGGTCACTCTGGCTCGGCGCTGGAATTACTACAATATTTTAGGTTGAGGTCGGCGCTCCGTGCTATGTGGCCCTCCTTCCCTAATGAGCACCTCGATTCTCCTGAAATCCACTTCATAGCCAACTCAGCTGGGGTTATGGGTATAATTTCCTCCCTATACAAAATGTTACTTGAAAAGGTGAGCATCACCCCTACATCATCGCGGGTGGCATGGGGTAATGAACTGAATCTGGACTATCACTGATGGTATGTGGGGGAGGATGTGCATGTACACACGTCAGGTCTCAATAAACGCAAGATACCGGTGCATTCAATGCAAGTTTCTGAATCGCCTATACTACACTCTGCACTGTCATGCCTGCTGGACATACCTCTGGACCAAGAACGACTTCGCCATACAAAATGAGTTACGCCCATAGAACCACTAGACCATTCAAACCAAATGGTGGTTGTTCGATGCATTGCCCGGAAAACGACGTCTGCATTTTTCACGTCGTTAAATTTCACGTGACTTAGGTCCGTCACGTGTATCACGGCAGTGCGTACATAAGCAGCGTGGAAACTCCAATCGCTGCTTCTGATTGAGTCAATTTTGGCGTTTTGGTAGCTGAACTCTGGACCTGCGTTCTCGCATTCCCTTCAGCAACTTCTTTCACCTGTTTTGAGCGTGTTTCCTCCACACGCTAATTCCTGAGCTGCGTGAATCCTGTTCGCGTGCCAAATCTCCACGCGGACGCTGTCTGCAAGCGCAGGTGTCCTGAGCTGCGTGAATCCTGTTTGCGTGCCAAATCTCCACGCGGGCGCTGTCTGCAAGCGCGGCTGTCCTGAGCTGCGTGAATCCTGTTCGCGTGCCAAATCTCCACGCGGACGCTGTCTGCAAGCGCGGCTGTCCTGAGCTGCGTGAATCCTGTTCGCGTGCCAAATCTCCACGTGGAAGCTGTCTGCAAGCGCGGCTGTCCTGAGCTGCGTGAATCCTGTTCGCGTGCCAAATCTCCACGCGGACGCTGTCTGCAGGCGTGGCCTGAGCTGCGTAAATCCTGTTCGCGTGTTAAATCTCCACGCGGACGTCGTCTTCAAGCACGGCTGTCCTGAGCTGCGTGTATCCTGTTCGCGTGCTAAATATCTACACGCGGATCCTGTTTTCAAGCGCGGCTGGCCTGGCTGCGTGTATTCCATCGCGTGCAATCCTGCACGTGGTTTTCTGAACTATTTTGAACCTTTGGTACCTGTGACAGTTAACAGGTGAAATTCTAATTTTTGTTCATCGTGGGAAAGGAAGTATTTCATGAACTATTTGAAGGTTATTGTGCACAGTACTTTGGACGCTATCCTGTGGTGCACCAACCCGGTATCTAGCGAGAGCCTCGTGCCATTCGAGATAAGTCTCCCTTACTAATCTTCCCTTCCTTTGTCGTTTGTTCAACTCCTGGTTTTCTTCAAGGAACCTTCGTGGATTACTTCAGTTTTGCCATAAGGTCAGTGTCTGAATTAATACTAAAACTGTGTTATCTTAGTAATTCGATTGGGACAGTTTCTTATGATACTTTATCTATCCTAGGCATACTTCCTACACAATTCCTATGCCCTTTCCAGTGATCCATCTCTCTGGCTGTTTTATCCAGTCAGAGAGTTGTATCATTTGGAAGGTCTAATTTGACCTACCTACAATCAAGTCTTGTGAAAATAGGATCCGGAAGAGCCCTACCAAATTGTATCCTTTATTGGTTTCCGTATCCTTTTCAGTTGATACATTGGTGATTTATGACAGAATCAGAAGCCATGGAGGGTACGGATCCTTTAACTGTTTTGACTCAGTTAATCACTGACTTGAGAAATGAAATGATTACGGCACAGGACGTGCTACGGCATTGAATGGATGTTATGCAAGATGCCATGCATGCCACTCCTCAGGGAGCACGGGTTCCAGTAGCCACTGCATCTGGATCTGGGACTACGACACCATCATTATCACAGGAAACTCTTAAAGTGGTTATGCCCACACAGTTTCCATTGGCTCCCCCGGAAAGGTTCACAGGTGATCCTAAAACCTACAGAACTTTTGTTAATCAGTGCCGACTTCATTTTCTTTGCCGGCCTAATTCATTTCCTGATCTAACTACTAAAACAGCATTCGTTCTTTCCCATTTGGGGGGTACAGCTGCTGCTTGGGCAAATCCTTTATTGGAATCTAATAGCCCCTTGTTGTACGATTGCGATGATCTTCTGGCTGCTATGAACAAAGTCTTTGATATGCGCTACGCTACTCAAGCCACAGATCTGGAGTTGCTGAATTTACAACAAGGTACTCAACCTCTGTTGGCTTACATTGCACGATTTAACCAATTAACAGCCGAAACCCAATGGCCGGAAGACAAGAAGACGGCTGTTTTCTACAAGGGTCTTTCAGAAGAACTCAAAGATGCCTTGTCCACGGTCCCAGTGGTTCCTACAGATTTTTCAGAGTTTCTTGATTTAATCTTACAAATTGATTCCCGAAGAAATGCCCGCAAAGGAGAGAGAAAACCTTTCCTTCATGCACCAGTTCGTTCTGATACACCGGCACCTTCTTCAAATGATCCTGAACCAATACAAATTGGCGCGGTGAGAGGCCGGTTGTCTAGAACCGAGAGAGAGAACAGAAGAAAAAATAACTTATGTATGTATTGCGGTTCATCTGAGCATTTATTGGCGGCATGTCCTAAAAGAACAAATAAGTCTTCGGGAAACGCCAAAACTCGACAGTAGCAGGAGTCCCTGTGTCGAGTGTTACATCGGACTCCATTACATTTCCAGCTCATGCACCGATAGCTGTTGAGATGATTTTACGTTTCAATGATCAAGTCTTGGCTTCCAAGGCTATGGTTGACACTGGAGCCACTAATAATTACATCGATATCACATATGCCAAGAAATGTTCTATACCCCTTATAGACAAGAACAAACCTGAAACTGTTAATACTGTGGATGGATCAGTCTTGATTTCCGGTATGGTAACTCAGGAGACTGTACCTATTCAGATGACTTTATCAAATGGTCATTCGGAGGAAATAGTCTTCGATGTCATTGCGGCTCCTCAATACAAAATATTACTTGGACTTAATTGGTTGACTCTTCATAATCCCTCCATAGACTGGGTTACGGGATTGATCCAATATCCTTCCGTTTTTTGCAACGAACATTGCTTTACCAACCAGGTGGTGTCAAATAAATCACATATGTTGGCCTCTATTGAGGGAATTTCCACTATCAGTGTGGTACATCAGAGCGGTACACATATACCAAGTGAATATGCAGATTTTGCTGATGTGTTTGACAAAGGTCAGGCAGAACGGCTGCCTCCACATAGGCAATATGATTGTCCAATTGAATTAATTCCTGGAGCTAAAATCCCTACTGGTCGAGTTTATTCTTTGACTCTCAAAGAAGATGTTGTCTTGAAAGAATACATCGATAAAGCTCTAGATATGGGATTTATACGGCCATCTCAATCGCCGGCTGCCTCTCCTTTATTCTTTGTTCCAAAGAAGGAAGGAGATCTAAGGCCTTGCATTGATTACAGGGCTATTAACGACATCACCATAAAGAATCAGTATCCTTTACCACTGATTAATGTTCTCTTAGATCAATTAGGAACTTCCAAGTATTTCTCTAAATTGGATTTGCGCGGGGCTTACAATCTGGTTCGCATTCGCGAAGGAGACGAATGGAAGACCGCTTTTAAGACGCGGTACGGCCTTTATGAATATTTAGTGATGCCTTTTGGTCTTTGTAACGCTCCCGCCACATTTCAGTTCTTCATGAACGATATCTTCAAAGATATGATGGATCAATTCGTGGTGATTTACTTGGATGACATTTTGATATATTCATCATCTTTACCAGAACATGTTAAACACGTCTTAGCTGTCTTACAAAGACTGAGAGAGAACAAACTTTTTGTTAAAGCCGAGAAATGTGTCTTTCATACACAAGAAGTTGAATTTCTGGGTTACGACATTACCAATCAAGGTGTTCGAATGAGTCGTTCCAAAGTGAAGGCCATATTGAATTGGCCTGTTCCACACAATGTCAAGTCATTACAGTCATTTCTAGGATTTGCGAATTTTTATCGCAGATTTATTCGTTCTTTCTCCAAAACAGTGGCACCATTGACAGCTTTAACTAGTTCTAAAATTCCATTCTGTTGGAACCAGAATGCCCAAGCTTCTTTTGAGAAGTTAAAAGAAGCATTTACCACTGCACCTGTACTTCAACATCCTGATCCGGATGGTCAGTTTATCGTTGAAGCTGACGCCTCCAGTGTCGTTGCAGGAGCTGTACTCTCGCAGGTTTGTGCAGAAACTAAGGAGGAGCATCCAGTTGCTTTCTTCTCACGCAAACTTACCCCATATGAACAAAACTATACTGTCACTGAGCGTGAATTACTTGCAATCAAGGATGCTTTCCAAGAATGGAGACATCATCTTCTTGGGGCCAAACATCAGGTGGTGGTGTATTCGGATCATAGAAATCTTCAGTCATTCAAAACTATGAAATGTCTTACAGCTAGACAGGCCAGATGGCATGTTTTTTTTGCTCAATACGATTTTCAAATTACTTATCGCCCTGCCAGACAACATGTCAAATCGGATGCTTTGTCTCGCATCGGTGAAGAGGTGAAAGAAGAATCATCGGGGCAAAATAAGTTGTTGGCAGATCACGTGATATGTAGTTGTTCTGCACAACCTTCCCTAAAAAACGAGTTACAGGAGTGGGTGAAACTAAATCCACAATTGATTCAGGAATTGAATATTGATATATACAATGGTTTGCCTTTTAAACAAGGAGTACTCTATCTACCAACTGGTACCACTCAGAACAAGGCCCTCAGTTGGGGTCATGATTCCTTGATTGCCGCCCATCCTGGACAGAAGAAGACTCTAGAGTTACTGAAAAGGTGGTGTTGGTGGCCGTCTATAACACAAGATGTTATAAATTATGTTTCAACATGTTCGGTATGCAGTCAATGCAAGAACGCTCCTGGCAAACCAGTGGGTTTACTCCAGCCTCTACCTGTTCCCAAAAAACCATGGGACATGATATCAATGGATTTTGTGGTTGAACCTCCAAGAAATAAAGGCTACGATACCATATGGGTGGTGGTGGATTACTTTACAAAATTGGCGCTTTTCATCCCCTGTATTGGTGTACCAACAGCTACTGGTCTGGCTGATCTATTCATCCGGCATATATTCCGTTTTTTTGGTCTACCTTCAGTGATAATCAGTGACAGGGGCTCACAATTTGCGTCACGTTTTTGGAGAGTACTAAATTCGGCATTACTAATTGATGACAGATTGTCTAGTGCTTATCACCCTCAAACGGATGGACAGACTGAGAGAGTCAATAGCACTATGGAACAATATCTGCGATGTTTGTGCCTGCAGTTTCAGTCAGATTGGCTCAATGTTCTGCCGGCAGCAGAGTTCGCCTATAACAATTCCTATCATAGTGCTATAGGTACTTCACCTTTCTATGCTTTGTATGGGCAACACCCATGTTCCATTCCTCTGGATTCCAGTTTGTCTTTGGATACTCCTGCAGCAGGACGTAATTTTAGAGATCTTAAAAGTCTACAGAAGAAAGTTAAGCAGCAATTGGAGCAAGCTAAAAAACGAGACAAGACCTATGCCGATGCTTATAGAATCCCTGTACCTGTCTACAAAGCAGGTATGAAGGTATGGCTGTCCACAAAAAACTTGAGGATACCCGGTAAAAAGAAATTGTTGCCTAAATACATCGGGCCATATGAAGTGCTCCACGTTATAAATCCGGCTGCTGTCCGTTTGGCTTTGCCACAACGGTGGCGGGTGCATCCTGTATTCCACGTGTCACTCATCAAACCGTGTTCGGATGCTACTAGATTGCCTATACCCCCTGTTGCTATTTCTGTGAAAGGGTCAGACGAATATGAAGTGCATGACATTCTGGACATGAGGTTACGGTCTGGGAAACCATTTTATCTGGTGGATTGGAAAGGTTATGGTCCTGAGGATAGATCCTGGGAACCTCTGTCTAACATTCATGCTCCAGCTTTATTAAGGCGATTCCACTCGAAAAGGGGAGAGGCTGCTCCTTTGGGGGGTGGCACTGTCATGCCTGCTGGACATACCTCTGGACCAAGAACAACTTCTCCATACAAAATGAGCTACGCCCATAGAACCACTAGACCATTCTACTCAAAATGGAGGTTGTTCGATGCATTGTCCGAAAAACGACGTCTGCATTTTTCACGTCGTTAAATTTCATGTGACTTAGGTCCGTCACGTGTATCACGGCAGTGCGTACATAAGCAGCGTGGAAACTCCAATCGGTGCTTCTGATTGAGTCAATTTTGGCGTTTTGGTAGCTGAACTCCGGACCTGCGTTCTCGCATTCCCTTCAGCAACTTCTTTGGCCTGTTTTGAGCGTGTTTCCTCCACACGCTAATTCCTGAGCTGCGTGAATCCTGTTCGCGTGCCAAATCTCCACGCGCACGCTGTCTGCAAGCGTGGCTGTCCTGAGCTGCGTGAATCCTGTTCGCGTGCCAAATCTCCACGCGGACGCTGTCTGCAAGCGCGGCTGTCCTGAGCTGCGTGAATCCTGTTCGCGTGCCAAATCTCCACGCGGACGCTGTCTGCAAGCGCGGCTGTCCTGAGCTGCGTGAATCCTGTTCGCGTGCCAAATCTCCACGCGGAAGCTGTCTGCAAGCGCGGCTGTCCTGAGCTGTGTGAATCCTGTTCGTGTGCCAAATCTCCACGCGGACGCTGTCTGCAAGCGCGGCCTGAGCTGCGTGAATCCTGTTCGCGTGTTAAATCTTCACACGGACGTTGTCTTCAAGCGCGGCTGTCCTGAGCTGCGTGTATCCTGTTCGCGTGCTAAATATCTACACGCGGATCCTGTTTTCAAGCGCGGCTGGCCTGGCTGCGTGTATTCCATCGCGTGCAATCCTGCACGTGGTTTTCTGAACTATTTTGAACCTTTGGTACCTGTGACAGTTAACAGGTGAAATTCTAATTTTTGTTCATCGTGGGAAAGGAAGTATTTCATGAACTATTTGAAGGTTATTGTGCACAGTACTTTGGACGCTATCCTGTGGTGCACCAACCCGGTATCTAGCGAGAGCCTCGTGCCGTTCGGGATAAGTCTCCCTTACTAATCTTCCCTTTCTTTGTCGTTTGTTCAACTCCTGGTTTTCTTCAAGGAACCTTTGTGGATTACTTCCGTTTTGCCATAAGGTCAGTGTCTGAATTAATGCTAAAACTGTGTTATCTTAGTAATTCGATTGGGACAGTTTCTTATGATACTTTATCTATCCTAGGCATACTTCCTACACAATTCCCACGCCCTTTCCAGTGATCCATCTCTCTGCCTGTTTTATCGAGTCAGAGAGTTGTATCATTTGGAAGGTCTAATTTGACCTACCTACAATCAAGTCTTGTGAAAATAGGATCCGGAAGAGCCCTACCAAATTGTATCCTTTATTGGTTTCCGTATCCTTTTCAGTTGATACATTGGTGATTTATGACATGCACAAAGTGGGGAAATTTGCACACAGCCAAGTCCACACTTGTCCGAGATGTAACTCCATGGAAGCAGATCACATGCACATGTTCTGGTCTTGTGATGCACTGGGGCCTTACAGGAAATCCGTTTTGGATGCTCTCGCTGACATAACTGGGGTCCACATCGCACCTGACCCACTGGTTGTTTTGTTCGGTGTATGGGATGGGTCTGCACTGTGGAAGGTGTCCAAGTTCTTGAATGTTAGGATTATCGTGGCTAAAAAATGCATATTACAGCGCTGGAAGCACCGCTCCTCCCCCCTCGTTCGAAATGTGGCTGAAGGCCCTCACCTGGACTCAAATGTGTGAAGAGGACTATATCAACACACTCCCCATGGCCTCCCGCCCTAAAAATATCTGGGCTGACTTTTGTAGCTATTTGAACAGTAAAGGTGATATCGAGCTACTCTCCTCTACCCCGCCGGACCCCTAACTTCTGCTATCCCTGGAAGTGTTTCTGAAATGTGCAAAATCCTGCTTGTCTCCTTATGTTACCCTCTCGATGTAGTACCTCTCAGTTATTTGTAACACTATATGTTATGTATACTGTATTACTTTTGCATACCTGACCTTGCCTCATGCCAATAAAGAAAGGTTTACAAATAAAATCTATCATTCCCATTTTTAACAACATGAAGGGAATTCAGGCATGCAAGATTTGTTTAAAATGTGTTATGCCGGATCTGGACCTTATTGTCATCAATATCTACTGGAACCCAGCGTGTTCCAACCTTCAGGTTTTTTTGGCCTTGTTGGCCTCGTTGTTGGGGAGAGTCAAATTGGATTTTGAGGGGACTAATATAATTCTTGCAAGAGATCTAAATAGCGAATGAATACAACAATTAGAGGGGAAGAAGAGCCTAGGCTTTTCTCAAAAGCTCGAAAAAGGGACGATTATGGGTGGACTTTATGGATTCCTGGGGTTTGAGGTTGTTAAGTGGTCCAACTGGAAGTGAGATAGCCCCTATGCCAACATGGCATAGGGGCAAACTATCATCTACGTTGGACTACATCTTTGCTTCCCCTGGTCTTTTTTCGCGACCTTCTTCCTTGGCCATAAAACATGATGGAGGGAGTGACCATTCACGTCTTGAGCTAACATTTCCAAATCTGTTAGCCACTCCTGCAGATACATTTCCCCAAGACGTAACAGGTAACAGAGGTAAAATAAGGCTGGTCAAATATAAGCATGGGGGCACGAAGCTGAATAGTCAACTTGAGAGCATTCCAGACCATCTGTTGCAGGAAAATTGCCAACCGGACAGATTTACCAAGTTTCTTTGGTCTGTTGTGCCTCTGGAGGAAACTTCCACGACAGACAGACAAAACCATGCGCTATCAAAGCTATATGAAGAAACTCTGCGAAAAAAGAGGGAGCGCAGACAGAAACTTAAAAGCTTGGGGAAAATGTCCCTTGATCTGGTTGCCCACAAAAAAGAAGCTAAACGAATAAATCAAGAATACTCTTACTGGTCTAGAGGCAGCAGAATGCTCTGACTTTAGCAGGATGGAGAAATTATGCTGCGGCTGGTTAAAGAAAACAATTCCAGAAGTTTTTGGTCGGTGATTGGACAATTGGAAGCCAATCATAATAGCACCTTGTGTAATTTGGTATCGGAATCCAATTGGGCTGAATGCCTGTCCACAATGTTCAAGAATCCAAAGTCACTCTTGCATCATTTTGACCTGGAAGTCCCTTGGCAGCTGCACCTTGAGGAAGGGGACATTTTGGAGATAATATCCAAGTCATCGGTCTCTCGAGCAGCAGGCCCGAATGTTCTTACCTACCAGGTCCTCAAAAGTGAGCCAGGGCTCTGGTCCAAACTATGATATCATCTTTTTAGGGGGATACTCCAGCAACGTGAGTTTGCAGCTTCCTGGAAGTCTGCCATAGTTATATCTTTTTTCAAGGGGGGCGATCAGTTAGTTACATCCGGCAAATTATGGCCCATCGCCCTCCTTGATATTGACAGCAAAATCTTTATGAAGCTCCTGTTGAACACTCTCAACCAATGGGTGGATACCTCACAGATTTTGTCCTGTAACCAGACAGGTTTCAGGAGGGGCCTTTCCACTACCTTGAATGGCCTAATTTTAAACCTGGTTTGTGAACACACTATGGATAGGGGTGGCTCTCCAATCTATGGGGCCTGGGTGGATCTATCAAGGGCATTCAAGCAGGTTGACAGAACGGTTCTCTGGGACAAGTTGAGGAGAAGGAAGATTCTGGAGATGCTACTGTCAATGCTGATCGAACTGCATAGGGACACTACACTGCAGGTGTGTCTTGACGATCAGGGGCATCTTTCAGAACTGGTGAAAGTAGAGAGAGGTGTAAGACAGGGCTGCTTGGGGCACCCGTTTTCTTTAACTTGTTCTTGGCAGATATGGGCACTTCCTTGGAACCGTCTGCGTTGGACAGCCCGACGATCAATGGGAGGAGGATCCACTGGCTGGCCTACGCAGACGACATAGTCTTGCTGGATTAAACAGTGATTGGTTTGCAGCTTCTATTGACTAAACTGGGCGAATATGCAAAATCAAACCGGCTGTCCATTCATCCTCTAAAATCCAGGATTGTAGTGTTCAAACATACGCATAAAACGATCCATTATGTGAAGTGGGTCCTGGCCAATCATATCATCCCAAGAGTTGAAGAACTAATCTATCTAGGCTATAAGATCTATGCCTCACAAGCTATTTATAAAGTAGAGTCCGATGTAGAGGAGAACATTATTAAACTTATACCCCAAATGAAAAAACAGTTTGCCAAGTACTACACATTTTCACCACTTCCGTTGATCAAATTTTATATGGCAAAGGTGCTCCTGGTAATTCTTTATGGCTTGGAGGCAAAACCCCTGCTCTGGAAAACAAACTGGAGTAAATGGGAGGGTCTCCTGTGGAAGAAAGTCCTTGGTCTCCCGATGTGCACGCCATCATGGAGCTTGAGATTCGAGTTGGGTCTAAAATCATTGGGCTCTATGAATGAGTGGAAGCGAATGTCACTATATCGGCAGATTCACTGCACAGCAGAATACGCTCTATGGTGATGTAAGATCGCTGCTCGACCACTCAAGATCTAGGCTTCTATGTAACTTGGAAGTAGGAGCCAAGGAGATGCTTGTTAAAGCAGACACAGATATCCAGATGCTAATTACTAACCCCCAGAGTATTGACCAGAAAATGGAATTTGACGATTGGATTGAGACAATCAGAAAATTGAGGAACTCAGTTCCTACAAATTCCTTCCAGACCGTTGACAAAAAACTGGGGGTTCTCCCAAGATATTTGGTCAAATTTCCTGATAGCCAGATAAGGAAGAACTTCCTCAGAATTAGACTTAATTTAGTACACACAGGGGAAATTATGATCCTACGAAATCAAGGGATTGACACCCAAAAATTGTGTAGCGTTTGTGAGTCCCCATCAAAACAAACATTAAGGCATATCCTGTTGGACTGTGAGGGATCTTGGAATGTGAGATAGGCATTTTACAGAAGGTTTGTGGACCAAGAGGAGGGGTTGATTTCGGACTTCTTTTGGAGCAGACTCATCTTTGGGCATGAGCCAGTTCTTACATTCGCCACTGTGCAGGTTCCGGAGAGATGTCATATCATTCCCTGAGACTTGATGAACCCAAGGAAGAGCATTTCTGGAAATATAATTGTTGAACTCTTTTATGGTCAAATGATGAAATATAGCTAATTGAACTTCACTCTAGTTTGAAGAACCCCAAGCAAAAGAATGTCTTGGACCACTGTCTTGTTACAGATTGTAGTATTGGTTAATGGGTTTATAAATTTTGTGAAGGTTGATAAATTGTTTTTATTTCTTTTTCTTAAACAAAGATACTCTCTCTTTTTGTAAAGGTTTTGTACCATATACAAATAAAATAAATAAAAAAACATTGCAGATGTTTAAGTCTGGGGTAATGAACACCCTGGCTATCCTGGTTCACTCAATCAGAGTTCTAACAAAAAGAGTGGCAGAAATCGGTACGGTTGGGGTTGGGGCAAAGCCAAATGGTAAGCTACTATCAGGGGGGGGGTTGAGTGGTGAGCGACCTGGCCCGGTCACTCTGGTTGGCAGGCTGGTGATGCCGGCAAAGGATAAGGAAGCAACCACACAGTTAAGCTCAGTAACTGTTAATTCTAATTTTATGGGGACTGGGAGGTCCAACTTTAGCTTTAGGACTTTGATAGGGGACACTGGGGCTGACATGCGTATAGGAGTGCCGGAGTAGAGCATTTTCAATTTACTGCCTGCAGAAGCCCCTCTTGTGGGGATTATCATGGGTGTACTGGGGCTCCCTAAGTGTGAATTTGAATCAACTATTTTACTAATGAATAAAGCAACCCATTGGATCAGCACCAACCTGATTGGACCGAGCATTGACCCAAGCCTTATATTAATGGCAAGAAGGGTAGGATGGGTAGGCCAAAAACCCAAATGTATGAAGGGGGACTGCATAGTGGTTTCCTTCTCGGATGCAACAATGGTTTGTTATTTGGTCAACTCTAATTTATCCAGAAGCCTAAAACCAAACAGCTACAGTCTCCATTGTAGGTTACTCTCTGGATTTTTTCTATGGTTGTACAGGGAGGGTGGCTGATTCAGGGAACCGCTTGAGCAAATTCGTTAGGAGGAGTGAAGCACCAAGTAGCCCATTTGGTAGCTAGCTTGTTATCCTGGAATATAGCCGGGCCAGGGCAACATTCGAAGGGGAAGCCACTGTGGAGTTTTTAAAAACCCACAATGTCATTCTGCTGAAAGAGACCTGGGCCTTGAAGACCCCACTGTTAGATGGCTACACATCGTAGGGGATCTCAATGAAAAAAAATGCTAGAGGAAGATGTTATGGGGGTCTGGCCATTTTGATTAAGGCCTCCTTTGATTAGGAGACTAACATGGACTACCTACAGGTGCTCTGTATTTTACCCTCTAGGGGGAACCCGTTAATAATTTTGAACCACTATAACAGCCCCCATAAGGCTGAGGCAGACAGGTTAGCCAAGGCCAAGGCCTTTATTGATGAGTTATTTCTAAACAGGAGGAATCGTAATGAGCAATGCATATGGGGAGGAGATTTTAACTTCAAAATGAGTGTAGGTCTGCCAAAGGACCAGTTAGATCCGCTGGAGGACTGGTCACTGAACATCCCCTTGCCCACAAAGAAATATGGACGGGTGTGTGCAAAGGGTCTCCAAATGTGTTTATGGCTCATCGAATGGGGGCTGCGCACGATAAACAGATGCATAGCACCCAATATACCGGGTAACCTTACCTTCAATAATCACTAAGGTTCGTCGACAAATGACTATTTTTGCATCTCCCTGGAATTGTGGGTTTTGAAGTGCTCAAGGATGTCTGTAGTGATCATCACCCAATATGTCTGAAACTGAATGGTGTGGTAGGGGAGGTAGGCCTCCAAGACACCCTTGTGTGCTTGGTAAAACCAAAACTCCCCCCTATTAGGAGAATTAAATGGGATAAAATACGGGACTCCAACCTACACTTACACACTTTGTCAGAGAACCTTTAACTTATCTATGATATTTTGGACTGCACTGCAACCCTATGGAAGATAGTTGAACAGTTGACAAAGCTACAGGGGGCTTTGCCGAGGGCTTTACGATACATTGTTAAAAAGAACGTGAAGCCACATAAAAGAGAGTGGTTTGATGAAGCCTGTACCAATGCCAAGAAAGCACTCCTAAAGGCCTTGAAAGCACTGATCGGCATGAGGGGGAGATTGCCTTAGGCCAGAGTGCACTATCGTGGGGAGTTAAAGATAAGAAAAACTGAAATTGGAGAGGAAGCTTGGGAGGGCTTCTTAGATGCCTCAAGGTGCAATGATCAGAAAGCTTTTGGGGAATTTGTGAAAGGGGCCCAAGCACTGTTAAAAGGGAGCGTTCTAGCGGTACGCATGTGGAAGAAACAGCATGCGTGGGGTATTTTGGCAATCAGTTTGGTGGTGGGGTTCAAGCAGAAAGCCTTGGGAGAAGGTACCCTCCACTAGAGTTTAAGCTAGAGGATGTGCCTCAGGCCATCACTCAACAGGCTTGTAATCGAGCACCGGGCCCTGATGCGATCCCCTCAGACCTTTTTTCAGGATCATTTGGATTTTTGGGATCCTTTGTTGACCAAGGTGTTCAATGCTTGCATGGATACGGGCTCATATCCACCCTTGTGGAAATCGGCTATTATTTTACCCATCTTTAAGAAAGGGGACCCAGCGAGTCCTATGTCCTACAGACCCATCTCGTTACTGGACATCTCTTTTAAAATCTTCGGAAGGGTTCTGCTGGGGCATATTGAGTCCTGGTTATCGGAGAGCGTAGTCCTTTCTGATGTCCAGGTTGGCTTTCGTCCTGGGGTGGGTACTATGGAACAGAGCCTCAATATATACTTGTTTCCAACTCAGTTTTCTGTAGGGGTAGGGGAGTGTATCTTGCATTCATGTATCTGAGCACAGCCTTTGACAAAGTGGATAGATCAAGATTGTGGGTGGTACTCGAACTGCATAGGGAGAACAACGCTTGTGTGTGCAGTGGCTCGGGGGTACACTGCACTGCATGCTTTAGGGTCGGGTATGGGGTCCGGCAGGGGTGTGTCTTGGCCCTGATCCATTTCACCCTTTATATTTATAGGCTCCCAAAGGCTCTGGTGTACATAAGGCGCATTTTCCGTTTCTCGGGGGCAGGGCTTTTCCAGTCCTGGCATACGCAGATGGCACAGTGCTAATTGCCAGGACTCCAAGGGCCCTCCAGGTGCTGGTCTCTGCCTACGCAGCCTTTATGGAAAATCTGGGGCTCAAAATTAACACCAAGAAATCTACAGTAATGGGATGCATGGGACGAAAGAGGTCAGCGAAGATGCATCCAATGCTTTCCAATGGGGAGATAATCCCCAGAGTCAAGGAATTTGACTATCTGGGGGTTAGATTCTCAGAGACAATCACGGGTAATGCGCATATCAAGAAACAATCAGCTAAGTTAAGTCAACAAGTGGGAGGGCTCTCTTGTTTTTTGTCCTGCTGCCAGGGACAACCGCTGGATGTTGTCTTATAAATCTACTCTGCCCATACGAAAGCAGTGACCTTATGTGGAGCACCGCTATGGGGTTTCCAGAAAGCCCCTGATAGTCAGGTGAAGGAGAATACATTTTTCAGAAGGCTAGTGGGTCTCCTGGGATCCACCCCCTGTATCTCTATTCATAGGGAACTGGGAATGGAATTCTGTGAGGACCAATGGCCCTGGCACCAATAACCTGCTGGATTCGGCTTTGGGTGAATGAATACGCTACCCTATGCCACTTCATCATTAGGTCTTTAATGCTGAGGGATAATTGGAGGAAAATCCTGTGGCTCTACTATATCGATGAAGCTTTGTCCAGCGGAAACATCCGGGTACTTTCACCCACAGATAACCTGTTGACCATAGGCTGAATGAGATCCTATAAAAGCAGCCTGGGAGAAGCAGTCAAGATGAAAAGGAATTTCATGGAGTTCGCAACCAATTCAGACAAAGCACATGCAGTGATCAGCCGGGTGAAGACGATCCAGCCCTATTTAATTTGGGGTTCTACTAAGAGAGATCTTTGGCTGATCACCTGCACTATATTTGATTACCTGCAGCTGACAGGAACCACAGCTAAATGGAGTGGGTACCCTGATGTGGCGGGCAGCCCAGCGTGTGGTGCTGCTAGAGAGGACATGGTTCATCTTTTATTGTTCTGCCCAGCCTATAAAAGTATCAGTTGGTCAACCGTACTGCCAGTCCTTAGGTTAGCTAACATCTGCACCTATAGGCCCGCAGTTCTGTTTCTTTTGACAGTAGATTCTGTCCAGACAGCTTAGGCACTACTATCATTTTTGAAAAGAGCCATGTTTCAAAGAAAGGGGCTGTTAACCCAAATGTTCTGAAAAAAATAGCCACCTACTGGAAAACTTAAAGGAGTATTGGACCTAATGAACTGAGGGTATTTTGTGGTTCTCTTTCCCTCCTCAGCAATTCTTATGAATGTTTATAACCTATGATTTGTAAAGTATTCACCTTATTGGATTGGATTGTATTCTATGAATTGTTTGCACTCTGTGTTATCATTATTCACTTTTACAGAGAGTTGTGATTTGATTGTTATTTTTAATCTGGAATATTGTATTTTATATGCAAGAGTGGGCGGTAATTTTATTTTATTATGTATTGTGTTTTTGTACTTTGTAAATATTTGATGGATCATTTGATCCGAATAAACATATTGACTGACTGACTGACTGACATTTACTAAGCAGGAGATTATGAATAGGGTAATCAATATTCAGGGTGTATCTAATGACAATGGTCAAGTTAGTGTGGGCAAGTGGCCACCTGAACAGGGAATATGGACTAGCATCAAGCTAGGACACTAGGGAAAACCAAAGATAAAAGCACATGTACACCAAACTGAAATAACATAGGTATCCAAAGAAATAATAAAATTACATACTTACAGGTTGGAGTGCAGGAGACGAACAGGGAGCACACTCGCATTGGCTGGAGTCGCTTAGAACTATAAAGAAATAGTGAAGGCAAAATACATATGAGTTGGAATGCGGAAAGGAGATTAAATAAGAGCAACGCAGCATTACAGCGAATGAGCCGCGAGAATTCGAGTAAAGCAGGGGGGGGGGTAAAGGCAGTATTTCGCCCTCCTTCCTGATATAGAAAAAGGCACTTTTGAACACGGGTGGGATCACGTGACGATGCGGTCACGTGTGATCAGATACGACTATAAAAACAGGAAGTAGATCACTAAGGAAAGAGAACGTGATCGGTGAAGCCAAACGAGGCGAGAAGGAAGGCTGAGCATGACTATGGCCCAAAAACAAGGGACTCCCGCGGTTTGAAGGCAAAGGCAGGATAGAAAACACAGGTAGGAGATCGTGGGTAGTATCTGGACAAAATAAGGCTGTGAAAAATTAGAAAGGATACCAGATGAAGGGGGATTGGCTAGGAGCACTATGTGAATATGTTCTTTCCTTCCCTTTATACCCTTGGCCTAAAGGACACCATGTCTCTTTGTTTTTGTTTTTGTCCCTCAGCAAATAGCTGTTGTAATTGGTATAACAGCCAGTTGAAGACATGCGACCTCCAGTACAGAATAGGAGCCAAAACCCCAAGCTCTGCTAAACTTACGGAATAACAGTAGTAAAGGAAGCCATATATCAATGGTAAGGCTTTAAATTCAATCCGGCGTAATTAGCTCACAATATGAATAACAGAATCTATGGTTTAAGAAAAACAACAAAACAGCTAAGCCCAGATATTTTGCCTTGTTTTTGTAGATTTCCTCTGTAGCCTAATGAATGTGGGCGTAATTGGAATGACCAGAAGAGGACAGGAGGATCCCTGAACTAATAGTTTGAAAAACTAGTTAAATTAGAACCGAGTGACCGAAATCGGATATTTGGGGTAAGACCAGAAGTCGTGCTTATACCCTGAGGCATAACTACCACAAATAATGAAAGAAGCAAATCCACCTAATTGTATGCGTGCTTGTTACTTTTTCTCGCCACTCAGGGACGGTGTACTTGAATGGTTAGAGAAGACAAAGAGATACTGCATATTGTAGCAGCAATCCAGAGCCACAGTGCTTTTTGCTGAGAGGGGACAGATCTCAAACACGAGATTGAGTGACGACATTGAGGTAAAAAGAGACCATGCCTCCTTGTCCCTTTCCTAAAAAATATAAGGAAAAAGTCAAATTAAGAGACTCGGGTCGCATAGAGCATAGATCAGAATTAGAATATAATAAATGGAAATGAAAATTGTGTAAAATGAGAATAATGTAAATTAGATCAAGCCATGTGAAGCCTGTTTTGAAAAACCAAATAGGGGTGCGTCATTTATAGATAAAAAGGAGGAGTTAAAAAGTTAATGATTCCCTACTGCTGTGATGATAAACATAGCAAGTTGTATCTAATGAAAAATACAACTGCGATGTTTCGAACACTAAAGTCGATTGTCCTTTACTTGTTTCCCACAGATATCCACTCGATGTCTTAGCCTGAAGAGAGGATCAAAGGGAGGGACTAGGTGTGGATCCCCCAATGGTTCCAAGAAGATAACATATTATTGTACATTGCAATTGAATGTGGTTCTACCCCTGATGAATTTCCAAGTAAAAATTACATGAGTATAAGGAAAGAAATATGTTGGGTGTGTTGTGAATGTAGTATGAGAGAGTTGAATGAGTGGAGTAAATACCGATAGGTTGAAGTGGTATGGACTAGGGTGTGCCCCCTCAATTGGAGAGGGTGTTTGACCACAGATCCATTTTGAAAATTAATTTAATGAGATAATGAACTGATGAATTTAGAGACCACACAACATTGTTGAAGTACAGTTGGAATATGTTGAAATTGTAATGTCTTTTTTAGATTGTTGTATACACGATTGACACAAAATAGAAGTGTATGCATTTTTATGATTCTATGTTTTATAGAAAAATTAATAAATTGATATTTTTGATACGCATTAAATTGGTATGTGACGATTTAATGAACTATAACACATACAAATGGGCAGACACGAATGGTTCTGGGGAAACAATTGACCCTGTGAATGTAATATATTGTACCAATTTGTTGAGGGCTGTTCACAAGTGGTCTAGAGAAATATTTCCTCTAGTCTTTCTGGTGTTTGTAAAGGGCGAGTGGCCTGTAACCATCAATTAGCGGCCCTCCAGATCCTGCTCATGACTATGTACTTTGAATCTAAGGGGCTTATGAATTAAGGTGAGGACTCCACGTGAACTAGAAGAAAAGGATGCAAAAATCTGGAGGAGCCCTAAAGCTTAGCAAAGGCCTCTGTGTCCTGGCCTGAGAGCTGCATTTATTGCAGTAGGATTGTTTTCGCCCTGTGCCGTTCACAGTAGGATTGTACCCTGTGGGCCTTTATAGGCATATTGAGACCCTTAACATTCCAGCTTAATAACATACATACATCCGGGAGGGAGAGACCCTGACCTCGGACGTGAGATCATTGAAGGATGCGTTGAAAGCAATCACAGCCAGTGAGTTCTTGGATGAAAGGAGAGCCCGGTTTGTGAAGATGTGAATGATAAAATTGCAAGCAAGGTTATGCTTATGACGGCAGACGCGTGGAGAGAAAGACTCGATTGTTAAGAAGTACAATGTAACAGAGTGGTCCTGCAAGTGGAACGAGGATGAATCTCAGGAGCAAATACATTTCCTTCCTATCCTTGCAGGCATTCTTGCCAGTGATATAGATCTCCAATATCCTTATACTGATGGACAATGTTCTACATCAACAAGCAGGGAGGCACCAGGTCGGGGAAACAATGTGCTCTGGCTGTGCACTTATGGGAGTAGGCACGGATTAACAACATACTGCCACAAGCAGCACATATAGCAGGAACAGACAATGTTCCAGCAGACGAACTAAGCAGGAGATCCTTCGCCAATTTCAAATGGGAGTTAATCAAGCAGGTCCTCTGGGAGATCTTTACCTCCCGAGATCTTCCCCCAGTGGATCTATTCATAATGGAACTGAACAAGTGTCTTCATTATGCCTCATGTCAGGAGAAAGGGAAACATTCCTTGGGAAATGCATTGCCAGTCTCACGGAACAACCAGTTTGCATATGCATTTTCCCCTCTCCCTGCAATTCCGAAAGTCTTGCAGAAGTTCAATGCCTCCAGTCATTGCAAATGCCTCCTAACAGCCCCCCATTGGGCGCACAGGCATTGGTTCTCAGAACTACTACTTATGGCAAGTGAACCACCTCTCCTTCTCTTCCTCATTCCGGAGCCTGCTTCAACAGCAAGAGGGGAAAGTAATAGACCTTAGCCCATGACCATTTACTTTGGCACTCTCGCACCCGAAACATTGATCTATGCTCACTTGGGATTATAGGACAACAACCTTGAGGTAATTGGGGAATCCCAGAAGCCTTGTATGTGATCCCAGCACAAAAGAAAATACTTTCCTTTTTTGGCATTTGATGCAGGGAAAGTTAAGGGATCGTCTACAGGCATCCATAGATGACATCCTTTCCTTCTTCACAAGTATTGTTCATTCTGGAACTAGTCTCATCAGAGAGACAAATAGGTGTCCGCAAGCTTGTGGAACACTCCCAACCCCTGCACACCTAATTTTATTGTGATCCAATCAACATTTCAAACCGAATGGCTAATTACTTATGGATGCCCGTTATATTTAATTTTATAGAAATAATTTCACTTCGGTAGTTTTCATATATCAACAATCTCGATTATTTATGTAAACATATTTTTTTCAAACTCAATATATTGTACATAATTGCTTTTCAAACAACAATAGTTTCAATAAGACAATGATCAAGATTCTCAAATCAGTAATCCATGCATCATATAAGTTGCACTATGCGTTTTGGGAATTGGTTAATCTTGAGTTAGTCTGATGAAATAAAACAATTGTAGTGAAAGTATTTCTATAAAGTTAAATATAACAGGCATCCATAAGTAATTAGCCAGATGGTTTTAAATGTTGATTGGATCACAATAAAATTAGGTGTGCAGGGGACAGGAGTGTTCCACAAGCTTTTAGAGAGCTTTGTCTCTCTAATTGGTAACACTATCTGGTGTCAGAATTGTTTTTCTCTCCCACACCCTATCACTTATAAAGAGAAGACACCTACTCCAAATGAACCCAAAGGATTGCTCCTTGACTATAGAAATTAGCACTCAAGTCTCATCAAACAGATCTAGTGGCTATTGGGGCATACCTCTCAAATAATGACAAGCTGGTCTCCTTTGCCAATCCAGCAATCAAACGACACTTCGGGGGACTTGTCCATCTTTTCCCTCTGACATGACATTCTATTGTGAACTGGGAGCTGAATATTGTCTTGATAGCTCTCATGCACAAGCACTTCAAGCCAATCGCGCCATTTGATTTACGACTGGTGACATGGAAAATATATTTTCTACTGGCAATTACCTCAGCCCGTTCTATCAGCAAACTGCAGATTTCATCCATCGAGGAGCCCTACCCCTCCTTCAACAGAGACAAAATGGTCTTACCGACCACATAAACCAAGAATGGTATTTTTCCCAAAACCTCAGACAGAAGCAGATACATTTCTCCATAGTTTGGAGGTTTGAAGGGCCTTCGGGTGTTTTATCGAGATAACTAGGCTTCGAAGGTCCTCAGACAGACTGTTTGTCACCTTTGGTGGGGTACATCAAAGTAGGCTGTGGCTAAAACCACCATAGCTAGATGAATAGTCTCATGCATTTCTCACGCTTACCAAATGCAGGACAAAATGCCTCCAAGACCTGCATGCCCACTTGACGAGAGCTAAGAACACTGTAGTAGCCTTCCACCGTCACATGCCCTGGGAGGCCATGTGCAAAGCAGAGATATGGGCTTCCCCCTCAGCTTTCTGTAAACACGACACACTGGATTCAAGCTCCAGGGTTCACGCCCAATTTAGACAAGCAGACATAAGGAATACCTTGGCAACAGTGTAGATGCCATCCTCACTGGGTTACCGTAGTGTTTTATTCTGAAAAGCTCTGATTCCCAACAATGAGACACCAGGCCTATACTAGACAGTTCACCCCTAACCATCCACCGAACCCTATAAAGAAGATCTGTACACTTACGCACTTATCAATGCCTGTAATTTACAGTATCATTTGATATGAATAATAACTATTTATGTGGTAACTAACTTTAATCATACATGTCATGCCTGCTTTGCATATCTGTATACCTGTATTCTATGAATATCTGTATACCTGTATTCTGTAAATCTGTAATTTATATGTTGAAGAGGAACTGTACTTGCTTGTACTTGCTGAAGTACTATCATGTAACTAATCTCTTAAGATCTAGCGCCTAGATGCCTCGGGGTTATGTGGGCTCTGTAAATGCCGAAATAAATACATAAATAAATAAATATACTTTCACTTAAATATGGAGGAAAGAGGACGGGACGAAAGAGTAAGGAAAACTTGCTCAACGTAGCAGCTACTGTACTCCTAGTCCAATGTCCCCTTTACTCCATCCACCCGCTCTCAATCCACCTAAGCTAGTTAATAGGTCCTCCCAGTCCTCTCGGTAGGTCAGAGACTGAGGGGGAAGAGCGCAGGAGGCAGGGCATAGGGCGTGGTAGCGCTAAATGCTTATGGCACGCTCCACTCTCTAACTACTTAAAGGGAAGAGCGCTTGTGCTTGCCATAGCTCCAGTCGCATTCACGCTATGCGGGAACTCGCGTAACTATGGAGGAAAGAGGACATTGACTAGAAGTACAGTAGTTCCTGTGGTGAGTAACTTTTCCTTTCTCTTGTTTTGGAGTACTCCCATCCATTTTTCTGGGAATACAGTTATGGTATCCTATTCAGTCCTTTATTATTTGGTATCCCCTTAATTTCGAGGGTTAATGCTTTACAAATATACTTGATTTCGCCTTGAATTGGGGAGGTGAACAGTGGACGTGTTTTCATTGTACTCTCCTGCTTGGAGTCCTCGCATCTATGTTTGTGTGGATGCTAACTATAGCAGCTGATTCAGTGCTGTAATATTGGGTATCTCCTTGATTTCAAAGGTTAACATTTAACAAAATGCTGCTTGAACCGCCCTTGTATTTGGGGGTGGAGGCAGTAGAGTAGGTGCCTGCACAATATTCTTCTTTCGAGTCCTCTAATCATTGTGTTGTTGGGATGCCAACTGTAGTAGCCAATTGTAGTAGCCAATATATGGGCCTGATTCACAGAGCATTTTTCCTGTGGGATTGCAACATTACTAAACGCTTCTGTGAATCAGGCCGATAGTGCCTTAATGAAGCTGACAATACACAGGCCTTGTTAAGAATTTAGCAGTACTTCTAGAGAGTATGCAGCATGTATGTCATGATTCCTACCCCTCACGTCCCCAGCCCTCCAAGAAGTCAGGCTGGAGCCAGGCCACGATCACCTACATGGCCCTCAAGGGCCTCTCCATCCCTCCAAAGACCAACTTGGAGTCAGACTTGGCGCTTGTGGCACCAGACTCACTCACTCCCATAGGATAACATTGGGGATTGGACTTGTAGTGCATTGATGGGGACAAGATGGATGCCCCCACATATTTCGGTTCCCAGAACTGCATGTGCAGTCTAGTCTTTTGGGTGTGGTTCAGCCCAGAGACACCTGGGATACCCAGAGACTATTTAAGCCCAAGCGTGGAACATTCTTTGCGTTTTCTGCACCTGCAGCGTGACACTCACCGTGTTCGGATCGGTCTCCAGTAGGCCTGCATATTACTTCTGCGCTCAGCTCCTGCAAGAACAAGAACACCGTTAGGAACAGCCTTACCTTGCGGCGCTTCTGCCCATCATTCATCGCTCCTTCTGTTCTGCAGGCATCTTCAGCGGTGTCATTCCCATCCCGGCACGCCTCTTCACAAGGAAAAGGGAAGAGAACAGAAAAAAGGGATTAGTAAGCATTCTGCAAATCTTCGCTTATTTTTAAATACTGTACGAGCTTCAAACGCTTATCTGAATCCCAGCCGCTCTGGGGGAACTCTGTCTCTGGAACTTCTCATCCATCTGCAAGAGGGAAAAGACACTCCAGGTTAGCGTGGAAACATCTAGAGGCGCCGCATACCCTGCTTACTCACCACATTTGTTGTTCATAACCAGCATCCACGCTGAAAACATTGCGGCACCTAAAAGACACAGAAAAAGAACTCAGTTCAATACAAATATGAAAGGGGTGCATCGCGCATCGCGCTCTCACTCACCTTCAGAGCTACTCATCTCAGCAGCACGCCGCCATTCCCAGACGCCGGCCATCATCGAACGGAAGGAAAGGAAAGAAATTAGAAAAATGTGCAAAAGACTCATCATACTTACCTGTCGGACTCTTGCCAGTGAAGTAACTAGGCAGCAACGAGCCCGCAACAATCAACGCGCCCCTGCGCTAAAAGCAGGATGGAGAGCCCACTATCCAAGAAAACAAGGTGAGCTGTGGATCAAAGGGAAGGTTTGGACCCCGGGGAAGAAGGGGTTCAAGCATACAGAGACAATAGGGAGTTAAACTCTACCAATCCTGTATTTCAAGCTTAGTCTCCAGTCGAATAGCCTCCAGGGAAGGGTTCGAGGTCGTAAGAGGTCAGAACAGGCTGAGTGACGTCCCCGTGGATACCAGGTGAGCGTTACAGAACGCAAAGCCTCACATCAAAATCCACCTGGGCGTCATGGAAGCGTCAGAAACCGACCAGTTAGCCCACATGTTGGGGCAGCTACGTTCCAAAGTACATGCATCCAGGCAGGAGACCAACACCCTGAGGAGAGAGCTGATTGTAGCCAAAGAACGCACTGATGATTTAAGCCGGCAACTTCTCCAGTCACAAGCAGGGCATGCACCATTGCCGGGAAGCGTGCCCTCGATGCCAGTGCCATCAGCCAATCCCGTTCAGATAACCCTTCCTGGGGCAGTTCCCTTGGCCCTGCCCGAACGATTTACGGGGGATCCCAAGAGGTTTGTAACGTTCATGAACCAGTGCCACTTGCACTTCCTTTGTAGGCCAGGGGCCTTTCCGAATGACCAATCACGGGTCGTTTTTGTGCTATCCTACCTGAGTGGTAGTACCGCGGACTGGTCTGTACCCTTTGTGGCCCAAGACAATCCTTTGCTGCATGACTTGGGGGGCTTTCAGCAGGAGATGGAAAAGCTGCTCGCCCGTCGTACTCATGGGCAGGCATTAGACAACGAACTTCTGTCCCTACGCCAAGGGAATCAAGACCTATTAACATACATAGCCACGTTCAATAGACTCGTAGTTGAAGCAGAATGGCCAGTGGAGAAGAGAACCACGTTATTTCATTGGGGGTTGCGGGGGGAGCTCAAGGATGTTCTCGCACAAGTAGTGAACCCCCCGAAAGACTGCTCAGAATTCATTGACCTTGTTGTTCAACTGGATCATAGGTTGCAGGACCGAAGAGCAGATCGAACCAGACCGGACCCTCGCCCTATGTATGTGCGTTCAAAGGACAATACTGCCCGAACAGCGGAAGGTTCAGGAGAACCAATGCAAATTGGGGGGTTCAGATCCCCCTTGACTAAAGCGGAAAGGGATAAAAGGAGACAGCAGCAGTTATGTCTGTACTGTGGAAGGTCAGGTCATTTCCTTAAAGAGTGCCCTGTGAAGCCACCGAGGAGGACGGTAGGGGCCACGGACAAGGAAGATACCATCAAGGAATCGGAAAACTCCCCAGCCCAGCAAGTGTAGGGCTCCACTTGTCGAGCAAAGAAAGTGAACTACAGACCTCCCATTTTGCACTATCTGTGGTATTGATCAATCACCAACAACCATCATTGCACGCAGTAAGAGCGTACATAGACAGTGGAGCCGTTGGCAATTACATCAACCAGTATCTTGCGGCAAAGATGGGGCTTCCGTTACGCACTAAATCAACCAACGACACTGTTACCACTGTCGACGGCACGGAAATAGCTTCTGGTCCAGTATCCCAATACACTGCAGCTTTAACCCTTCTGTGCCAGGATGGACACCAAGAATCTATCGTTTTCGACCTCATTAAGGCACCACAGTTCCGGTTGATTTTGGGAATGCCATGGTTGGTAGCTCACAATCCTCGAATCGATTGGCGATCAAAAGAATTGGCCTTTCCCAAGACTTGCACCCACACATGTTATCGCCAAGAGAAACAACCAATAGACACCAGAACCTCCACGCTTGCGACTGTGGCAATCAGCACCCTACCAAGTGAATAAAAGGACTTTCAAGATGTCTTTCAGAAAGAACCGGCTAATACTCTGCCACCGTATAGACCATACGTTTGTCAAATCGACCTGATACCCAGCGCACAAATCCCTTGTGGGCGAATTTACGCACTCACGGAACCAGAAAACCAGCACCTGAAGGCCTATCTTGACCAATACCTGGCCAACGGGTTCATCCGTCCCTCGAACTCTCCAGCAGCCAGTCCTCTATTCTTCGTACCGAAAAAGGAGGGGGACTTGAGAACGTGCATCGTCTATCGAGCACTGAACCAGATTACCGTAAAAAAACGCTACCCCCTGCCACTGATCCCTGAATTGCTTGATCAAGTCAAAGATGCCCAAATCTACACAAAACTAGACCTGAGGGGGGCATATCACCTTGTTCGTGTAAAACAGGGGGACGAATGGAAAACCGCTTTTCGCACCAAATACGGCTTGTACGAATATCAAGTAATGCCCTTTGGCCTTTGCAACGCGCCTGCTGCATTTCAATACTTCATGAACGATGTCCTACGGGAATTGATTGATGTCTGTGCTAAAGTGTACCTCGACGATATCCTAGTATATTCCGCATCAAAGCAGGACCACGTTAAACACGTCCGATCCGTATTGGAGAAACTCCGTCAACACTAGCTCTACGCCAAGCTCGAAAAGCGCTCATTCCACGTCTCTGAGGTGGAATTCCTGGGCTTTATTCTCAGCCCGAATGGAATCCGAATGGATGTACACAAGGTAGATGCTATCCTGAACTGGCCATCCCCAAATCATTCAAGGGGGTTCAAAATATGCTGGGTTTTGCAAACTTCTACCACCGGTTCATCCCAGGATTTTCGCAAATTGTGCATCCCATCACGTCATTACTAAGGAAAAGCAACAAAAAGTTCCAGTGGACAACAGAAGCCGAGGAGGCTTTCCAGGAACTCAAAGCAAGATTCACATCTGCCCCAATCTTACGCCACCCTTGCCCTGATCTCCCATACCTGGTGGAAACGGACACCTCAAGCATGGCTATGGGAGCCGTCCTCTCACAAAAGCACCCCAAAACAGGCCAGTTACACCCTGTTGCCTTCTGGTCGCGTAAATTCACAACCCTTGAACTCAATTACGCTATCATAGACAAAGAACTCCTGGCATTTAAGTCAGCCTTTAAGGCATGGCGGCACTACCTCTTGGGCGCCAGACACACAATCACCGTAATAACTGACCACCGGAACCTCCAGTACCTAAAAACGGCAAAGGCCCAATCCTCACGACAACTACGTTGGGCTCTTTTGTTTGCTGAATATGACTACGTGATTACATTTAGACCAGGGGTGAAAAACAGGAAGGCCAATGCCCTTTCCCTTATGGGGTGGAAGAGCAAGGGTATCAGACCCCTAACCCAATAGCAATCATCCCGAGTGACAAGCTCCTAGGAATCACAGCAACCATAACTCAGAAAGAATTACATGAAGAAATCCAAAACCTGATGAGCCCGGAGCAATTACAAGCGTGCAGTGCACAAGGAGAACATTACATGATAAAAGATCAGTTGCCCTACTTCAGGAATCGTTTATTCTTACCAAACCAAGAACTACAAGAACAGGTAATGTCCGGTTATCATGATTCCTTGATCAAGGCCACCCCGGAATTGCTAAAACCCTAGCCAAGGTAAAACGAAATTATTGGTGGCCCACGTGGTGTAAAGACATTATCCAATTCATCCTATCTTGTGGAGTGTGTGCTCAAAACAAGCCATCCAAGCAGGAACCGGCTGGGCTATTACAACCATTGGAAATCCCACAAGCACCCTGGCACACGTTGTCCCTCGATTTTATTACTGACTTACCACCCAGTCAAGGGTTTAACACTATTCTTGTGGTCGTGGACCTATTTTCAAAAATTGCACATTTCATTCCTCTTAAGGGGCTCCCAAATGCTTCCACTCTGGCAAAGGTATTTCTTGAAGGCATCATACGGCTCCATGGGTTTCCTTCAGTTTTGGTCTCAGACCGAGGTACTCAATTCGTACTAACTTCTGGAGAAAATGCTGCTCTATGGCCCAGATCGACATCCGGCTATCCACCAGTCACCATCCCCAAACGGAGGGTCAAACTGAGAGGATAAATCAGACGCTCCAGCAGTATCTGTGTTGCATGTTACACCAAGCTGAAGGAAGCTGGTTCGACCTATTATGGATAGCTGAATATGCTTATAATAATTCCCTACACACCAGCACTAGGCAGACACCCTTTTATATCATGTATGGCAGGCACCCACGTACTTCTGAGTTGGACGTTCCTACAACCCTGGAAATGCCAGCAGTCAAAACCTTGCACACAACTATTTCTCAAACCTTTAAAAGGGCATCTGAATACCTACTTCAAGCTAAGAATCGCCAAAAGAAGTTTGCTGATCAACACCGAGCAAAGGCCCCCAACTACCAAGTGGGAGGCAAAGTCTGGCTGGCATCTAAACACGTGTCCATTAAAGGAACCCGAAATTTCCGTCCAAGATACCTGGGTCCATTCACCATCACCTCTGTGATAAATCCTGTGGCGGTCAGACTAGCTCTGCCGTCAAACATGCAGATTCATCCTGTGTTCCACGTGTCTCTCCTTAAACCTGTTCAACCTGGGACCCGGGTAGCAACACCACCGCAGCCAGTAGTAGTCGCCGGGGAGCCAGAATTCGAAGTCAAAGACATCCTAGATTCAAAGTACGTCAGATCCAAATTATACTACTTATTAGACTGGAAGGGGTATGGTCCACAAGACAGGACATGGGAGCCTTGTGAGTATATCCCTTCACCTCGCTTGCTTAGATGATTTCATCAAAACCATCCAACCAAACCAGGACCAGACAGAAGAGCCACCTTGAGAGGGGCCTTGGGGGGGGTGCTGTCATGATTCCTGCCCCTCATGTCCCCAGCCTTCCAAGATGTCAGGCTGGAGCCAGGCCACGATCAACTACATGGCCCTCATCCATCCCTCCAAAGAGCAACTTGGAGTCAGACTTGGTGTTTGTGGCACCAGACTCACTCACTCCCATAGGATAACATTGGGGATTGGACTTGTAGTGCATTGATGGGGACAAGTTGGAAGCCCCCACATATTTCGGTTCCCAGAACTGCATGTGCAGTCTAGTCTTTTGGGTGTGGTTAAGCCCAGAGACACCTGGGATACCAAGAGACTATTTAAACCACGCCCAAGCTGAGAAACATGCTTCGCGTTTTCTGCACTTGCAGCGTGACACTCACCGTGTTCGGATCGGTCTCCAGTAGGCCTGCATCTTTCTTCTGCGCTCAGCTCCTGCAAGAACAAGAACACCGTTAGGAACAGCCTTACCTTGTGGCGCTTCTGCCCATCATTCATCGCTCCTTCTGTTCTGCGGGCATCTTCGGCGGTGTCATTCCCATCCCGGCACGTCGCTTCCTAAGGAAAAGGGAAAAGAACAGAAAAAAGGCATTAGTAAGCATTCTGCAAATCTTCGCTTATTTTTAAATACTATACGAGCTTCAAACGCTTACCTGAATCCCAGCCGCTCTGGGGGGAACTCTGTCTCCGGAACTTGTCATCCATCTGCAAGAGGGAAAAGACACTCCAGGTTAGCGTGGAAACATCTAGAGGCGCCGCATACTGCGCTTACTCACCGCATTTGTTCTTCATAACTGGCATCCACGCTGAAAACGTTGCAGCACCTAAAAGACACAGAAAAAGAATTCAGTTCAATACAAATACGAAAGGGGTGCATCACACATCGCGCTCTCATTCACCTTCAGAGCTACTCATCTCAGCAGCACGCTGCCATCCCCGGACGCCGGCCATCATCTAAGGAAGGAAAGGAACGAAGTTAGAGAACTGTTCAAAAGACTCATTATACTTACCTGTCGGACTCTTGCCAGTGAAGTAACTAGGCAGCAACGAGCCCGCATCAATCAACGCGCCCCTGTGCTGAAAGCAGGACGGAGAGCACACTATCCATGAAAACAAGGTGAGCTGTGGATCAAAGGGAAGGATTGGACCCCGGGGAAGAAGGGGTTCAAGCACACAGAGACAATAGGGAGTTAAACTCTACCAATCCTGTGTTTCAGGCCCAGTCTCCAGACGAATAGCCTCCAGGGAAGGGTGTGAGGTCATAAGAGGTCAGAACAGGCTGAGTGACGTCCCCGTGGATACCAGGTGAGCGTTACAATGTATTGCAAAAACATGGCTCCATGTTTTTCAATTTGGGGGGGGTCCCCCCAAACACTTTGTTTCCCTAGCCTTATTACCCCAAAACTCTCCCCACCTGTTTTAATCCCTTACCCACCCACCATACATACTTTTAACCAGAAAGTTGAACATTTTTCATTATTTATTTTTAGTTAAAAAAGTTTTAATTATTTTCATTCCCTTATATACCCAAAACATTTGTGCTGATTGACTCCTTAATCAGTCAAGTCCCAAGCCCCATGGAAGCTTCAAGTACTCCCAGCCATTTAACATGGGGTTGCTAACATAATAAAGAATTCAGTGCAGCAATATTTAGTCCCCTTTGATTTTGAAAGTTAAAATTTACCAAAACACCAGATGATATGGCCTTGTATTGGAGAGGTAAGTAGTGTAAGCGCCTGCATGATATTTTCTTTCTTGGAGTCCTACAATCTAAGTTTATTGGGGATGCCATCTATAACAACAAATTCAGCACTGTAATATTTGCTATCCACTTGATTTCGACGGCAAACATTCAACAAAAATGCTGCTTGAGCAGCCCTTGCATTGGGAAGTGAATGCAGAATGTATCTGCACTCTTTTCTCCGTGTTGGAGTCCTCCTATCCTTTCCTCTTTTGTGGGGATGGCAAATATAATAGCTAATGTCCAAGCACCCACCATATGGAACTGACTTCCACTAACTATTCGCTTCATAGAGCACCACCTCACCTACAGGAAGGGTCTCAAGACCTGGCTCTTCCCATCAGCACCCTAACAGTCTTAGTCGGGTAACTCGGGCGTGAACCATTCACCCACTCCTTCCCAGGAAACTGGAAGCACAGGAGAAGCAAATAGGGGCGACATAGCACTTCCTAACCGGACCTATATGATATGCTCTGCAAGAAAATAATCTATCTAGGTTTTAAGTCTACCACAACCAGACCCTCATGCACTGCATCCCAGGGAATAGAGCTGTGCCCCTGCGGGGGATTGGCCCGCACAGCCACAAGCAACTGCAATACACATAGCCTAAACACACATCACCCTTAGAGGCGTAGACAGGTTAGGGTTAATGTCACTGCAGTGGGTCCAACTACATTAGCTTCGGGCCCCACTTGTTAGACAATCCTGGCTACGCTTCTGATCACCCTTGGCCCAAGTGGCTTTTTCAAGTAGAATACAGCTGAGTCACACGCAAAATTTGGTCCAGCCATCTCACATAGCTTGACTCATAGTGAGTCTCATGACTCCTTTGACTCCTTCGATACTTTCATAGCACCGGCCCCACCTACTGATAATCAAATGTTGCTGTTAGCGACCTAGCCACTCCCAACCTAAGTTACTGTCGTAATGGCTGTAAATGCACACATGCATTTTACAACTCCTCATCACTTCTCAGTCATCAGACTATGGTCTTCCAAGGGCATTTAACCTCACAGCACCATACTAATGGCAGCAAGCGCTATACAACTACCATATAACATAACATGTCATATTTGGTGCCGCCTTCATTTCATGGGCTAATGTTTAACAAAAGGTCACTTAAATTGGCCTTTCTACACTGTGATGCCTGCTGGAAGTCATTCCATCCTTTTGCCTGGGGATACCATATATAACAGCTGATATAGCATTGTAATATTTGGTATTCCCTTGATTTTGAGGGTTAGCATTTAACAAAACACTGCTTAAACTATCCCTTGTATTATGGAGGGGGTACATCATAGGTGTACACTGTGACTCCTTCTGGATGCCATCCCTTCCTTTATTCTGGGATACCAAATATAACAGCTGATATTGTATTGTAATATTTGGTATCCCCTTGATTTTGAAGTGTAACATTTAATGAAGCACTGCTTGAACTATCCCTTGTATCGGGGAGGGGAGTACATCATAATTCTACATTCTGACTTATTCTGGAAGTCACTCCATCCTTTTTTCCTGGGATACCAAATTTAACAGCTGATATAGCTTTATAATAGTTGGTATTCCCTTGATTTTGAGGGTCAGCATTTAACAAAACACTTCTTGAACTATGCCTTGCATTGGGGAGGGGAGTACATCACACACCTACACTGTGACTTCTTCTGGAAGCCATCCCATCCTTTTTTCAAGGGGATACCAAATAGAACAGCTGATATAGCCTTGTAATATTTGGTATCCCCTTGATTTTGAGGAGTAACATTTAACAAAGCACTGCTTGAACTGTACCTTGCGTCTGGATGGTGAGTACACTGTATGTCTACACTTCTTTATGAACTCCCATTCTTTTTTTCTGGGGATACCAAATATAATAGCCGATTTAGTGCTGTAATATTTGGTATCCCCTTCTTTTTGAAGGCTGACAAAGCACTGCTTGAACTATCCCTTGTATTGGGGATGGGAGTACATAATAGTCCTACACAGTAATTCCTTTTGGAAGCCATCCCATCCTTTTTTCAAGGGGATACCAAATATAACAGCTGATATAGCCTTTTAATATTGGCTATCTCCTTGTTTTTGAGAGTTAGCATTTCACAAAACACTGCTTAAACTATCCCTTGTATTATGGAGGGGAGTACATCATAAGTCTACACTGTGACTTCTTCTGGACATCATCTCAACTTTTTTTTCTGGGGATGCCAAATATAACAGCTGATATAGCGTTGTAATATTTGGTATCCCCTTAATTTTGAGGCATATTGTGTGATATAATATCACTTGATTTGACACTGAATTAGAAAGGGGAGTAGAGTATGTGTTTGCATTATATTGTCCTTCTTGGAGTCCTCCCATCCATTTTTGTGGGGATACCATACACAATAGCTGATATAGTGTTGGAATATTTGATATCCCCTTAATTTTGAGGGTTAACATTTTAAAAAAACACCACTTGAACTATCCCTTGAATTGGGGAGGGGAGTACATCATGTATGTGCACTGTGACTCTGGGCCAGCCCAAGGGGTGCTCGGAGCACCAACACACAATGTGGCAGGGATCACCCTGATGGCCGTGGTCACAGGACAAAACCGCAGCTGCCGTGGGCTCCCAGACAAGCAGCTGCTCTGCAAACACACAGTGGGCCAGTGGCCTGGAGGCACCCAGGTTACACATGCTGGTCTGGGGGCACCCATGCCGCACCCAGACTAGCAGGGCTGCAGGCCTTTGATCACACGGGGTAGGCCTGCAGGCCCAACACAGTGAGACACAGAGACGGAGTGCCATTACATTTAGTCTACTGCCTTTGTATTGCACATGCGTGCGGGGGCTCCTTCTTTTCCTAGTCAGTTATGAGGTTGTCATGACACATCCTTAGAGGGGCAATACATGTTTTTAAAAGGGAAACACCACAAATACTCCCACTGGGCTGTACTTTTCACCACTGGGCAGCAGAGCACTCGCACTGTGTAGCTCTCAGAGAGACAGCACACTCAAACTTAACAGCACTCACACTGAGCAGCATCTAGAGGCAGCACGCACACTGACTAGCACTCACAAGCAGCACTACAATGGTAATCACTCACATTAAGCAACACCGACAAACAATACACCCACCGGGTTGTACTCTCACCACTTAGCCATAGAAAACTCAGACTGAGTAGCTATCAGAGAGACAGAACTCACACTGAGCAATACCCAGAGACAGCACTCACACTAAACAGCACACCCAATTGGCAGCAATAAAACTGAACAGATCTCACTTGGAGAAATCACTCCCACTGAAGAGCACTACAAAGGGAAGCTTGCACAGCAAAATAAAGCAGCAACTGCACTGACATTGGCTGGCATTCACAAAGGGCAAGGGTCAGACAACTTTAAGAGCAGCACTCAGTAAATACTCACGCAGACACCACAAAGGGGAGGGCAGAGAAGCATAAAGGCACAGAGCAGCACAATCAGTCCCTCTGAGATAGGACTCCGAAGGAACATCATCAGAAGCACTGAGAAGCACTCAGCCCCTGGATCCTCCTGGATCCTCCTCTGACGCATAACATGAGCTTCTGCAGCCCAATGCTTACTGGAAAGAGACACCCCCCATCTTTTTTCCCAAAACAAAGTGCTTTATTGTCCATATGCATGTTGATGGCTGCAGACCCAGCAGTGGGAGTGTAATTGGGGTGACTAATGTTCCCTTCAGGATGGGGAAAATAAAACCTCGATCATACAATTTATACTCAAAATGATGCTATGAGATGTATAATATATATATTGTCAGTCTGGTTTATTATGTGATTTATCTGAATTTCATGTCAACCCTGTAAAATGAAATATTATTTGTATGTGTTTTACATGCCTGCCATGATGACTGCACCACTAGGCCACACCCTCTACAGTGAACCCATCTATCGGGTCAATTTCCCTAAGGAGATAGTATTCTGGAGTATTTTTTCAATTTCCAGGCGTATTTTGTGTACCCATTATTATCAATGTTGGCAGCTGTGATTTATTAAGCTACTAATAACCATATAACCCATCAAGTGTTGTCAGCTGTGATTTTCTTAAACTATAAATAACCATATAACCAACTAAGTTTCAGGGAGGGGGGACTATTAGCAGGGACTTTTGTCCCTTTAGAAATGTGCATGGGAGGGAGTGATCAGGTGTGAGAAGGTTGCATAATGCTGCAGGCTTTATGAAATAATGACTATGGCTTTACCCAATGGGAATTTGTTAGGCTCACATTAATCTGCATGATGCTATTGTGACTTTGCATGCAGGATGGGGAGAATAAAACGAAATCCACCCTCTTATTGCTCAACATATTTCTATAATGATGCATAGTGTAACGTTAATAATTAAAGGGTAGTTTCTTATGTAATGTGCTGTGCTTCCAAGCCATTGCTATAAATAAAGTATTATTTAAGCACACGAAATGCAAAGGCAAACCTTAATAAATATCTATATAAACTAAACCTGTGAAGATGTGCTCAGTTGCTTAAATTGTCCACCTCCCTGTTTCACCATTTAATCAAAGTGTTCATTTAACCATTTAACGTAGGCAGATCATGTAATCAGACCATGTCTTATCTGCTGCTCTGTAAGTGGTTCACTTCAAAGCTTATGTGTTAATATATCATGCTGTTATTTTTTTTTTTAAAAAGCCTAACTTGCTCCATATATAATAGTGCAATTTAGGTCTTTTGCACCACAAAATTATTTGCCACTTGGCTTACTTATGACAATTTATTCTAAAGTCACTTCCATGGTGCCTCCATGCTCCTTGCAATGTGCTTTCTGTGAAGTAATTTCTATTGGTGCAATCCATATGCAAATTGGGAGATGTTTATGTATTTTGCCCCAGAGCGCCTGGACAGAGAGATTTGGATCGTCTGGTTCAGGAATTTATATGGGACTGAAAACCTCCGAGACTTAGTTTATGGATGTTACAGCTTCCAGTCTGTTTAGGTGGTTTAGGTGTTCCAAATTTTAGAGCCTATCACTTGGCCTTTTCTGCACATTCTTTTGTTCATTTTTGACAGGTGAGTTGGATAGCTGGGCAGGTGCTTATGGGCCGCTGGGCCCGGAAGCCTTATTGACCACTAATACAAAGATTCCAGGTGGCAGTCTGTTGACAACGTCTTTTTTCGCAACGCTTGGATTGAAGTCTTGTCATTGCTGGGTCGTGATGCATTTATGTGCAGAAGTGCTTCGATCTGGCTGAATCCTAAGATTAGGGATAATTCAAGGACTGTTTTTTGGCCTGAATGGTTTTTTGATGGGTATTAAACAAGTTTCTGATTTGGGGAATGAAGATCGGTGGTTGATGGCTGCTGAGCTGAGAGAGAGATGGAATTTTGATGGACTATCAGACTCTGCATATAGACGCCTGAAGAGGGCGTTAGGTGAGGTAGACTGGTCTGACTCGTGGGATGTGAGGGCTTTTCTGACTGAATCTGATGAGAAGGGAAGTGGTCTGGCCAGTAGATTGTACAAGCTTATTGTCTCACATTATCCGAGTAATGACAATTTGCGGAGAGTTTGGAGTGAGAGAATTGGGTCTGAGATAGATGTCGATGCTTGGCAGAATATGTTTGGTAATGTGTCTCTGTGTTCGCTGAATCTGAGTGAAAGGTCTCGACAGATTAAGATTCTGAATCGGGTGTATTGGTGCCCTGAAAGACTTCATAAAAGAGGCATGTCTGAAAGTGCAGATTGTTGGGGTTGTGTTCAGGAAGTTGGGACACTGGAACACATGCTATGGAGCTGTGTGGTGGTTAGGGATTTTTGGAATAAGGTCTGTGATGTGTGTGGCAGGATTATAGGTGGAGGGTCTGTTCTTGATTTTAGGACGGTAGTCCTAGGTGATGATTCAGGGTTGGATGATGTCAGCTCTGCCCTGAAAAAGTAGATCTTTGGGGCATTTATTGTGGCCAAGAGATTGATTCTCCGTGGATGGAAAGGTCGGGTACCTCTGTCCTTTGAGGAATGGATTCAAGAAATGCACTGTCTGTCGAGGACAGAAAAATTGATATACAAACTGAAATGTAAATTGTCGACATATGAGAAGATTTGGAACGTGTTTAATGATTTCTGTTAGTCTATTTTTGTTTTTATTCGCCTTCTTGTCATCTTGCTTGCTGATTTGTTTGATTTTTCTGTATTTCTGCATATATTATAAATAAACAAATATATAAAAAATATATATATCTATATAAACTAAACCTGTGAAGATGTGTTCAGTTGCTTTAATTGTCCACCTCCCTGTTTCACCATTTAACCAAAGTGTGTGATCCTGGGCAGATCATGTAATCAGACTGTGCCTTATCTGCAGCTCTGTAAGGGATTCACTTCAAAGCTTATGTGTTAATATATCATGCTATTTTATTTTTAAAAGCCTGACTTGCTCCATATATAACAGTGCAATTTAGGTATTTTGCACCACATACTTATTTACCACTTGGCTTACTTATGACAACTTATTCTAAAGTCAATTCCATGGTGCCTCCAAGTATCAAAGACTGATGATGCTCCTTGCAATGTGCTTTCTGTGAAGTAATTTCTGTTGGTGCCATCCATATGCAAATTGGGAGATATGCATGTATTTCGCCCCAGAGCGCCTGGACAGAGCTCTAATAGATGAGTTCCCTGCATCTGTAATGATTCAGCGTTTTTTTTTTGTTCGTTTTTTTTGTGTTAAAATGCATATGCCACTAGTAATGTTACCAAAAAAGTAGATTGGGGCAGGAGTGGGCGCGAATGAGACAAACTGGAATTGCGTGCACTGCATTTGAGGGGAAAGTAGCAGGAGTTTCATTGTGGCTGTCCCCGCACCCCCTCTTGCAATGCTGGATACTCCCCTGACTAGACAATATGGAACTCAGGCGTTGCGTTATGCCGGTGTGATGCAACATTTGGTACCCCACACCAGGCTCGGAACTCTCCTACTTTGGTCTGCGATCTATGAAGACAGGGGATACTGGATCAGTATGGGATACCAAATATTACATAACAGCTGGCAAAAGAGGTGGAGCTGGGGCACACTGGCATTATTACCTTTGATGCCCCCAGCTACTCCTTTTAAACAAAAGAAGGGGCTGGGCGCACCAAGCCAAAGACCAGGGGATACCGGATCGGTATAGGATACCAAATATTACATAATATTGGTGTTACTAAATGTAATGCTTTGAGTGAAAGTTATGAAGTTGGGTTTAAAATACATTCAGTTGCTTGTAAAAAATAAAAAGGTCATTGCTTCTCTTTGCTGTTTTAAAGAACCAGCCATTGGGCAAGTCTCATTCAATCCTATAACTAGATCGTTTTCTATGGATGTTTGTGCATGCAGCTTACCCACAGGCATTTTATAGCCCCATCCAAAGCCTGAAGCTGAGTGTGCCTGGAATGCAAGCGCCTCATACTTCACAAGGTCGCCAGGTGCAACTCTGTGATCTGATATAACCTTCAATCCTGTGACAGTTGAAGGACATCTCCAGGCTGCAGAGTGAGATGCTTTGTGTGTGTGATGAGTGTGTACTTCATTGGTTTCAAGTTTGGCAATGGTGAACAGTGATGCTGTGCTATTTGTCAAAGTACACGCTTTAACCAAAACTAGAAGCAATGAAACGCTTACATTTGGTGAATGTGCCTTGGCTGGGAAAAAGGAATGCACCTTTTATTCTGAAGCTAGCACTTTACACCTAACAAGATCTCTGTATGTAATTCATAGATTGCAATGCTCGAGTTTTCTCTCAAGTCTGTAGAATCTTTTTTAAATGTATTTAAATTTATATAGCGTGCTAGCAGCCCAGGGGCATTGAGGGGCTGTTACTTGCAAGAGCTTAGTTACAGGCATAGTGGCATTCAGTGGTACATTATGAATTCTACAAGGCATAAGACTGATATTTTGGTTGGAACAGTTAGTCATTGCAATACAGTTTATGCAGTAGGAACATATGAATATGATATGGATACCACTGGTGCGGCGCAACTTATGTGAATAAGATGGTTTTCATGGTTTTGCAGAAGGCACTGAGGGAGGTCTCTTCTAAATGAAATGCCTAGCTGGAGGAAACGGTGGAAGGTAGGTTCGGGTGTCGAACTAGCCTGCCTCTGATCTTTGTAGTGACATACTCAGCAATGGGTCATGTTAATATACCACTTCTTATCCCCTACCCTTCTGATGTGCAAGATTTCTCCTTTGCTACCAACTCCGTAGCTTCCCATTGCCTTGTGCAGAGTGAGGCCAGTGCATTGATGCTTCTTGATGCCTATTGACTCAATGTCCCTGGATGGGTTGTGTGCACCTAGAGTCCATCAACACCCAAGCCTGGAAATCTAACTCACATGTCGCTTGCTTGCCATCCACTGCCCTGAACCCCCACCACCAGCCTGAACTGGCAGCAGAGTCACAAAAATAAAGCTTTCTAGAGTTCAATCATCTGCTTGGAAGGAGACAATCAGGCTCCCTCCCCCCTCCACCCTCCGATACATAGTACAGAAGCAGCCCTCCTAGATCTAAAAAACCAAATGGATAACAGCAGGGAATGGGGCAATTTAGGCATCCTTCTGTTACTAGACCTATTTGCCGCCTTCGACGTAGTCGACCGTAAGCACCTAAGCCAGCATTTCCACTTCTCACCTGACGCCACTGCATGGATCCATTCTTTCCTCTGTGACTGGACCACTATTCTTCATCAGGGAGGCCGCTGCTGATCCTATCCCCGCCCACTAGGAGTACCACAGGGATCCTGCCTCTCACCCACCCTATATAATACATATACCAAACCTCTCTTAGACCTTCTTGATTGTTTGCAGATGATACCCAAATACTCATCCCTATGACAGGCAACTTTGCTCAGGACGGGGGGCGCTGTTGCGCTCAAGGAAGATGGCTGCCTGATTCCAGAGCTCCGCAAACCAGCGCTGCTTTATTCAAAGATCCTTGTCCTAAGGGTGCTTGCACTGCTGTGGAGCTGCCGTTGACCCTTTGAAGATCAAGGGGGCTGGATCGTTTGGGCTGATCCGGTGCTACTTCCACCCCGGGATCACTGCAGCTTGTAGATTGCCTCAGCCCTACTGACGCCCAAGTGTTGCCACTCACCCGCTACGGCAGGAGCAACTGCCGGCAAAAGGATCCTGCTGTGCACCCTCACCATACTGCGAGAGAGCTGGTGGCCCCCACGTTGGACATCGGGCCGGCTGCCGGCGCCACACCACTACAGAGCGTGCATCCTGGCTCCTCCTGTGTGTGCTCCTCCCCGCTCACCCTTCGGAGCCGGACCAGAGTGGGCATACCGTGGCGCCTTGATCATTCCTCCCATGCCTGATAACGCTGGAGTGACCAGTGAGTTCATTGCCTACCCCACTCCCCGGCCGTGCGATCTGCCTGGGTACCAGCCTCTCCATTCCCCTGCATTAGCACACAACCAGTACCTTCTACCCCTCTGGTTGGCCTGGCTCCAGTGAAGCCTCCTCCCCCACACAGAGTGCGTATTCACTCAACAGGGGGCCCTCCCTGGGACCATACCAGGCAGATGTTTACCGTCTCAACGCCCTCCCCCCATCTCTGACTCTTACCACCACAAGCCGGATCGGTCTGAGCTATGAACATTTAACCGAGATCTGTCCCGGTGTTCATCAGAGACACACAAGAGGGGATCAGCCCCTGCTCCTTCAGGGTCCCTCTGGGTCACGCGCTCTGGTGATCCTCTGTGAGCGGTCCTCCATCTCAACTGAAGACATAAAGACCTAGAGGTTATATGTGACGTCTTCAGTGTGGCCTCCCTGTGTATCATCCAGACCCATATTTGCTTGAAACACGTTCATGTCGGCCAAGCCTCATTTTCTAAGCATCTGACCACCCCGACAGCAGCATTTAACCCCCTGGAAGCCGATCTAACCGGGGGTGACAACTCATTGGGAGCACGGGCACGCCTGCATCTGCTCACCCAGTATCGAGCAGCACTCTTATCCTACCCAGTTGGGTGTATTTGTTGGAATCCAGTTGGGACTTCTGCCTCCATCACACCACGCTCTACTTCTGGGAATACCCCATTCATCCTCCCTCCCCCAGGGTGTGACTGCTGCATGGAGATACTACTGCACACCACTCTGCTTGCACCTGACGTAAGTGGGGATCCCTGCAATTGGCCTGAGGCCCTCTACTTCAGCTCAATGGGAAATGCATTTATGGACCACAGCAGCATCTGTGCACCCATCCTGGCATAGGTATTGTGCAGAAGGTGCAGCCCTGATCTGGAAGCATTCAGTGCTGGCACCCAGTCGGCCCACTCCACCTTTGTACCCGCGGTGCTTCACAGTTTCCTAACCACAACTGCCTCAGTTGCTGCTGCTCCAATCATCCTCTCTCTGTGACAGAAACTGCTACGGCCCCAGAGGCCACTACCTCACACGACATAAGTAGCAATACCTCCCAAACTGCCATCGCGACCTGTGGGTACAAACACTAGCGCTCCGAGTCCAACCCCTTACAACAGCACCAGCGGCCTACCTTGTCTTCCCACTAGTAGTGAAGATCCTCCTACCTCAATATTCTGTGGCCGCCCCCGTAACACCTACTACTGTGCTTCACACCAGCTGCACCGACTGACAGTATGACAAAAGGTGCCAGTAAAAAACAAAGCTCCATCAATATGTTTGCAAAGACTGCGCCCAAACCTGCTGTGGATAAAGCTGGGGCTGATGAGGCATCATCCAGCACAGAAGTACATCATGAAACCACCAAATTGCACCGTATGATGGAATACATACAGGAAGGATTCACCGCCCTTCACGCCAATCTGGACAACATGAGCGGTACAATCAATTCAATTAAGGCTTTCAAGGACAGATCCAACGCCTGAATTACAGAAGTGGAGTCCACAGTCGGATCCACCAAAGATGAAGTTCGCAACACTGAGAGCAGATGTCGCCTCCCTATCGAAGCAGGTACTTTCTATAGGTAAAAAGAATGACGACCTAGAATCTAGATCTCATTGTAATAACCTACAGATCACAGGGTTGCCCGAGGACAATATTGCAGAACCAATTGAGGAGTTTGTGAAACGTACTCTATTGTCATTGCTGGGTAATCTCATATTGTCTCCACATTTCACAATTGAGAGAGCCCACTGTATGCTTGCCCCCAAACCAGAGCCTGGTGGCCGTCCCGTCCTTATTGCTCGGTTGCTTATTTACCAAGACTGAGATGCCTTGCTCCGGGCAGCCAGAGCCAAAGGGGAGCTACTACTGGGCTCCTACAGCATCCATTTGTACCCTGATTTCTCAGCGAGTTTGCAGCAAGAGAGGAAATCCTTCATGGCTACCAAAAAGAGGCTTTGAGACCATAATGTGAAATACGCTATGCTCTTTCTGGCAAAACTGAGCATCGAACACTGCGACAAGGTATACTTCTTTACTATGCCAGAAGAGGCAATGAGATTTCTGGACGAACAATTCCGGAGTGACCCCAAATAATGCTCTTCCTCCTTGATTAACCTTTATACGCAGATCGTACAACTGAAATGCCAATAAAGTTGCCACACAAACTAGAGTCTCTCATTTGCCCTAAGTTTTGAACACTTGCTACCAGTATCGTGGCTTTGTGGCTGTGATACTGCACCCAAGAACATGACAAATTCGCAATTTTAAGCTAAACAAATGCCGGGCCGCAGTCAGTCTTCAAGCCCCCCATGCAATGTTGCAACTGTTGTTGGGTTATGCTAACTGGGATGATCACTTCTGTTATTGGATGAGGGGTGTCGGTGGGAGAGTGAGTGGGAGTTATGTTTTAGTTAATAAAAAAGTGCTTGACATTGATGTAAATGCTGACAACAGACAGGTGGGTTTTATACTTAATCCACAAAAGAGGGAGCGATCCGAACTGACGAGATCCGACTAATACATGGACCCCTGGCCCGATGGCGGTTCACCCTGTCAAATTTATGAGTCGGAATGTGCGAGGGATGGGTAACCCTACAAAGATACAAGAAACTCACTCACGCACTGACAGCACAGAATGAGAGATTTGGCATAAATTGGGGAATGCAGCGCTACTATACTACATATTCTTCTCAAAGTAGAGGTGTCATGACCATCATCCACAAATCATTGCAATTCACTCACATTAGATCGCCCTTAGACCCACTGGGACGGTATGTGCTACTCTGTGGTATCCTTTTCGGCTGAGAAATCTTATTGCGTAATGTTTACGGCCCGAATATTGACGACCGTGATGACGGCATTAGGTTCCAGCTAATACATTTTAAGGTTCTACATAGATTTCATTACACCCCGGCCAGATTACACCTATTTTCTCAATCCCATCCCAATCTATGTCCCAGATGCCATGTTGAGGGTGCAGGATACTTACACATGCTATGGAGTTGCCCTGGGTTGGGGTCTGCGATATCATGTCCGAGATATTTAATTGTACTATTGAACCTACCCCATTGAAATGTCTGTTCCATCAACATGACCAATTACCATTTAACTCTCGTAAACTGGCTAGCTTCTTTTTGCTTTTGGCTGTCTGGAAAATCCTGCTGCTCTGGCTCCGCCCTACCATCCCCACTGTGATGAAATGGTTGACGGCTGTCACATGGGGATCAGATATTGAAGAACGTTGGTCCTTGCTGCAGCCCACAAACTGTAAACCCAGAGACATAAGGCCCCCCTTCTGCAACTATTTGCTTTCAACCCAAGACCCTGACTAATAACTCAAGAAGTATCCCATGACAGATGATCTGCAGACTGCCACCCACTCTGTTGCTCCGCTTGATTACATCCCCTCACTCGACATTTTTTATGCGGTTACCACCAAACTGTTAACAAAGGTAATTGTGAAGAATTGTACTTACTGTTGTCGAAAAGGCTTATTTCTACATCTGTTTTAATGTAAGCACTCAATAAATAAAAGTTATTTTTAAAAAAAAGTTGCCCTGGACACCAACACAATTCCGCTTACAGCACCATAGAAAATTGGATGGCCACACACAACTTGTGCTTGAATTATGAAAAAACAGAGCTCCTCATTGTAGGCTCCCCCTACCGCCTAAAAAACCCTTGAGTCGTCCTTCGCCTCCCTCTTCATCGATGGTACCACCATCTCTGTCCTGAAGCAGGTAAAAACCCTGGGAGTTCATCTAGAAGCGGAACTAACTATGATGAAACGCATAAATGCTCTGTCCTCCGCCACGGCTTACACTTCATGGCTCATTCCTGGCTCCTAAAAACTGCCTCGCATGTAGTTGCTCCAAATTGGATTATTGTAACGTTCTCTTCATGGCCACCTCAGCCTCTAACCTAGCCAAACTTCAGTTACTGCAGAATAAAGCACTTCAAGCTGCACTTGGGCTAAAGCGCTTTGATCATATCTCTGCCATCAGATGGGAGGTTCACTGGCTGCCAATTAAAGCACAAATTAAATTCAAACACCTATCTCTTGCTCAGAAGTGCATCTATAAAGAGGCACCTACCTACCTCAATGAGACACTCTCCCAGAAACATCCAGGTCAAGTACTTAGATCCAGGCCCAGTATCTCCTTGGTCACCCCCCACATTAGGAGCAAAGAGGGTGGAGGCTCTAGTTTTGGGGTTACTGCACTGTCCCCTCTGGAACATCCTCTATGTGGATATCAGAAATAAACCATTGTATAATGCATTAAAAAAATGTGTTCAAACTTGGCTCTTTTGACAAGTATGACTGATGTTTTACAATCATTGTAACCTTTCCTCTATCCTCTCTGTAACATACTCTTTGATACTCCAGGGTTTGGGTGTTATATAAATGTCATAAATAAAGCAATAGGAATGCAGCACACAACTTGAAATGGACAACAATGTTTCCGTTTCAAACCACAATAATCTTCTGGCTCAGGGACAGCATCTACTGTGTGCACACCAACATGCAAGCTAGGGCAGATTGCATAACAAATAGCCGGGTTTGCATCTATTGGAAACCCTTGACATGCTTGCCTCTCTGGCACTACATGGCCCTGTTACAATTGCAAGCTACTCAAATTGCACTGAATTGATTCATGGCAATGTGGAGCATCTATTTGTTAATTTCATATCGGCCCACGGTAGCATAAAATAAATGCCTTTCGCCCCCTGGCCGAATGCTCGATGGTACAATCCAACCCTAACTGGGGCACAGGTGTACTTTACAGAGTAGGGGATTTGCTTGATGCAGAGAGCGGGATTAGATTTCCCTGCCCGAGGGGGTATTTGGAGATTTGTCCAGTACAGCAGAAGGGTGAAATGTACTTTGTCCTGTGCAGAGGGACATGTTTCGGCATATTTTTGCCTGTGCAGAATGGTGGATTTTCCCTATATGGGGCAGTTGGGATGACGGGCGGATTTCGTATAGTTTTATGGAGAGAGGAGAATTGGAATAAACCATGTTACATTTTGGGTTTCAGATCTGTGTAGAGCACGGAACTAGGAACAAGTTGAAATGTGGCAGTGTAGCATTTGTATGGGGATTTGTAAACGGGTCACATGGTGTTTATAGGGTTTGAAATTAAGATTGTATAAAACAGGAGCTACAAGCAGATCCTGGTTATGCAGCATTACCCAGCAGGGTTCAAAATTGAGGGGAGCTGGGAGTTATTTAGCTCCTGCTTTTAGTCTATAAGAGCCTGCATGGCTTGATATCAATAGCTACCTGGAGCTACTTGTTGCACCCCAAGCGAACTGTTGCTGAACAAATACATTTTTGCAACCTTAACAGTGTGCATTTGGTATAATCTGTAAATGTGCATTAGCACACAGCTACATGACATTTAAAGCATTTAAAGCATACATGATCATAATGAATGGACAACATTATGTGTTTGCACATTATGTAAAAGTTAGGTTTGCGGAATGCTATGCACTAGATGCTGGTTCCCCAGTGGTAATGTCATGATTCTTGCCCCTCATGTCCCCAGCCCTCCAAGATGTCAGGCTGGAGCCAGGCCACGATCACCTACATGGCCCTCAAGGGCCTCTCCATCCCTCCAAAGACCCACTTGGAGTCTGACTTGGCGCTTGTAGCACCAGACTCACTCACTCCCATAGGATAACATTGGAGATTGGACTTGTAGTGCATTGATGGGGACAAGATGGATGCCCCCACATATTTTGGTTCCCAGAACTGCATGTGCAGTCTAGTCTTTTGGGTGTGGTTCAGCCCAGAGACACCTCGGATAACCAGAGACTATTTAAGCCACGCCCAGGCTGAGAAACATGCTTTGTGTTTTCTGCACCTGCAGCGTGACACTCACCGTGTTCGGATCGGTCTCCAGTAGACCTGCATCTTTCTTCTGTGCTCAACTCCTGCAAGAACAAGAACACAGTTAGGAACAGCTTACCTTGCGGCGCTTCTGCCCATCATTCATCGCTCCTTCTGTTCTGCGGGCATCTTCGGTGGTGTCATTCCCATCCCGGCATGCCGCTTCCTAAGGAAAAGGGAAAAGAACAGAAAAAAGGCATTAGTAAGCATTCAGCAAATCTTCGCTTATTTTTAAAGTCTGTACGAGCTTCAAAAGCTTACCTGAATACCAGCTGCTCTGGGGGAACTCTGTTTCGGGAACTTCTCATCCATCTGCAAGAGGGAAAAGACACTCCAGGTTAGCGTGGAAACATCTAGAGGCGCCGCATACCGCGCTTATTCACCGCATTTCTTCTTCATAACCGGCATCCACGCTGAAAACATCGCGGCACCTCAAAGACACAGAAAAAGAACTCAGTTCAATACAAATACGAAAGGGTCACATCGCGTATCGCGCTCTCACTCACCTTCAGCGCTACTCATCTCAGCAGCCATCATCTAAGGAAGGAAAGGAACAAAGTTAGAGAACTGTTCAAAAAACTCATTATACTTACCTGTCAGACTTTTGCCAGTGAAGTAACTAGGCAGCAACGAGCCCACATCAATCAACACGCCCCTGCACTGAAAGCAGGACGGAGAGCACACTTTCCAAAAAAACAAGGTGAGCTGTGGATCAAAGGGAAGGGTTGGACCCCGGGGAAGAAGGGGTTCAAGCACACAGAGAAAACAGGGAGTTAAACTCTACCAATCCTGTGTTTGAGGCCCAGTCTCCAGTCGAGTAGACTCCAGGGAAGCGTTTGAGGTCGTAAGAGGTCAGAACAGGCTGAGTGACGTCATCGTGGATACCATGTGAGCGTTACAGGTAGCTCCTAGTCACTGATTACTACTGAAGCTGCTTTTAGTTCCTGCTCATCCAATCTTCATTTCAATCCCTGAACCAGTGACCAGGATCTCTACCACGCGAATCTAACTTTGACATAAAATGCAAACTTATTATTTTGTCCATTAGTTATGACCACTTATGCTTTAAATGATAGGTACACAGGAGCTCATTCTCACTGAAAGTGTACTTTTGTGGTAGGGAGCTGTTACATACTCGCATTCACGCAGGGAGCTCCCCACCGCCACATTTCCTTCATTTGTGCGCAGGGGGAAAGGTGGCATACACGTGTATACACCACCTTTTGCCCTGCACTTTTCCATGTCACTTTGCAAAGTAAGTACATGCTGGGTAGCTTTACTTTCAGTTGCGAGCATATCAGGCAGGGCTTATTTGTACTTGTACCCGCTGCCTGCCATGCAAGCATAACAGGCAGCATGTACAATAGATCCCTATGTTGTGCAGCTGCTTTATGCTGCTGCGCAAAGCTGACAGACCCCATAGGGATCTCCAGCATTGTCACCGGCATGACAGTGTATGCCAGTGAAAATGCTGGGTCATTTGTATGACGGAGAGGAAAGGGGCGGGGGGGCAGAAATGCAAGTCTCTTTGTGCCCCTCTTCGCCGCCATGCAAATTATTGTTTTTGTCCTGGCCCGACTTAGTTTGATTGGCGTGTAGGTGTCTGATAACTACTTTCAGGTTTGGCAAAAGTCATCCAAAAGGGGCAAATCCTTCTCCAAGGAAGGGAAGTTAGAGAATCTTTCTTCCACATTGTGTACCGGGAATGTTTTGAGAGATCTTATGCCAGTATTTGGCATTTATCCTGGCCCTTGTGGGCTGCTATGTGAATTAGGGACGAGGGGATGACTGCATGCTCTGACCAGTCTAGGACAATGGGGTTAGCACACTTTAGCAGGGAGGTGGAGAAGAGGATTAGATCTAGTGTATTTCCGAAAACTAGGTGGAGGAGAGCACATGTTGAAGTAGGCCTACCAGTTCAGCTATGGATAAGAGTGCGTCACACTTGGTTGGGTGGGTACCTGGGAGATTTGAGCATCCATAAAATATGTTATTTTCTTGCAAGATTGAGGCTGTCAAAATGAAGTCTGATCTCCTGTCTGAATGTACAACACCTGCAATGTGGTGTGCAGAAAAGGTGGAAGATGGTTGTCTTTTTTGCAAGATGGTGAATTTGTACGTAATGGTTTCCATTGTGTGAAGGGGTGGTCGGCTTTGAACCAAACATGGCCAGTCACTTTTGTATATGACTGTCACCCCTCCTGTTTCCCAGATCAGACCACATGTTGAATGTTATAACCAGGTGGTACGAGGACGTTGAAGGTATGGGAGGAGGCTAGAATCAACACGTTTTGGTGATGAAGATTGCGGCGACTGATAGGTGATGAGGTTTTCAGGCACGTGTGCTGCAGCTCATTTGGTATTGATCAGCATGACAGCACGCGAGCTTAGAGAGTTTGTGGGCTTTGGTGTGACAAGGTATTTTTGAGTCATGTTTACCAACAGTTATTATAAAAAATAAGCATTAAACAAACAAAACACAAACCAAATGTTCATGCTTTCATATTAATATAGTCAATCACACTTCCATCTGACTCATGTGCGTTCTGCCTGCATTGTTGCAGGATATGGTAGATATTGGGTTTACTCATACTTACAATTTTACACATATTTTTAATAATTATTTATTTACGTAGAACAAACTTTATGGAAATTAAAACCTGTGATAATGTTGGAATGTCCTAGATTGCATTTAGATCTTTGATTCAACATGAAGAAATAGAAGATTCATCTTTGCAGATCAAGTAGGCATTTACATTTTCCCTGTCTGACCGTGTAACCTTTGTGGAGATCGGGGGATGGGGACGGCTAGGAGCTCCATGGGTCAGGGGAAGCCACCAAGTACATGATACGACTTATGAAGTTGATACATTGACGATCCACCCATTCCTCCCTCGCCCGCCCCAGCTTCAACCATGCAGTGAGATTTCTCAAATATGCCTGCCAAAAAACAATGTACTCTTGGCGAGTGAGACTCTACTCCTGCTAATTGTGATAATCTTCTGCCCTTTTGCAGGGTTCCGGGGTGGGTGCCCTGTGATGCCATCCATGGTACCCCCAGCTTTATGCAGGAGACTTAGTCACAGGATGAGAGGTGACTTTTATGTCGTCTAGCAGTTTTCAACTTCAAATATCTACCTTTGCTATGCCATATTAATCGGAATGTAATAACTAAACCCATTTCTTACATGGTATTCATGTTACCCTGTGCTGTTGGTACAGTGCTGTTTTATTAAGTTAAGCACCACCTCATTTTTTCAATGCCCGTTTACTTCTTGAACTAGGTGGCACAATGTATGCTGTGCAAGCACACACCAGGCTGCACATGCCTATGGGAGCACTCCTTATCAGCTTCTCTTATCTTTGCAGGATGCACATTTTGCATGCTCCATTAGGCATTGGATATGGAAAATGGAATCCTGACAAGTAAGGCATGTTGTGCTGTAGGTGATAGGTTAATTTGTATGGCCTGCTGGTAACTGCTGGTAACTTGCACTTTGAAATGTGTGTCCTTGCAGTATGCACAGCTGGATGTGTAGGTAGTTAAGGGGTCTCTCATTGTGGGTGAATATGATTACTGTGACTTATAGCTGAAGATAGGAACAGTTCAAGGACTGTCACCCCCTTTTGTTATGCCAGGGTCCACGGGAGATGGCATAGGAAAGTGCAAGTGCCCTTCCTCATCAGAAGGCAGAGTTAGGCAGATAGTTAGATAGATCATGTAGCCAGCTGAGTTGAAAAAGCAAAAGAAGACTTATGCCTTATAATGCTCCCCTTCGCCCCCATGCTTCATCCCGAAACATGGATGCACTGCAGAAGACTGCAAATCTGATTATTTATTTTCATGGGGCAGGGCTCTTTGGTGATCAACTCAAGAATATAGGGAATATGGGACTCTGTATGACATCGGCATATTTCTTCTGATGCTTATCTCATGCTATATTTCTGTGACTCCACCTCACTACAGCTATACCATCACCAATGTATGTGAAATCACTGAAGTACTACTACATGCATTAGTTTAGATGTTTTGCATAGATTGAGTATACTAGTTAATGAAACCTCTTGAACCTCTTTTTTTTAAAAAAAATGCACTGTAGGGTTATTGACCCTTCTATACCATACATGGCAGAAGTATAGAAAAGATGGAGATCAGAGCTGTCCCCCTTATTTGAATCTCCAAATGTAACTTTTTTCTTCAATTTCTTGCTTTTGGCATTAAAAACAATAATGCATTTTTGGTCATCGGCAAGAGTAAATTATTACTAGCTAATGGTGAGTGCAAGTGTTGTGCCCAGCTGTGGTAATAACTGCATGTAGCAATTCCACTCGATCTATGATTAGGCAGGCAGTCCTTTCAAATACCATTACTGCTATACTCCTAAGGAGCATGCAGGTGAAAAAAATGGGTTTTTTTTCTTCAGGATTGACTTTAAACTTGTTTTTAACCTATGAGCATGAATGTTTCCTGTGTGGGTGGTGGCGTCTTTAGTAAGGGCACAGGAGGAACAGTAAGATTAACATTAACAGGTTTTATCCAGAGGTAATCTCGCAAATTCTTCTTATGAATTATTGCTCGATATCACAGTTTTTGCTTTTTAAATGCACTGCAATAACAATTGCTACTACTCACAATTTCTGTTGTGTTCATTCGATCAACCTTGGAAAACTATACGGTCCATTCACGCAGCAAAGATATGTACTTGTGAACTTCTAGTTGTACACAGATCTTGAAATGAGGGCACTTAACTCACTGAGTTTTTGTACAAAGTTTCCATTCATGCATAGTGTGAACTTTCATCCATACTAATAACGTCTTATGGAAGATTTGTTTTGGTATTTTTGCATTTTTCCTTCCCAACGATGAACTTTGTTAAAGAAATGTACCGTTGTAGAGCGTTTTTGGCTGAACTATATGTTTTTTGTAAATGAGTAAAAAAAATAGTAATTAGACAAGACAATGCAAATACCACCAAATACTTCCTAAGAAACATGAATTTGTGCAATCGGGTTTACAAACTGTGAAAAACCAGAGGGTGTTTCACAACCTAGTCCCCGGGGATACCGTACTCAGGTGGCCAGGGAAAGGCCATCGCTTTTGGATCCTGACACTGGGGGTGGACATGCGAGGGAGGATCACCTTGGTAGGGTGTACTCGAGGAATGGTATCCCCCTTTTTACACAACCCATCTACCCCTATCCCTTCTAATTTTATGGGAAACTACACATTGCATAATTCCTCAACACTTTACATTGATAACACTACTGAGCCGAAGCAGATGAGGAATGAGGCCAGAAAGATTACCTCTACTGACTTGCAAAGGCTCTGTTCATGCAATGAGGTCAGGCAGAGTCAGGCACGCAATCCTAACTATACACACCTGCCACTTGTTAACACTCCCTGTCAGGATAAAAGGTGGCGTGCACAAACACACTCTGAGCGAGGCTGGGTACAAGAAGGAACAGCTCTTTCGGGGCTGATGCGAACCAGGCGATGGAAGTTGGAAGGCCAACGGGCTGATTGGCCGTTACAGATATCGAGAGAGAGCCAGGCAAGAATTCCACGCTTTGGGGAAGCCGTAAGCGTTTCAAGACTAAACCTGAGTGAGCGGAAGAAAGAAACCTTCATCGTGCTTGGAAGCGGCCCGCAACACTTCTGGGTGAACAGCGGAGGAGTAGTGGAGGCATTGGTAATGGCCTTGACTGCTACATGAAGAGCACTGATGAAAGAAGACGATTAACACGACCAGTGAGTTATCGGATGCAACAAAAACCCAGTTTGTGTTAAAAGCAAAAGTAACTGTAACCTAAATATTTAAGAATGCATGTGTGCCGATAAAACGTGTAATGGAAAGGACAATTGCTGAATTGTAAAAGGAATGGATACAAAATAAGAGTGGTCTTCCGAGGTGAAATCGCACATTCAAAAGTCTCTGTGAAATGTTCTGAGTTGAAGTGTATTGAAACGGGAATCTGAGGCAAGAAAGTAACCGCGATCCTGAAAGAAAGTTGAATAAGTGAAAGGCAAACTATGGGAACTCTGAATATGCTAAGAGGGCAAAGTATATAAACTTTGAAAGAGGGACGGCGTGGCTTGGGACACCAACAATGCGGTCGCCTCCTTGAGTGCCTCCGTGGGACGCCCGAGTTGCCAGCAAAATTTGCATATGATTAAGCTCAGAGAAAGAAAATAACATATGCAGCGGATGGCGGAACACCCCGTGAGGCGCCCGCGAAATTGAGGGACAGTACTGGAGAGTGCAAGACAGCAATACCGGCAGAGAAACGAGGCACATACCCGCTCTCCGCTCAGTGCCCCAAAATGGCGCCTACCATCGCGCGCTGAGGGGTGGTCCCTCAGCTTCCTGAGAACTGGTGGCCCGACATCTACGGCGCCCCCCTCCCGGAGCAATGGTCCCATGGAGATCCAGCACCTGACGGCCACCCGACACCCCCTGGAATAGGAGTGGGGAGCCAAGGGAGAGGAGCCAAACAAGTGGAGGGCTCGGGACGCAGTGTCCCCTGGTAGGAGTGAGGCTGTCAGACTCGAAGCCTAGAGGGGCTGATTAAAAGAGACGTGGCTGTCTCTGAGCATCAAAGATCAGGCCCCCACAAGTGCCGAGAGAGCGCACCACCCTGGCACTATCCCGACACCTGGAGGTGTGCATGGGGGAACACGGAGGAAGCCACCATCACCGGGATGAGGGCTATGTAATTAGCAAGGTGGCTGGAAGCAGGAGAACCTCACTACGGACCCCTCACCTTACGTAGCAGCCCCAACTGCAGTCACGGGAGCGGGCCTCCCCCAGCAGCCCCAGAGGTCACGATCTTACTGATGAGACTGGAGCAGTCACACACGGACAAGCCTTGCCCATCATCATCCCCAGTGCTGCACACACCCACTTGGTGCAGGAGCACACCCAAGATCAGCGGGGGGCCCGAAATCCAACAGGCTAAACACTACGGACTGCAGGGAAGCGGTGAGGCCCGGACCCAAAGCGCAGGAGCCATACCCCTCAAACTAAAGAGGACCCAGCACAGCCCGGCGAACCCGCAGCCCTACCACACCCCGTGTTCGCCCCAGCCTGCCCATCACCCCCAGTGCTGCACACACCGGCTTCTTGCAGGAGCGCGTCCAGGATCATCTTAGACAGCGGGGGACCTTGAAGTTAACTAAGAAGCCTCAAGCAGAGAACCCGGGTGGGAGCCCAGGCCCCAGCACCCCAAAAAACACCCACCCACCCAGAACCGGGATGGCTAAGCACCAGAAGCCACATAAGGCTGGAGACATCACCAGCATGCTACAACCGTTGGAAAAGAATAAAAAAAAAAAAATCAGACCCTGGACGCAACTCTGCCCAAACACCATGGAGAACACCAGGCCAATGGGCCACTAAAGACGACATTCAAGGCCTCCTAACGGACATCAAAGCAGAATTCCGGAACTGTATGACTGAAGTTTCAGCTAAAATAGAACACCTGAATAACAGAATGGAAGAAGTGGAACCCAGGGTTAGCGAAACAGAAGATCAATCCCTGGATCATGCGACACAACTTACAGACTTGCGCAGGAGGCTCCAGATCCTGGAGGAGAAGAATGAAGGGATCCAGCTCAGCTCAAACAGGAAGACCTCGAAAACAAGGCCTGCAGGAATAACATTCGAATCAGAGGGGTGCCGTCCTCAGTCCTGGACCAGGCCTTCACAGCATACTTTGGCAATCTCTTTACAACCCTTCTCCCCGACATGCTACAAATCGTTGCTACTACTGGACCACACTCACAGACTGCGGAGCCGCAGGGGCTCCCCGGCAGCAGACCCACCAAAAGTGATTACTATGGTCCACTTCTTCTCTACCAAGCAGGAAATTATGTCGGCGAGCCACACCCGGGGAGACCTATGTTTACAAGGGACCCCGCTACAGATTTATCAAGACCTAGCGGCCTCAACAGTCCAGAGCCCTAAACCTCTTTGGGCCTTCCTCCAGGACTGGGAAATCAAATACCAATGGCGGTTTCTGGCAACTCTCCAATTCTCGTTTGAAGGACAAACTTGCACGCATAATCCACTCTCTCGAGGAAGCCGGGGGCATTCTCGGAGGGGAACCCGCAACCCCGGATGAAGATTTGTTGAGTTCCTTCCCGGATAAAGATATAAGTAGAACCCCGAAACCTCAAGGAAACACCTGGACAAAGATCCCCAAAGGTAGGAAGCCACCACTGCAGCTGAACCACGCATGAACAGTCTCCCTGCGTCCGGCGATGCAGTCTCCACCAACACGGAGCCGGTGCAGACCATCTCTCACCACTTCAAAGAACACGACCATGGAACTCGGGTGTCCCACGGCCTACCCCAGCCGAGTACATGGACACATATCTCGGCCCAAGGGCCTAGTTTGGTCTCACTTTTGTTCTGGTTTTTCTTGGTTTCTGGTCAAGTTGGCAATCAGGTTTCAAAAGTTAAAACCCTGGTAACGACGGATGCAAATAAACATCAATACTTGAAAAGGCAGAAGCCAGCTTATGATTCCCCCCAAACTCCTCCCCTCCGCCCCTAGCAATGATCAATCCGGAGACTTGCACATTTAGTCCGATTGATTGTGTTTCTATGTTTTTATTTATAGGTGAGTTGTTGGTGTAGTCTACATGTTCCTAATTCCACTGACGTTCCTTTGACAACGCTGGACTGTTGTGCACCTGAAGAATTTCTGTTGAATAATCGCTGTACAGATAGAAACATGTCGGGTTTTGGAATGTGCTGTCATTAGTAACAGCACTGATATAAATGATACTGAGCCTTTCTGTGATGTACTAGACCAAATAATTGACGCCGACTCAGTTGTTAAAATCCTACCGTTCATATTTGTAATGGATACAAAGTCGTATTGTTATATTGTAGGATGTTGTTTTTAAGTGATGATTTAGATATTAGTCGTGAATGAAATGATGAATCATCTGAGTATGAATGAGGTATGTTTGGCATATGGTTTGATGTGGATTTAGATGAGAATGATGTATTTTATCAGAAGTACCATTGATTTTCTCAGATTGGTAAATGTTTACACTGATTTTGACACTTGTGATGTTTTTAAAAAAAATAATGAGATCAATCTTTTACGATGTTTTTTCTACATATTAATAAAAATATTGAATTATTAAAGAGAGTCCTTTGATTTGAATTGAATGCCTTTCCTCTCACTGTTTAGAGACACATTTTCTTCACAATGCTTTGAAGTTATGATGAAATGGTGACTGTCAACATGAGATAACTACGCCTGAGCTCACCACATAGAAACACAAGTACTATGATCTCTGATGTTAACATACATATATAGGTTCTATCCAGGCCAGATCATAGTACCAAGATATTCCTGGTATCCCCTGCCTCTTCTGTTTTGTTGTGTTCAAAAGTTAAAACCCTGGTAACGACGGATGCAAATGAACATCAATACTTGAAAAGGCAGAAACCAGTTTATGATTCCCCCCAAACTCCTCCCCCCCGCCCCAGCAATAGCTGAAACAGAGCCGCCCGGGGCATCCCCACTGCATCAGAAACTGTGCTACATCTCCCTAAATGTCAGAGGCCTAAACTTGCCCAAGAAACGCAAGTCAACCATCCGCCGTCTGGGGTACCGCCACATATCAATGGTCTTTCTCCAAGAGAGACATCTACTCCCAGCCGACTTCCCACGATTGAGAGACAGAGTCTTCCCCAAGCTATTTCTGGTATCCAGCGGCCACAAGAGGAGCGGCGCATCAATCCTGCTGGCAAGGGGAACACCATTCATAGAACGAGAGGTCCTACGGAATCCAGAAGGCAGCTACATAGCAGTTAAAGGGGAGCCATGTGGCCAATTGCATACCCTAGTCTCAGTCTACGCTCCCAACGAAGGCCAGGAATCCAGCGTAGCTGGATTCTACGCTTCTCCCCTTCCTGGAAGGCCAAGTAGTCATAGAAGGAGACTTTAACGGGGTCCTCAACTCCTTAACAGATAAGTCAAACCACCCCACACCAAGATACTTCAAAACACCCTGGGCCGAGCCCTGGGGGTTGTAGACCCATGGTGGGTACTCCACCGGAAGCAAGAGACTTCTCTTTTTTCTTCCATGTCCACTACACCTCCTCCCGGATCGACATGCTACTGGCCAGCCCCCAGCTCCTCTCCCTTACCGACAAGGTGTTGATAGGCACAAAATTCTATCCGATCATACCACTATAATTTTAACGGCACAGATCTATGACCCTGACCATCCTGTAAGACCCCAATGGTCCCTCTACGACCCAATGCGACATGATATGGCATTGAGAGACGACATAATGAAAGCGATCCACAACTACTTCAAGGAAAACCCTGCAGGCATCACATCCACGGCCCCAGATGGGAGGCCATGAAAGCAGTCATTCGCGGGTAGCTGATCGACCAGGCGGCGGCTTATAAGAAGAGGCGCGGAAAGCTTAAAGAGCAGCTAGAGATGGAGGTGGCCGCAGCTGAAAGGAACCTCAAGAAAAGGTGGTTGCCCAAAGTGGCCAAAGCACATTATATGGCCTGCACTAAACTGGAGGCACACTATGATGAAGATAGCGCCCGGACCCTCATCAAAACAAAGTAATAAAGCCAACAAACTATTAGTCAGCAAACTGGCAAAATGTCAGCGACAAAACCAGATTACAGCCCTAAGGGATCACTAGGGCTCTATCCTCTATGTGGAAGAGGCAAAGCTGCAACTGGCAACTGCCCACCTCATCGACACCATGATAGCTACTCCTCATCCCCCAGAACTTCAGAAGCAATAAATTGCACAAGCCACGCTTCCTCGAACATCAGAAACGGACAGGATAGCACTAGAGCTTCCCATCGCAACCAAAGAGGTAGACGCAGTGATAAAAGCTCTGAAGCCCAGAACCCCGGGCCCCGACGGCTTCTCGGCCAGGTTCTACAAACTCTTTAAGTCATCCCTTATCGGCCCCCTAACGGAACTCCTGAACTCATTCCGAGAAACAGGCAGTCTAATGCCATCAATGCAAGCATCCACCACTATCATGCTGCTGACGCCCGGAAAAGGCCCAACGGAATGCGCCTCTTACAGACCTATTTTGCTTCTCAACATAGACGCTAACATCTATTCCAAGGGTCTGGTGGATAGACTGGCAACGGTTCTCCACTCCATTATCGACGCAGACCAGCTGGCTTCAAAGGGAGGAGCACCGGCAACAACATTAGGCTTGCCCCCAACATCGAGGTGGCAGCAGAAAACCGACGAGAGCTAGCCATGATTGCGCTGGATGCCACTAAAGCATTCGACCGGATAGATTGGGCATTCATGCGCCTCACCTTGGAAGCCTTCCAATTTGGCCCAATGTTGTTGTTGGCCAACTACATGGTGCCGAAGACCTCCCTAGGGATAAACCGAAAGCTATCTGTCTCTATTCCTCTCTCTTGTGGGACGAGACACGGTTGCCCACTCTCCCCACTGATCTTCACACTAATAATGGAGCCATTCGCACAGAGGATCCACAAAAACAACACCATAATGGGAATGGAATTGAAAGGGGAACAATTCAAAGCATCCCTCTATGCAGATGATGTGATGCTTTCACTCACCAACAGTCAGACTTCCCTCCAAGCAGCTGTGAAAGAACTGGGGGCCTTTGAGCGAGTGGCGGGCTTCGCAATCAACTATGCTTCACCATCAACTATGCTAAGTCAGAAGCTCTGGGGGTAAACATGGCCGGACCTGCCCATTGAAATGGAGCACCACGTCGACGAGCTATCAGTGGGTACAGATTACGACAAACCGCAAACAGCTGTACACAGCAAACTTTACCCCCCTCTTTAGGGACCTCAAAGCTGATCTTAAGAGATGGGAGAAGCAGGAAATCTCACTTCTTGGAAGAGTCACAGCATGCAAAATGAACCTGCTGCCCAGGTTCCTGTACCACTGCTCGACCCTACCAGTACAGCTCCCAGGGAAACCCCTCAAACAACTACAAAACCAGCTCTCGTAATTCATATGGAAAGGTTCAGATCCCGCAATAAGTAATGACGGGGCGGCCAAATGGGGCGGAGTGGGGGCGTCCAATATCCTCAACTACTACATTGCTGCCCAACATACCAACTTACCCCCCGAAGTGGACACACAGTGAACAAGCCAGGACTTACCCCCAACCCCATTGGGCTCTCTACTGCGCATCTCGAGCAGGGCGCGTCGGCGCTGGACAACAATACTCTCCTCAACTAGGGCAACTCTGAGAGCTTGGCACTGGGCGTGCCGGAAGAAGAAGCTTCCTGGGGGACTGAGCCCTCTCACTCCAATCTTTCAAAACCCACACTTCTCCCCAGGCTTGGAACCAGCGAATTTTAAAAATTGGACTTGAGCGGGCCTCTGAACTCTCTCCCAACTGTAGGAAAGCGGCACCCCGCTGACGTTCGAGAAGTGCAAGAGCCGCTTCTCCCTAGCAGAAACAAACTGATTCACCTATGCTCAAATCCAGCACTGCATCTCCCAACGTGCGTTCAAACAAGGAGCTACGAGAGAGCGCTGCTCCCTGGAGATGGCTTTGGAAGAGGGCCCGCTCCAGGGCGGTATCACCAGGCTTTATAAACTATTGCAAGAAGACATCTTGACCATCAGGCCCGCTTACATGTCCCAATGGGAGGCTGATATGGGGCACCCATAGAGGACCAATCATGGATCGATATATGGACCAGAAACAACTCTGCATCCAAATGCATCACTAACAGGGAATGCACCCTCAAACTCCTCTACCAGTGGTACTATCCCCTGAAGTGCCTACACCACTTTCAAGAATCTCTGGACCCGGCGTGCTAAAGGCAGTGTGGCGGCCACAGAACCTACTTTCATATGTGGCGGGAGTGCCCGAGGGCACAGGCTTTGTGGGAGTCAGTGCTCCAGTCGATTGAGGCAATCACTAACTGCAAATTGCCACTGATCCCGGAGGTGGTTCTGCTGGGGGCGGCATGGCCTGAATGCTACCCGAAATCGGGAAGGACGGCTAAACTACTTACGCAGCTGCTCCTGGCAGCAAAGATCACCCTAGCCCGCAAGTGGAAGACCCAGGAGGGCCCTCTGTTATCACTGTGGTGGATTCAAGTCTGGGAAATCCTTGTAGCTGAAAGAATCACGGCAGCGAGAGAAGGGGTGTTGCATCGCTTCACAGACTGCTGGGCCCCCGTCCTGGATTACCATAGGACATTCCCAGTGCTATCCTTACAACCACAGCTGGTGAGACACTTTATGCACCCGCAGGGATCTAACCTCTCATCGTAAAAGGGCTGCAGCTGCAAGGAGGTCCTCAGAATTCAACACTGAAAAAAGGGAGGAGAGAGGGAGGCAGGGTTCGAATGTTTGTAATGTGACTTCACTTGGCTGCCTACCAAGGCAAATCTGTAAATTATCTGTCGCAACCAGTTCTTAAATAAAGTTGTTAAAACATTTTTTATTTCAACTTTGAATTCGGCCAAGAAAGCAAACTAAAGAGAATACGAAAGTACAGGTACCAAGAGGCATTGGTGTTGCAAGATGAGAAAGATTGTGGACTGTAAAATTGTTTAAGGGGAGGTCAAAGTGGTCATGAGAGATCTTTGTAAAATCCTTGCAGTTTCAAAAGTCTTTGACAGTGAAAGATACCAGAGACAAAACCTGGGGAAGGGAACCGCCACAAAGAGAACGACCGACTTGAGCCCGGCAGAGGGAAGCCTGTGCAGAATGGGGGAGAAATTGAGAAAGTAAATGTGAAAAGAGGCAGGGTCGAGCCCGGCAGAGGGAAGCCTGTGATGAACTGTGGGAAAGTAAAGCTCAAAGGTGGAACTATGTATTTATGACAAGACGGACGAAGCCTAAGGAAGTGATTAAACTACCAAAGGTTTGAAGCCCAAGACTGAACTGTTAAATTGTACCAGCAAGCCAAAGTGTTCACGACTGATTGAACTGTGCCATCCAGCTATCCTTTTTAGGACACTCTCTAGACCCTGTGGTGCTGAACGTGGGGAAGGGATTTGTTATTTAAGCCATTCTGACATTTCTTTTGAGACACAACTTTCCTTTTTGTATTCCCTTAACACATTAGGCATTTTGAGCAGGAGGGCAAGGTTGGTTTTAGTTTAGCAGAGGCCTTTTTATTTTGACTAGACTGCCTTGGACTTGTTTGTGATTTGTTTAATGGTCAAGACTACTCCCATTCTAGAGTTGGGGCTAGTTAGGAATTCTACCAACACAACCAAAATACCAAATAAAGGTTTTCGAAACCAAGACCCTTTACTGTAAACCAGCAATGGGCCATCTTCCCCACTGCATCCTGTGCCACACAGTGAATCTGTAAGATTCGGAAACACAACCGCAGCGCCAGTACGCTCCAGGTACAGGGGGTTTTGAGGGGATCTTGCAGCTAGTGCGCTGTGAACCAGATGATGGCCCTAGACAAATAGCAAATACTGAAGGGGAGAGAGACGAAGCTCACAGCAACAACTATGAGAGGAGAAAGAACTACTAAAACAGGCATTAAACTGCTGCTCTACGAGCTATATGAAAACACATAGAAACATTCCCATATTGCCCAACAAAAATCCAAAGAATGAAGGTACTTTGGGAACAGCAAGAAAAGGGGACAACATTGGAGTGTCGGGAGCCCTGATGTGGCATTCAGAGCAGCGATTGGAGGAGAGAACAATGGACAAGGACTGTACTTGAAGGGAGCAGTATTTTTGTTTTCCCTTTTTCTTGCTGCTAAGATCATAATAGGAGCCGTCATGCCTTTAAATGCTATTTATATATTTTTGTTGGTTTTCCCTTTCAGTTGGGGAATAATGTACTTTTTAAATTAACAGATATTCCTGTTACATTTATGAACAATGAGTTTATTAAACAATTTAAAAAGTTCTCCCTCTACTACATCAAGGATAGCACTTAAAATAGCAGATTCCCTCCTCTGCACTCTGAATGATAGCTCTTAGGCCCATGTGCTTGCCTGCCGCCCGTCACCTAGCATGTACAGCTGCTGGGATAATGATAACCGCAGTCTCTCAATATGGAGGAATGAGCTGCACTTTATTTTGTATTCTCGCTGCTGGAATTGGAGAACACTGCCATACCCCAACCTCCTATCCAATGGCAGCAATGCCCATCAGATGTTTCTGCCATAGCTTATAGGAATCACACACATAGCTTCATGGCCCACAGAATCACACACAGAGCTCCAGGGCCCAGGGCTTGTGGAGCCTGTTTGGCTCAGCACCTACTTCTGGTAACCTCTTTGTGAATCGAATAGTCTTTCCACAAGTAAATAATTGACTACATGGAGTTATTTGTAGATCAGCGTCTGTGACTAAGAAATTCACTTATTGAATGCCACAGTTACATAAGCATTTTATGGAAATAATATACAGCATGACATCCAGATTTAGAGGTGGATCCTACATCAAGAATTTATTGTGAAAAAACAAATTTTCAGCATGGCACACCTATTCTATTCTGTGGTGTTGCATATGCGTCTGTTGGACGCAAATGGCTCCATTGCCATTTAGCAAATTGGTGAAGAAAAAGTATGCAGAGTACAGAGAAATAACATGTAAGTTACATGATTCATTACTGACGAGTCACCAGTTTTGAAGACTAGTTACTGTGTTTAGGGCAGGCTTTAAATGTGCATTACACGATTTTCTAGTGATAATGGACTCTTCGCGAGTAAGTAATGGTGTGCTGCTTGCATGTGGAGAACTGAGGGGGCAAGTGACTTTTCATGGATATCTAATATCTTGCAACTTGAATATTTAACCCCTGGTTTAGCAGACAATGTACGATATTGACTGTCACAGTCACTTCTTTTTGTGCTCCTCAAAAACCTCATTAATTGTTTTAATTTATGCTGCCATTCAATTGTTGTACACTTTGCTTTCTACATTGAAATAACTTTTGATAAAAGTAAGTCTATTTACAATATTTCGACTATTAGGTTGTTAGTCTGAAAACTAATCCCTACCACGGTCTTACCCCCCTGGGCAAGCATGCTCTGGTTTTAGACAACCCTAGCCAATCTCCTAGGGTGTGTGGATCACTATACCCCCCTGCTTTCGTATCTCAGGGCCTATGTGCACTGTGTTACTCCTAGATTACCTCTAACAACATACTCCTATCATACTCCTATGGATACAATAACATAAGACACAAAGAAAACACATGAATCGATTCAATTATAACAATAGAATACATTTATTTATGCACAGCAAAGCATGAGGCAAACAATACTAAAACTGTAGCCAAAATCGAATTTGCACCTTTTATGCTTCTGGTGCAAATCTACCATGCAATAACTATAAGCCTTACAGGTTTCTAATGCAAGCCTGTGATTCTAATGCAGTCTATTGCAATCGTCAGCATTCAGCAATCCTCTCCTTCATGCAGGATCAATCCTCTCCAATCCACAACATACTTCACACTCTCTATCTAAGACAATCCCTGTCTGATTTCCCCTTCTCCCAAACCCAATGCTCTTTGTGTGAGTGTCTGTTCTAATCAGTCAGTCAGTCAGTCTAGGCCATAAACCATACTTCCCATTCGCTTCCCTTGGTCTCCAGCTCTGTTTGCCAGGGCCAGGTCTCTCCTCTCCCGCTACTTTGCAATCAGTCAGTCAGTGGCAGGCCCCTCAAGATCTGGTCACTCGAACTGCCTCTGCCAAGCTCTCCGATCTCTCCCGAAGCCATCGAATTTTGCTGCACCAAGACATCTCTCCCTCATTCTCAGAACTACATCCAAACGTCTCTTGATCTATCTCTCAGAGAGCAGCTCCATCCAAAACTCATCTATCAGCATCTCCAACAGCAACTAGCTCGAACAAACTCCATCAGTATCTAACCCCATCTCCAAGAGCAACTTCCAAACTCCCTTCTCTTCACTTCTGGTTATACTAATCCATGACATACTCATTTCCCATGGTTACATCGTTCTCTAAGCTTAGAATGTCTCTTTCTCTGTCAGCATATTCTAAATATGAACATGCCTGAACGTTTATGTTCTTGTCGTGTTCTGTGTCAAAGTGACATTGAACATATCTCTGCCATGGCCTTCTGTGTGTGGTGCCTGCCTCCTATTTCTCCATTCATACCCATTCTCTCCACTGTTGGCATCACGAAATCCTCTTTCCGTGCCTGTGTTCAAGACTTCTCCTTGTCTGCAAAGGCTCCTCTCCCATCTCCCCATGTGGCGCTCCCTCCCACCTTTCTGTCTCCGCGAAAACCAAGCCATGCCATGCTGATTAGCTTCCTTCTACTAAGGCAAAGGCGATCTCTGTGCCTGCCAAGAAACTGTTTACACATTCCTTCTCACAGTGTACCATAACGTTTCGCACTGCCGCAGCGCTCCTCAGTCTCCATCAGAAATGGCTTTAAATGCCAGCTAAATGCTTTCTAATGTTTAGGCTTTCTTCTCGCAAACCCAAGCGCTATCTACATAATGCAAACATATCAAACATATTCTAAGTGCACACTCTACATGCATACATGTGTAAATGACAGTCTCTACATGTGTAACTACAAATATAACAATGTCTCATTCTAAATGGCTCTACATGTCATTTCATGCCATTCCAGGCCTCACTCTATAGTGTCTAGCACGTGTCTCTGTCAATGGCAAGCCCTATCGAATGCATAATACATAATTCTAAAAGCATCTCTTTCAACATATATGGCAATAACATAACTAAGCAAACCCTTCATATAACAGGGCCTAATTCTCTCTTCAAATGCATAATGCAAATGGCTAATGCATACAAGTGGCAGTCTAATTTATGGATAGTGTCTACTTCAGCAATGTACGATGGATAGCTAACAGGATGCAATAATGGAATGATTCCATAGCAAAGAGTAATGATTGGGTAATGGTTCTGTAACAAAGAGTAATGATTATCTAATGGTGAGTCTAATGATTCTCTAATGATAACAAATACAGGCTCCTCATTTTATCAGATTCTACAATCTCTCCTCTTATCATTAGATAAATCATACCTAACTATATGTCATAACATAGCAATGTGGTATGCTAATACCAAGCAAAGTTGCAAAAAGGGAAAAAGCATATTATTTCATGCAAAAACCCTAGACAATGCAAGCATTTCACTCTATCAGTGGCAAGCTAACATTTTCAAATGCATAGCTGCAAATGTGTCAGAAATCAGAACAGCATATCCAAATTTCTCATAGCAAATCATAGCAAAAGTCAGGTCAAAAGGTCAAAAGTGTCTACAAGCCAAAAGTGTGAAAGTGTCTCTACAAGCAGAAAACGAAAATGCAATGCATAGAATCAATGCATATGTACTGTGGATACAGGCGTTTCCATTTTTCAATGCGTCAAGCACAAAATATGACAATCACTTTCACAGGTGTCAAAGCTCAGTAGCCAAACAGGCCAAATCAATTCATTACAGATCAATGCATACATATCAGTGTATACATCCAGTGTATTGGTCATATAGGCCAATTCATTTATATTCCAGTCCAAGTTATTTCCAAGTTCTCACTCATGAGGTATGTGTGCCCTCAAATATGCGCACAATTCCAGGTCAGGACAAATCCAGTTATAATGCAAATGTTTCAGCTAAGGAATGTCAACAAAGATGCAGTGTCAATGAAGCAAGTGTTCACAAATCAGGTAATGTGTTCACTATGAGCATAACAGTGTGTTTATCAAAGGTTTTCAATGTTCAGGTAGCAGAAAAGTGTTCAAGCCAGTTCAGGCTGGCCTGCTTAATAAATGGCAGCAAGCCAATGAGATTTTGCACAGAGCTCCAAAAAGGCAGGAGCAAGCATCAAATGTGCCAGTACCATATGCCCCCCATTTGTCCCCATGGAGTGATCACACATGTCCTTCACTTTTCAAAGGTAGCACCGGGAAAACCATGTGTCAGAACTTTTAATTTGATGCAGATTGATTGTTCATACGCTCCCTTTTCCCTAGGTCTTCATTCCCATTTCATTCAAATTTTGGGGAACAAAGGCGAGTGCAAAGCACTAGTTCACTCATTCAGAGTGTTTGCATGACAATGCAGATGGTAAGTTTCCAGTGGCAATTATAAGCACAGTGCAATTCCATTCACAGTGGCTCTTCTCCATAGGCCCAACTCCAGCAGGTTCAAAATCTCTCCTTCCTTGCCAGGTCATGCTGTTGCCAGTTGTTGCCATGCCATGACAGTTCCTGCTCTTCAAATAAGGGACCAGCCAACTTTGAATGCAAGTGCAAATTTCAAAGCACCATGGATCAATGATCTATATCTTTCACTCAAGAGACAAAGCTTCACTGCTTTTCAAACGTGGATCAGGAATTCAAATGCTTTCAGAGCGTGTCTTCCTGCTCATTCCTGCATTTCTCTCTTTCTCCTCAGGCCCAAACTTGTGTCTGGTTTTGGAGCACAAAGTAAGGCATTTCAAATGGATTCTCTTCTTGCTGCATATTACAAAAGCTGCTCACAAAATGAATTTTTTTCTTCGTTGCTGAACAATCTTCACTGCTCTTTCTCTCTCTCTTGGCACAGAATACTGCAAGGTGTATTCTCTCTGCACAGTTAGTCACGATCTTCACTTTCCATGGCAATAGGTGTCATGCCACGAAGTCTGGGTAGCAAGCAGGTTTTCTGGGTACATTCTCAGAGCACAGCCATTAGACAAGGCCACACCCTAAGGCCTCAAATCGGTCGGTCGGCATTCCCCAAAAGTGCTGCTGCAAAGCGTAGCAAAAGGTCAGATGGTGTCACATTAGAAGGTGACAAAAGCCAGTCACTTTTCAAAACAGCCCTTCAAAGTCACAAGGTGTCAGCCATCATGGATCTCAAACAGACGGTCATCAAGTTCTGGTCAATCTGGTCTGGCCAGTCTGGTCAATCTGGTCATGCTGCCTTCAATCGTCATGCTGCTGCCAATCATGGTCTGGTCAATTCATGCGAAGCAATCTGGTCAGTCATCAATGCGATCTCGGTCTGGTCAAGGTGTCTCCAGATTTCATGCAAATAAATCAAAAGTGCAAGTATGTTAAGAAGTTAGAGCAATATGGTTGTCCTAGACCCTTACTTGCCATCATTAAATCATTGCATACAGACACGTCACTCCAAGTTAGATTGTCCCTGGATGGAACGCTGTCTGCCTCGATTCCAATTTATGGAGGACTTAAACAGGGGTGTATCCTGGCCTCAACAATATTCAATCTGTTCCTACTTGATTTGGGTTCCAATTTTGCAGATATCATCTCTGATGCACCTAAACTGGGCACACAGAAAATCATCTGGCTCTTATATGCAGATGATCTTGTTCTATTGTCATGCTCTCCTGGTGGGTTACAAAATGTGTTGGACAAACTTCGAATTTATGTGAGTGAAAATCATCTTACTATTAATCTTGCTAAGACTCAAGTGGTAATTTGTGTTCCTAATGTCAAAAAGAAGTTGTCTAGCTATAAGTGGACATTACAAGATCAGGAGGTAGCCAAAGTCACTCAATATAAATACTTGGGTCTTCCATTTACAAGTTGGTAAAATGGACAAATCTATTCGGCACTCTTAGTTGCGAAAGTTCGCTCTAACATCTCAAGCAAACATACTACTCTATAGATATGGGAAATTCACGCTAAACCATGTCCTAAGGTTTTACCAACAAAAAACAGTCCCCATCATAAGTTATGGAGCCGAAACAAGAACTCCCAAGGAGAGAGCGCTTTGGGATCATCTTGAATCCAGTTTTTGGAAGGTTGTTTTAAAGCTGCCCAAATGTGCTCCTTTACCGATGATTAGGTATGAATTGGGAACTGTGTCTTTGCATAATCAAGTAGTTTGGAAATTTTGCTTGTTATATAGGAAATGTCTTATAAGTGCCAAAGTCACAAATGTGCTAGGTATTCTCGCAAACCACTTACTGGTCCCTTGCATTGCTCTTGCGAAAAAATGGAATAACTTTGTGTTGGATGCATTATCTAGTGCTGACATCTTGCTTAATCTTTTGTTATTCAATCCAACCAAAGCCAGGCAAAAACTTTACCTGGCTGATTGGATTCATACTCGCAGTCAATGCCTGGATTATGTGGACTATGACTCCCTAGTGCGGCCTCACAAAAAATTACGCATCATGGAACAGTATTTAGTCAAATGCCCGTCCAATTACATTAGATCCCAATTGTTGTGCATTCGATTGAATTTGTGTGCGACCAGAGAGATCTTGGGAAGAAGACGGATCATTTCCAAAAATGACATATTTTGTCGGTACTGTAAGGATGCTGAACAGATTGAAACACTGCGGCATTTGGTTGTCGATTGTCAAGCTTTAAGGGTAATTCGGAAAAAGTTGTTTAAGATGTGTAGTCCTCTTGTTCTGCCTCGATCCAGTGAGGAAATCTGGGCTTATCTTGTGTCCAATGCTAAAGCTTCTATTCAAATTGCACTAGTCCAATTTGTTAATGCAGTCCTTCCCCCTAGTGCTCTGTAGGTCATGATTTGTCATTTTTCATGTTCTATGTTGTACTCTTGCAGGTTTAGATTTTATAAGAAATTTGTTATTGTGCTCCGAATTATGTACGGTTGAATTTTTTTACGATGTTGAAATTTTAATTGTTTATATGACCTCAAATTTTCTTTCCTGTTAAAATTGATGAATGATTATTGTAACGTGAATAACTTTTGTGAATAATTTTGTAAGGTTGATTATTCAGCCGATCAAAATAAAAAAAATAAAATAAAAATAAAAAGTGCAAGTATCAGTCTTCAATCAGATTCAGATGTACTCAAAGCCAAAAACAAAACAGCATTTCCCATTGTGCGTTGTAGTGCACATTTCTAGTTCTTCCCATGTCTCTCAAAAGACATCAATGCTAGTTCCTCTCAGTGTCTCAATCAGTTCTATAAATGTGTCAGTGCATATGTCTAACTATGCCCATCTCTCCATGCTGCTCAATGCATGCATGCCTAATGCATGACTCCTGCAATTCCATCTCTGTCCTTCTCAAAACAAACCAGAACAAATAATTTCACATAAACGTTCAAAAATTACACATTCAACTGCTACATAACTGCATATCTCTCATTCAATTACATTCCATATCCTATATTTACTTCTGTGTCACTTCCATGTGTTCTAGCCACACTCTCCCATTTTTTCATCATTACGTTTTCACGAAGCTGAATAACTCTGTCGGACCCCCGTGCTGAAGACTCCCAAGATCCTGACCTCCCCTCTTCTACCTCCTCCTCACCTAACAACCAGGAATCAGAAGTAACCTCTACGTACGGTCTCCTGGAGAGATAGTCCTTCTTCTTTCTTTCCTTCTTTTTTTGTGGACAGTGTCACGCTCCCGAAGAGAAGCCACAATGCATAGTTGAAAACAACTTTACCAGTGCCCCCTTCCCCGGGAAGGGACTAATGGGGGAAAAACCGTGAGGCATAAAAAACCCCAGCCGAAGGTGGAAGGTGGGCTCCGCAGGCTCGAACGAGATCCGGACCAAAATGGGGAAACTTCCCAGAACAACGGAGCAGGACTGGAACAGGAGCGGTGAGACGAGGCACACCGGAAGAAAGACTGCAAGGAGTTAATCACAGAGAAACCAGGTAAGTGAGAGGCGGAGATGGAGAGAAAGAGCCGAAAGACAGGGCAAAGAGAGAGATAGGCAGTGGCGGGGCCACAAGAGGGAGAGAGAGCCAGGAGAAAAGCCCAATGTGGGAAGGAAAGAGGAAAATTTAGCGCAGCAAACCAAAGACGCTACAGGTTCAGAAGCAAAACCCAGAACTGAAGCAGTTGCAACGCGCAGCCCGCAGAGAGGGCGTGGCCTATAAGCCTCCCTGAACACAATGAGAAAACAACTAGACCGCTACAGTACGCACAGCAAATACGTGGCAGCACCCATAAAGGCCACCTCGTAACCGAACTCGGGGGAGCAGGCGCCACGAAGTGAGGCTTGTGACAAACTCCATGTTGAAAAAACAAATCGGTTTCATTCAAACAAATACTGCCGTGTGTCATACAATTCAAATTCAAACAACATTCCTTCACTTCACTGCTAACTTTCTTCTGCTTCAAATAAACAGTCTGCTAGTTCCGCGCAATCGCTAATGTCAACAAACGTTCTCTCCATGCACTCATTCAAACTAAAAAAATTCCAAAAATGCAAAGTCTCAAAACATCCAAATATAGCACTTTTAGCCCGATTCCCCTTCTCCTTCAATGCTATCAAAGTTTCTATGTCATTAGACAATATTTTTTTCTCACTCGATAACATAGGCAAAATGCTGCTACTGCCAAAAATGTCATCTCAAAAGTCATTTCTATTCAAATAAAAGATCTTCACATAAGTACCTTCATGCACATAACTGTTTCCATGCAAAGGTGTCTCCAATGATACAGTTTCACAATGCAAATCTTCATAGGCAAGCCCTCTATGCATTTTCTATTCATGTCCTCTATTTCCTGGCTAACCCCTCGTTCAATCTGTTCAATTTGTTGCTCTGCTGTTGCTGCAATCTCTTCATGTATTGCTGCCCTATCAGTGGAACAAACTGCTTTCTGGCTCACACTATTTCAGTCATTATCCTGAGGTAACTCTTTCTCCCCACGAACAATGTTCATATCTCTAGGAACTCTGTTCTCGCCCATCACTGTTGTTTTCAATGGGTCTAATTTCAAAGCTGCTGCTGGGACATCTTCCCAGTCTTTAATTACATTTCTAAGACGATATATTACTGAATGCAAATCACCAATATATGGGCTCATCTCTGTCATTTCTGTTTCACTATTCACTTTCAATATGGTTGGAGCCGGTGAAACTACTTCTCCCCAGGCCTCGAGCATACTTCTAGCTGATTTCTTATCGCTTTTCAGGTCACTAAGAAATGTGCTCATTCTGCAGTTTCAATTATAAACCTCACGACACTCAAGTGAGTTTAAAAAAAACAAGTTACAAGACTTCTCTAAAGAAGCACATATAGTCGTTGGCAATCTTGCCAAAAATGTGCACACACATTTTCAACCAATTGGAATCCAAAACAAAGGTCAGATTTCCCCAAAAAGTGTCAGTCTCCGCGGATTTCCAAACAAAATACCACAAGCGTCTTCAAGAAAAAACGGTTTCTCTCGCTCGGCTAAATAAATGTACATTTATTCCCAAAATATTGCCACTCATGAAATACTGCCCTGGATCAATGCCACATTCAATTCCGGATTCAAAGGTCAGTCAGACAATTGCGTTCCCCTTCCTACGGTAAACAAAATTGTGGACAAAGCATGCTCTAAATTCAATAACATCCCCAAGACAGACAAAACATGAAACATAAAAATCTATTCCCACGAACAACAGAAAACACAAAACATAGTTGCACACAATGTTCAAACTTCGACTGCTGCAAAACCGATAAGTGGACCAACAAGCCAGCTGCAATTCCATGTTATCAGTCAGCATTAGTGAAGTACTGCGTTACGGGCGCCATGTTGTTAGTCCAAAAACTAATCCCTACCACGGTCTTGCCCCCCTGGGCAAGCATGCTCCAGTCTTAGACAACCCTAGCCAATCTCCTAGGGGTGTGTGGATCACTATACCCCTAGGTATATACCTATACTATACCACTATACATATGTATCTCAGGGCCTATGTGCACTGTGTTACTCCTAGATTACCTCTAACAACATATTCCTATCCTACTCCTATGGCCACAATAACATAAGACACAAAGAAAACACATGAATCGATTCAATTATAACAATAGAATACATTTATTTCTGCACAGCAAAGCATGATGCAGACAATACTAAAACTCTAGCCAATATCGAATTTGCACTTTTTATGCTTCTTGTGCAAATCTACCATGCAATAACTATAAGCCTTACAGGTTTCTAATGCAAGCCTGTGATTCTAATGCAGTCTAATTCAAGCGTCAGCATCCAACAATCCTCTCCTTCATGCAGGATCAATCCTCTCCAATCCACACCATACTCCACACTCTCTATCTAAGACAATCCCTGTCTGATTTCCTCTTCTCCCAAACCCAATGCTCTTTGTGTGAGTGTCTGTTCTAATCAATCAGTCAGTCTAGGCCATAAACCATACTTCCCATTTGCTTCCCTTGGTCTCCAGCTCTGTTTGCCAGGGCCAGGTCTCTCCTCTCTCGCTACTTTGCAACCAGTCAGTCAGTGGCAGGCCCCTCAAGATCTGGTCACTCGAACTGCCTCTGCCAAGCTCTGCCAAGCTCTCTGATCTCTCCCGAAGCCATCGGATTCTGCTGCACCAAGACAGCTCTCTCTCATTCTCAGAACTGCATCCAAACGTCTCTCGATCTATCTCTCAGAGAGCAGCTCCATCCAAAACTCCATCTATCACCATCTCCAACAGCAACTAGCTCGAACGAACTCCATCAGTATTTAACCCATTCTCCAACAGCAACTACCAAACGCCCTTCTCTTCACTTCTGGTTATACTAATACAGTATGCACTCATTCCCCATGGTTACATCATTCTCTAAGCTAAGAATGTCTCTTTCTCTGTCAGCATATTCTAAATATGAACGTGCCTGAAAGTTTGTGTTCTTGTCGTGTTCTGTGTCAAAGTGACATTGGACATCATATCTCTGCCATGGCCTTCTGTGTGCGGTGCCTGCCTCCTATTTCTCCATTCATACCCATTCTCTCCACTGTTGGCCCTGTTGGCATCACGAAATCCTCTTTCCGTGCCTGTGTTCAAGATTTCTCCTTGCCTGCAAAGGCTCCACTCCCATCTCCCCTTGTGGTGCTCCCTCCCACCTTTCTGTCTCTGCGAACAACAAGCCATGCCATGCTGATTAGCTTCCTTCTACTAAGGCAAAGGCGACCTCTGTGCCTGCCAAGAAACTGTTTACAAATTCCTTCTCACAGTGTACCATAACATTTCACACTGCCGCGGCACTCCTCTGTCTCCATCAGAAATGGCTTTAAATGCCAGGTAAATGCTTTCTAACATTTACGCTTTCTTCTCGCAAACCCAAGTGCTATCTACATAATGCAAACATATCAAACATATTCTAAGTGCACACTCTACATGCATACATGTGTACATGACAGTCTCTACATGTGTAACTACAAATATAACAATGTCTCATTCTAAATGGCTCTACATGTCATTGCATGGCCTCATTCACTCTCTATTGTGTCTAGCACGTTTCTCTTTCAATGGCAAGCGCTATCTAATGCATAATACATAATTCTAAAAGCATCTCTTTCAACATATATGGCAATAATATAACTAAGCAAACCCTTCATATAACAGGGCCTATTTCTCTCTTCAAATGCATAATGCAAATGGCTAATGCATACAAAGTAGCAGTCTAATATATGGATAGTGTCTACTTCAGCAATGTACAATGGATAGCTTAACAGGATGCAATAATGAAATGATTCTGTAGCAAAGAGTAATGATTGGGTAATGGTTCTGTAACAAAGAGTAATGATTCTCTAATGGCGAGTGTAATGAGAGGGGCTTGATGCAATGCATTGTAATTTCATAGTAACCAGTCAGCTCTAAACTGCAATTATTTATGCATACAACATTATGTATAGTGTATTAAAAAGACACATTATCTGCAAAAGGAATGTATGAACAAAGTGAGGGGATTTTCCAATAATGAAGGTATCCCCTGGTCCTGAAAAGGTCAGATGACCAAAGTTAAGGTGGTAAGGACGTATCATGCCAGCTAATCCTCCAATGAGGACAATGAGGACAAATGCCTACTCACCACGATTTGAAGGGTCTGATTTCATAGTCCCAGCTAAGCCCTGAGGAGTGAAGGGCTGAGAAGGACTGCTGTTGGGCTGTGGGGAGTGCCCTAATCTGTTGGATTCGCTGAACTTTGTTTGCATTTGCATTCATTCATCTATTTTGGAGACGGTGGACCTGCCGGGAGGTGCGTGTGCCTGCCCCTTTAACCCTACAGCTGCCTGGTCAGGTGGTCAGCTGGGTCAGGGGTTAAGAGGCTGCCTCCGCCACCCTTGCAGCACTAAGCCCTGAGGAGTGAAGGGCTGAGAAGGACTGCTGTTGGGCTGTGGCGAGTGTCCTAATCTGTTGGATTCGCTGAACTTTGTTTGTATTTGCATTCATTCATCTTTTTTGGAGACGGTGGACCTGCCGGGAGGTGCGTGTGCCTGCCCCTTTAACCCTACAGCTGCCTGGTCAGGTGGTCAGCTGGATCAGGGGTTAAGAGGCCGCCTCCGCCGCCCTTGCGGCGCTAAACCCTGAGGAGTGAAGGGCTGAGAAGGACTGCTGTTGGGCTGTTTGGCGAGTGGTGGGTGGAGGAGTGCCCAAGACCTTAGTGTCACATCACGAGCACGATGAGTAAAATGCAGCTTATACCATCAAGGCACATGTCAAGTCAATCGATGTTGAAAACGGGCGCTCAGAAGCGACGCGACTGTAATGAAGACAACTCTATGATCCCCGTACCCCAGCACACACGGACCAACAAAGTAAGCAAGTATTATTTGTGCACCTCCACAAGTGAGGCTCATATTGTGTCGACTTTTCAACTCTCATTGTCACACACACACATAGCACAGTGTCTCCTTCGTCCCCATTGTCATCGACGGAGATTGATAATGTGATTGATGAGGCGTTTACTAGAGAGACTAACAACGTCAATGCTCTTGGCCTGCTTGATTCAAAGTTAAAAAGCAAACTTAGTGGTACACAAAACAGGCTTACACAGAACAGGCTTGAATCTTGCGAAGCTCTGCCTATGCTTCCCCATACCCATACATCACCAGTGAAATCTAAAGAAGTGGAAACGACCCATTGTGGGGTGACAACTCCTTTACAAACCTCATCTAAGTCCAATCTCGCAAACACACATTCACCTGAAAGCGGAATCTTACCTCCAGAGATCGGTGGCGCTGGCGGCTCGGCAACGGTGGTCGCGAGTGCGGCACGACTTGCGGAGTACAGAGTGCCGCGTCTGGTGGATGATGGAGTGGATGATGGAGTGGTGGGGACTGAGGGGGCTGCATGCCACGCAATGATGGTCGTAGGTGCGAGGACACCACCGTCGTTGCGGGAGTGCGCGCGGCAGGCAGTTGGGGCCGCGCATCGCGAGCAACTGACTTCTAAGACTAAAGGAGTTGAGAGCGGCACAATCGATGTGGAATCTTGTTCCTTGCACCCGCTAGGGGCTAGCTCACCTGGCGTTGACATTCTAGTGACTTCAGCTCAACCCGTTGACATGGAGTCGCCTGTTAGGGCCTCTGACGACTTCGAAGGACTAAACCAGTCTAAACCTAATGACGCCAGAATTGGAGGGTGGTGTGAATAAACCGGTGCCGCCGCAAACAAAGGGATGCCATCTGACTTCTTACAGTTATCATTACCATTAAGGCACAACACGCGACGTGATTCACTAGAGATTGTGAATAATGTGCTGCAGAACTTACTTACAATGACTAAAGTCAGCAAGAATAAAGCAAGTGTGGCTGCACCTTTAAACAGTGAAGACTTTTTAAAAATATCACTGAAGCGTACCAATAGCGCACTAATTGATCCGTGTGAGATTACCTCGGCTGATGTGCCTCACAAACGAGCAAAAATGTCAGAAATAGGTACATTGTCATCTTACTCACATGATATCTCGGGATTACCTATTTCATCTCAGAAAAGGCTGCACATCAGCAACCAACGAGAGACACTTGGTAGTCCTAGTAATACAAACAGACTCCAGATCTCTAACGTAGACGACCCTGATTTAGAGGAGACAACTGACTTGTCCTTTATGGAACGACCGTTCCCTAAAATTAGGAGAAAAAGAGGCAGATTAGATAAATCGCCCGTTTGTACAAAAGTACTGTCACAGGGCCCTGAGTCAAGTAGAGCTGTGCCCTCGCTAGATTTACAAGCGTTGCTCCTATCTTCATTAACTATTTCTCTGGCCCCATTCATGAAATTATATTAACACTTAAATTAAGCAACCAGAGATTTAACCACAATGGTGTCCCTCCTAAACTCGAAAGTGGTAAAGTTGGAACAAATATGTACAAACACTAACAGCATAACACATGAAAGATTTAAAAAACTGGACGAATCTTATAAGCTGTTAGAGGAACAAAGAAAGAATGACACAACCAATAAAAGATTGTTTGCCGAGGTCGCAAAAGAAGCCCTTGCTCTATTCAAAAAAGATGCAGGAAGATCTCAAAATGTGGAGTTTAGTGAGAAAACTGAGGAGAGTTCACAGTTTGCCCCATATGGCAATATGCAAAAAACGGTCAACATGAATGTCACTACTTGTGTATCCAACTCCGAGTCACAAATTGCATGTTCCTTGCCACAAGATAACATCATGGACGTCCACAAATGTGTATCTACTGAGGGAGTAAAGTCGAACGTTCAACCCCTACCCACTGTACCCTTGGTGCCGAGCTCCAACACTGTCGAACCAAGTAAGCGGTCATCAAGGGCTCCTACTATGCCGAAAAGCACAGGAAATCTGGACCCTGGGATTTTGCTGATTGTGGAAATTGTGGATGTGTCTTTTCATACCGCTTTTTAGCAAGCACGAAGTACAGCAAATCTGGCACATGAGGTTACTCAAGCTGAATCTACGTCTAACAGTAATACTCAACTGAATGGAGTCGGTCAAAGCGATAAAATAGTTACTCCAAACTCAGTGCCAATGCTGTTCCCGATATTTAACAATGAAGTTGTGAGACCACCAAGTACGTGCCCCACAAATCATCTGAAAGCTCAGCAGTGCAAAAAACTGAAAAAATTTACCGGCAAAAAAGGGGAATAAAATGACCGGTGCCCGAAAATTTCTTCAGAACATCAAAGTGGTGTATGTGCTCGCCAATGAAAACACAAAACTCGCCCCATTGCACTTAAAAAGCCTCTTGTAGAACCTCCCTCTGAAAGTGGGTCCAAAGGAGGTCTAAATGATAAGAATATAGTGGAGCCTGAAATATAGTCGGAGTTGTTAAACATGTCAACTTACGACGACCCTGAGTACGAAGACATCGTGGAGTCTGCTGCTTCGGTTGTTGAAGCTCAAATCACTAGTGAGGCCTTACTCAAAGTTTTGAACGTGGGAAATGGTCGGACAGACGGCAGAATTGTCGTTCTCGATAAAGAAGCACCGAAGGCAAGCGTTGCTGCCGTATGCCAGGTTGATACAGTGCAGCCTCTTGAAAGTTCATCCCTCATCCTTGAAGTGATAACACCAATAGCGCCCACGACTGAGAAACTAAGGAATCCGATTTCCCAGACACTGCAGGAAAAATGAAACAGGATAAACAGAACCTACCTAGAGCACCCCGTCGTCTGTCAGGCTAAACCAGTGCAGCCGTTCGAGAGTACGTCCTTCCCCCATGAATTGAAAACATCAATAGCCTCTATGATTGAAAAACTAAAGAGCCTGACTTTCCAGACTTTGCAGGAAAAACAAAACAAGATAATAGGAACCTGCCCCGAGTACCCTGTAATGAGGGGGACTGATGACCAGAACGAGAATGAACTGTACGAGAATCAGACCATTGGACGAGTTAAATTTGAAGAAACATAGCATACAAAGCAAAATGGCAAGCACAAGTACGACCAATCAAAATGACAGTCCAATGGTCCCCAGACTGGCTCAAGGAGTACATTCCCCAAGGGCAGTGGGCACGCGCCTCTGGTTAGACTATTGGTCGAGAGGTTAAAATCGTCTGACAATTTGATCTTAAACAAACGCAACATCATTAACCTACTCCACCACGTTCCTAGTTTACGTGCAGTTACCACCGAGGACCTAAAGATTGTCGAATTTCTGGATGAGCGGCGAAATGACAAAGTGGTACTGCATGTCACCTCAACTTTAATAGCCGGTTCTATTCTGGAAGCAAATGTGTCTCTTTTTTCATTGGGCTTTAATGTCTATAAATTAGACGATGGTCAGTCTGTGTCCCCTCGTAAGGGTCAGAATGAGATTGACCTTCCTGCATCACAACTCTCAACTCTACTTAAACCATCAGCGCCATCAACTGAAAGAGTTTGATGGTCTTAAAAATAGAACAGTGCTACATGGAAAGAAACAGGTCTCGTTTGTCGAAGACAAAAGCTCGATACTTGAGGACGGAAGCGAGAGACTCACCATAACTATACAAGGCAAAATGCAACCAGGCGCCTCAGCGCCTAATCATCCAATAACTAGTCACATTCATGGCTCAACACATGACTGGCAATGGCTGGCTGACACCTTAAACAACAACTCTCACCAATAATGCCAGAAGGGTGTTGCCTTGCAGCACTGTGTATTAGGATCCTGGAATACGCATGGTTTTACTCACTTGATGAACACTGAGGGGTTGGGAGGGTTGGATATAGCCTGCCTTCAAGAGACCTGGTTAAGCGGTATCCCTGTTCTACCAGACTTTGAGATAGCACTAAACCCTGCCATAAAATTGGAGCAGGGTCGCCCTATGGCAGGTCTTATAACCTTGGTAAGATGATCATCTGGACACAGCATTGCCAATTCTGTAAATCACTCTTCCTTCATCCAGGAATCAACAATCGTCAAATTGGTCAAACACTCCCGTAGCAAACAACAAGTGACCATTTTAAATTTATATTGGAACCATGCGAGGGCTGGAACACATGTGTTCATTGACACAGTTTCAAGTGTCATAGATCGCCTATTGGTCGACCAAGAAGGGTCGAACATAATACTTTGTGGCGACTTGAACATAGACTATCTCAACCCAAAATCGCTCCAGAAAAAAAACTTTGGCAACACAATGGATGAAAGAAATGGGTGTAAGAAACTTGCAGTTGCTCAACAGCTGTATGCCAGATGACATACCACTTGCCCCGACGTGGAACCGAGTAAACCAGGGATCCACCATTGACTATATATTTGTTACTGCTGATTTCCACCAACGTGTAACATCGCTAAAAGTGGCGCAAAATTCAAACAGCGACCACGACATGTTGAAGATGGAATTTGCGAATAACTATGCAGATGTCAAACCAAAATGGCAACTGAAGATTGATGTGGGAGAAAGTAGGGTGCGTCTTCGTTTATGTGAGAATGAAGTTGAACACATAGCAAATCAATTCAGCAGGGATGCAACGACGCTAGAATATGCTCATTTACTGACAAATTTCAAAACGACGAATGGTGGATCTAAACACATGATGTTGAAACAAACGCATTGTTTTGACTTCGCCATATTACAACAGAAACGGCTAATGAGGAGTACAATTCGGCAAGCACGAACAGCCGACAGTGACACGTAGTTCAGAGATAAGAGGGGCGAAGCAACGATACAAAAACTGGATCAAATCACATAAAGGAATAATGTTTCAAAGTGACTCGGAATGCATGTTAAAAAGCCTATATAATAAGAATACCCAAGATTTCTGGAAGATTATTAATGATACACAGGCGCCTCAGATAGCTCTACAAACTTCTATGGTATCTGAAGCAGCGTGGACCACCCACTTCAAAGAGCTATACAAAGATATTGGAAGTTCCCTCATCTCAGATGACCACAGTGTTTCAAACTGGTCACTAATATTTCCTAGAGAGGACATTGTGAGAATAATTAGTAAAGCCAAAAATTCAAGGGCTCCCGGACCTGATGGCCTAACTAACTTTACGATCAAGCAACATCTGGAGCAATGGGCAGACTTCTGTGTGTCTCTCTTTAAGAGAGTGAACCTCCAGCGGCAGACACCTCAATCATGGAAATCTGCGGTGATTGTCCCAATATTCAAAAAGGGAGATAGAACGTGCCCCAAAAATTATCGACCTGTTGCCCTGCTCAACGTCCTAGGGAAGGTGTATGCGACCATGTTACAGCACAACTTAGTAAAATGGGCAACTCAATCGAAACATGTAGACGTAAGATAAACAGGCTTTGTTAAGCAGGTTGGCTGCTCGTTGAATTTGTTGTTGTTGAATCTACTCAAAATGGAGGCAATTAGATCTAAAACCGTGGTTTACCTCACCTTCATTGACTTTTCCTATGCGTTTGACACGATAGATCGCGCACGCTTATGGAACAAAATGCATGCATGGGGTTGCCCGAAAGATCTAGTGGCTGCAATAAAAGAATTACACACGGGAACTTCAATCCGGGTACGTTTGGACCAAACGGGTACGCTGTCTCAACCGATCAACACTTTCAATGGGGTCAAGCATGGCTACCCATTAGCGGCGGCGATATTTAGCCTGTTTATTTCTGTCATCGGGAAGTCCTTTGATGCTATAAACACCTTTCCTCCAAAGATGCACAAATCTCGGCTAAGTTGGCTTCTCTATGTGGATGATTTCATATTGCTGGACTTAACACCCATTGGACTACAAAGGAAAATCAACCCTATCCAACAATATGTGGTTGATAACCATCTGCTTATTAACACAAAGAAGTGTGAAATACTGGTATTTAAAGATCTGAAAAGCGTCAAGACAAGGTTTGCAAAAAGACCAGCATGGTCATTGGGTCAAGAAAAACGGACGATTTCGCCTAGTGTGAAATACCTTGGAATGATGATCAGTTCCTGTCTTAATGACGACCCGTGGATAATTGAGAATAAACGGAAATGCAAGCAACTAGCGTGTCAAGTACTGGTGATAAATAATAGATATGGGAAATTTTCTCTGAAGGCAGTTTTACGATTCTACGAACAAAAGGTTATACCTATACTAACGTATGGGGCAGAAAACGCATTGGGCTGCACATGGGAGGTTTGGTCCACGCTTGAGAATATCTTCTGGTCCAAAGTTCTCAACTTACCGAAAGGAACAGCAACGACATCCATAAGATACGAAGATACGAATTATCACTAATTTCAATCCATGCGAGAGTTTGGTGGAATTTGTTATCACTCTATCGCAAAACAAAAACATGCGAACAAATTCCACAATTTGAAGTTTTACATGGTGCCACCTCTTCTGGTCCTGATGTCCTGTCAATGTGGATGAGACGCTGCGAAGTCCTAATGCTTGAGTACGATATCCAGCCTGAGGTTCTCCAAGGCAACCCGAATGCAGAAAAAACAGAAATATGGCGTGCGGATTGGGATTTAACATGCTCCAAAAGATTGTCCTCTAAATCAATGTGCGAGGCCCCACTCGAAGCTCGGGCGTATAATAGCATACAAAAATACATCGAATTATTCCCTGATCCGTATGCCCGAAGGCTGTTCATGTGTTTTAGGCTGAACGGGTTTAAAACCAAAGAGCGGTTACGGGCGTGGTCATCATATGCAAACTTGGATCCGATGTGTCGTTGCTACACACAAGTACCTGAAACATTGAAACATTTGGTGCTATTCTGTGTCGGGTTAAGAACAGAAAGAACTCGTCATTTGGGCCTTTGGAGTGCCTCCCACCTGTCGCTTGACACTGAAGAGTGGTGGCAACAAATGTTCAACGGGAGAGACATGAAATTAGTCTTGCCTTGAACACATTTTTTAGCGATAATTGAAAATCGATTGATAGTCCCAAGTGTTCCTGAAAACAAGTGAGGACGTGAAACATCTCTTGTCCTCTTGGAAAATCATTTAAGTTGAGGTTATGGCAAAGAAGAAATAGCTAAACACTCACTTATATGGATGAGTGGGACTCAGTGAAAAGGAGATTTGTAAAGATTTGTAAAGAGTTGGTCTGAAGTGAAATGAATGAATGTTTGTTTTGTGAATGTTTTGTGTATTTTAAAGGTTTGAATGTAAACCAATAAAATTAAAAAAAAAAAAAAATTCTCTAATGATAACAAATACAGGCTCCTCATTTTATCAGATTCTACAAGGTGATCAATCTCTATTCCTCTTAGAATGCTGGCCTTATTGGCCTCTGTATTGTACTTCCTCGCTTGAGCAGTCGCTATAGCATGGTTAATGCATAGAAACTAATCCAACAATTGTGTCCCCTCCACTGCCCTGCTCTTGCATACCACTAAACCTTTGTTCACCCTTTTGTGGGAAGGATGACTACCATAATGGCCAATTGACAAACCGAACACATAAAACTGGTTTCTGGATTACATTTTGTGTTTAATTCTATTATCGCAGGAACAAGGAAAGGAGTAAGGTGTATGGTATTTCTTTGTGGGGAGTAAAATAAATGTTGGACTCAAGTAAAGAAATTGTGATATTGGTTTTCTAGGAAAATAACAAATAGGTATATTTCATCTCTTTTCTCTTATTGGCCGTGATCCCTATTCCATCCCTCAGTCCGGATCAGGGCTTTATAACTCTGTAGAATAAATAGGCAGTTGCTGTGATTTTAAAGTGTTTCCTGAAAGTTCTTTCTGGCCACTTAGTTATTTCTTATTTAGGATGTCGCTGTGATTCTTCTTGGTCTCTACCATCTTTCTTTGTCACAATGTCATGTTGATCCTCCTGGACCTACTGCTACTTGGCACGACCACCATCGTGCCTTTGGTTGTCATAAGCAGGTTCAGGCATCAGACTCCTAAATGCCCAGGGTACTTGTTCACCTCCTCATTGGGCTGCATTGTGGAAGCTGTTGCCACCAGTTTCTGCTGCTTTGAACTGATCTCTAACACACTGGTTCCATCCCCTACCTTTCATCCTCTAATTTCCTGTCTACGTAGCTTTTCCATCTCTTATTTCTTTTTCCACTGGAGGTGTTCTACCCATTTGTCTAGCTCCTCCTTCTCTCTCCTCTATGGCCCCCTGCAGGCAGTTTCTTGCATCCTCTCCTCACTTTCTCTGTTGTCAACTCCATGTGTTTTCTCTTCTCTTTCTGCCTACTCCTTTAAATGTCCTCCTTTCTTCCCTAGCACTCACCCTCCACCCGTTGCTTTTCCCCCCTGCTTTCTCGCTTCATGTAAGTGCTGCCTTGCTCTCTTCTCTCCGATGCCTGATAGTATCAAGCCACGTAGGCTCTTCTAGGTTTCAAGCAGTACCTAACTAGCTCCCATCAATTTCAAACCCTGCCCTGTAGGCCTTTATGCAACCCATTCTGAATGTTGAGCTGTCCAGTCAAATGGTCGAAATAAAAGATCGAATGACCACTTGATCGAAGTCAAATGGTCCGGAAAAAAAAGGTCGAATTTTTTATTTATTTATTTATATATTTTTTAAGTTTTGGTTGGTTAAAAAATATTTTTAATAAAGAAAAAGGGGGGATGGGGGGAACCCCCCCATAAAATAAAAAAAATAAAAAATCGACCTTTTTTCCCACCATTTGACTTCGATCAAATGGTCATTCGATCGTTTCGTTTTCGACCAGTTGACCTACAACCGAGTGTTCATTGTTCCCACACTGTAACACTACGCTGTAGTGGAGTTCAGTTATTTTTTGCAGTTGCTAACATTTTCATTACATTGTATGGTCGGTCAGAGGAAGGGGGCGGATAGAGCAGTGGCATTTCTATCCGATACTTTATTTAAATAAATGAAAAAAAGGTCTCTCTATCCCCAATACAAAGGGGGTTTGCCCTACCCAACATAAATCTAACTGGTGCTTGCCGTCAGTGATGTGATGTAGTCCAAATCAAATTGTCCATCCTCCGTCCAAAAACAAACCTACACTGAACCTACCACTAATCAAAAGGGTTCACCAAACAAGGGGGTCCAGGAGAATGACTCCCTTTTCCTGGACAGGCTTACTCAGCCTCAACAGTCCATCTTCAGATAGTTCCTGGTAACTTTAGCAATAAGTTCCTTAAATTCCTCAAGGGGACTTTTCCACCTTCTCTTGGATATCCCCAGTCTTTATTCACAGTTACTTGTTTCCTTACGTTAGGGTCTTGACCCTTGCTCCTACGGGATTCCTGCCATGTCTCTCTCACTTTCACAATCTGGTTTCACTTTCAACCCTTCCGTGTTATCAAAGTATTCCTCACTGTGTTTACAACCTTCTGTTCCACTTCTCTTTCTTGTAAGCACTCCCATTTAGGGCTACCAGTACGAATATTCTCTTGCCACTCTTTACTGGCTTTCTGGTATTCCCAATTACGGGGATGAGTACCATCAGTCTCTTGATATTCGTTACTATCTTGGCGGGATTCACAAATATTGGGACGAGTGCAATGAGTCGCGTGAGTTTCTTTACTTGCTTTACTGGCTTCACAAACAATGGGACGCATGCAAGGAGTCTGAGTATTCCTTATTTGCTTTACTAGTGTCACAAATACTGGGACTAGTGTGATCAGTCCTGTGGTAATCCTTAATTGCGGCATTGCAGTCTGCCTTCCCGGTGCCCCTCTCGGGTCACCCGCCTCTCCCATTACCTCTACTTTGTTGGGTCGGCATCACCACTTCTGTGGGCATGGGCTTGCTCTGTGATGTTAAAAACTTCTTGCGTTTCCCTCTTCTTTTCTTCTCGTCTCTCTCTGCGGCTCCACGGATCCCTCTGCTCTGCGGTTTCAAGGTTGTTTGCGTACCACATGGTACACGTTGTCGAGGTCATGCCACCATCTTGGAATGCCAGGCACACACGCAAGTGCCTTTCTTCTTGGTTCGCGAGGGCCCTTTGGATTCTCCTGGCTTCTCTCACCCAGGTTCAAACTTTCTGGGAATCAACTGCTCTGTGACAGTTCACTAATCCAAGTCCTTCACTTTTTATGCAGTTTAACTGGGTCCTCTCCAGCAGATCACAGTCCTTCCTCACTCTCTACAGAGTATTCTTTATTACTCCGTGGTTCAGACTCTCCACAGTATTGTCTACTTTCCATGGAGGAGTGATCAGCAGTGCTCCTCCCTTCTTCTTCCTAGTATGGATTGGATTCCATCTGCTGGCACTCTTCATGCTTTCTTCAACTCTGCCTCTCCACAGTGGATTTGTGTTTTGGTTGAGTATTGGAAGTTGTGTTACAGTAGCAAACAGTGGTCTCTTCAAGTTGGGTTCTATGAGGTATTCATGGTCTGATGGGCTCAGAAGGTTGGTCATGGAGTTCCTTCACTGAACAGTAGTCATTGTCCTCAAGAGGGGAGTCTCTCCCTGTGAGGTCTCGCCTAACACCACCGGTTGGGGCAATGTTGCATAGTGGGCTCACGTCCATAGCCTCACAGGGAAAGTCTCCCCTCTGTCGAATTGACAAGATCCTGTGAATCAGCACAATTACTACTTTGAGTAATTAAAGAGCTCTCTTCAGCTGCATTAATATTGTTGCTATAATATTATCAGGGTTCGAAATTGAAGGGGGCTAGGAGCTATTTAGCTCCTGTATCTAGCATAGTAGAGCCTGTTTAGCTTGAAACCAACAGTTACCAGGAGCCAGGAGCTAGCTTTTGAGTCCTAGGGCCAACTGGCGCCTTCTAAACATGTACATGTGACATTAACTTTGAGTATGTTAATAAAGAAGAATTAGAACACATCTAATACACATTTAAATATAATGGTTCATACAAAAGTTAAAGGAGCATCTCTGTTAGCTCCTGGTTCCCCTGCAGTAGCTCCTGCCTACTGGGTGATGCCTGACACCCGGGAGCTGGTTTTAGCTCCTGCTCAATGAATCTCATTTTTAATACATGTAATATGCATAATTTTATCGTACATTTGTTGGAAATTGTTATAATATTTAAAAGTAAACGTTACCTTTTTATAAATAAACTCCTTGCTAATTTTTATTTAGAGGACGATGATCACAGTTTTGTGGAAAGAGACATTTCGTACAGCACACCAAAGAAATGCACTGTTCTGCTGAGATTTACATTACTCACATTATCAGACATGAAGTGTGCATTGAGGTACTACATCAGG